>NC_000068.7:147196015-147521849 GCF_000001635.26 Mus musculus | reverse complement strand
TCACCTGGGAGATACACATTAAAACTACAACTCAAATGCATCATTCATCAACCAAATGGTTAAATGAGATGACCGACTAATGTAAAGAGTAAAGACCATATTAAATGTTGACAAGTACACAGAAATGGTAACATGAACATTGTTTTAAGAGTTATACATAGAAAGCAAGATAGGGTGATGTGTTCTTGTAATCTCTTCACTTGAGAAGATTTGGATTTCATGGCTATCCTTAACTATATATCAAATTCCAGGCCAGCCTGGGTTACGTGAAATCCTGTGCCAAAAATAAGAAAAAAAATATTGTTACATTTTGTAGAATAATGGATCCAAATGTCTTCTTGGGGATAAAAAAGAGTTTAAATGGCTATTATTGACTGTAGAATAAATTTGTGTTGATTGTGTAAATATAATGAAGGAAGTTCCAGGAAGTAAACATGTACACAGAACCCACACTCCCCACACAGTAGCAACAGTGGTTTTCTTACCCCTTTCATGTACTAGTGGAAAGAAATGGAGCTGGCCAGTGGCCCCACTGCTCTTCAACTCCCTCAATAATACACAGATGACCAAGTTGGCATTTCAACAAGGTATTATAGGAGACTGAGGTTCTGAGTGCATTAATCATCAACTAGAAGTTTCTACTTGGTCTGCATCAAAGAAGCAGCTGTCTAAGAGAAGTGAACCCAAGATTTCAACCAGAGGACCCTTTCCCAGCTCAGCCCTTCCAGGAAGAATACAAGGTAGGAGTCTTTAATGGGAAACTTTCCTGTAAGAGATTCATGAGGAAGGCTCACAAGAGAAGGAGGGGGACACTTCCAACTGCCATGCAGCCTGGACTGTGATTAGAAGGAGGGAGAGCAGGCTGTGGTTCAGAAGAGATCCAGATTAAAGTTCAGAGCAAGCCTCAGCCAGCACAAAAAGTTCCCAAGTGGAGGCTGATGGATCCCACAGCTCTCAGAAAGAGCTACTGGAGCTCAATGAAGTAGTTTGCTGTGAGCAGCCAGGATGCAGCATGGGTTTAGACTGTGTATTGGCTACTTTTCTTATGGCTGTGACCAAAAGAGAGAAGAGAGAAAGAAACAAAGAAAGAAGTGGAAAAGGATAACACCTGGCAAAAAGCAACTTAAAGAAATAATGGTTTATTCTGGCTCACAGTTTGAGGGTGAAAAGTCTACCATGGTAGGCAATGTCTGGCTGAAGAAGTGTGAAGCAGCTGGTGACACTGTATCTATAGTCAAGAAGCAGAGAGAGCAGCCTCATTTCTTAATGAGGCTGAACTATAAAACCTCAAGGCCCACTCCCAGATACCTACTTCCTCTATCAAGGCTCTACCTCCCAAATTCTCTACAACATTCCACAACAGTACCAGCAGCTGAGAACCACACTTTCCCTATGGAGTTCACACTCAAAATGCAAAGGCCTGCAAGTCAGCAGCGCCCTGTAGAAGATTCACTGGTCTCTTCCTCTTTGCTCCTTTTTATGGCAACACAATTCTAGTACTTAATGGGAGCCAACTACTGATCATAGTGTAACAGTCATATTTCTATGGCAGAGATAAAATACCTGTGAAAATCGCCTAAAAGAAATAAAGGTAATTATTTTGAATTTATCATTTTAGAGATGTCGGTCTAGGGCCTCAAGAATAGTATGGGGTCAGGAGTGTGAGGCAGAAGAGGCTGCTCATCACTTAGCATCAAGGGGGGGGAGGAAGGGGGAAGGAGGGAAAGGGAGAGAGAGAGAAAGGGAGAGAGAGAAAGGGAGAGAGAGAAAGGGAGAGAGAGAAAGGGAGAGAGAGAAAGGGAGAGAGAGAGAAAGGGAGAGAGAGAGAAAGGGAGAGAGAGAGAAAGGGAGAGAGAGAGAGAAAGGGAGAGAGAGAAAGGGAGAGAGAGAGAAAGGGAGAGAGAGAAAGGGAGAGAGAGAGAAAGGGAGAGGGAGAGAAAGGGAGAGGGGAAGGGAGAGAGAGAGAGAGAGAGAGAGAGAGAGAGAGAGAGAGAGGATCCAGAGACAACATACTCTCAGGGCACACCCCCAATGACATAATTTCTCCAAGATCATACCTATTAGTTTCTGCCAGTTCCCTCTTATACCAATGATCTATGAATCTAGCAATAGATCAATCCCTGAGGAAATCGGAGGCTTCAGAACCCAATCACTTCCCCAAATCCTATCAGCTAGTCACCCACCCTTAACACAGAGCTTTCAAAGGCCATTTCAAGTTCAAACCCCAACAAGTCGTTGTTAACACGTTCATCATGTTAGGTGGCACCAGCACATGCTTTCCCCAACATTCCCAAAGATTCATAAACCTGGAGTGCTAAGTAGCCATTGTGATGGTGTCTCCCTGTAGATACATGCATGGTTCTTTGTATCTTCCTGCTGTGGGGATCAAAAATGTTGTGTGAAACAGGAATCTTAGCAATAATATACTGCCTTGCCATTAAATTGCCACCAGTTTCCTCTCACTTTCTCCTTGTTGAACCTTATGTCACCTTTGCAGTCTGTAATTATGTCTTGTCTTGTCTGCAATAGATGGCCACCTCTCTTACCCACTGAGAGTGAAGAATGCTCTCTGTTGATTTATCACAACCTTTATGGCTCACACTGTGCCTTTCCCCATGAAAACCTCAGATAAAAATGTGATAAGCTAATGAATAAACCTTTTCCAGTTTCTCAGGGATTCTGATTTTCATCACCTTCAAAATAAAACACCTAAGTCTCTATGTCCTGCCATAATCAGGTAGAGATTGTGTATGTGTTTATAGGCAAGTATGTATTTCATTTATAGTAAAGCTAAAGGAAATAGCATTAAGGCACTGTCGTCGTTGGCAGTCAGTTTTATTGTCAGATCTTGATAACTGTGAATATTCTGATTCTTCTTTTTGATCTTTCCCACATCTCTCAGCACCGTGGTAACATATCCAGGCTGTTTCGAAACATAGAATCAGATGACCCAGAGTCTGGTGACCACAAATCCTGGCATTTTTGGAGCAGGATCAATTCTCAATCTTCTCTCTCATGTCTTTTTCTGAGCAGACACATTCACGATTCATAAACAAAACATTCTTTGGCAGACAGATTCCCAATTTTTGATTCTGAAAATATGGTCACCAGATCCTCCAGACTTCTGGAAGGTTTCCTTGGGGATTGTTTAAGAGAACCTTGGGTTTCTGACGGAAAATAAATCTCAATTCACAGTGCCGATTTCCATGTGTCAGAGTTCAATCTCAAGAAGCCCTGAGAATCTCTGTCTCCTGGACAGCTGATGCACCCTCCACCTGCTTACACTTAAACTGGCCATATAGTTATGTTCCACTGAGCTCAAAGGCTTGCCTTCTCCACTTACTTCTGTGCTGTTCATCTTCATGTGCTTATACAACTTCATGTGGCCGGTGACACTTTCCACAGAACCTGAGAAAGTTTGTGTTGAGTCTACTAGCTGTCTTAGGTTACATTCCCCAAGGTAACGTCCCTGAGACAAGAGACATTTAGGAGAGATGATCCTAAGCCATGCTAGATTAACCAGGACAGCAGGAAACAGAGCAGTGAGATAAGGAAGGCCTAGAGAATGATGGGCTAAGAAAGGATGGAGTTTTCCAAAGTGTCACAAAGTCAGTCCCACTGGAAGCCCCTGGAAACATCTGGGGAGCCATCCCACAGAAGAGCCTGAAAGATGAACTTTGTATCCACTGCCCATCAGAGATTGGTTGTGACTCACTCCTGCTGCCTTTCCCCACTGCAATGTCTGTCTGCAGGCCACTTTGTCCAAATCGACTGTGCTCCAATGACTAGGTGACTAAACAAAGAGCCTCCATAATCAGATACAGGTACTAAGGAAAGAAGCCTAAGAGACTAATATCATCTACCAGAAAAGGTAAGATTATCTGGAGATGGGTCTAAAGAACTCAAACCTAGGCTTTGTGCTACAAGTTGATTCTGTGCTGACTAAGTTCTCAGTCTCTGTGCCCACTTCTCTTGAAGTCCTTTTGTCCCCTAAAGAAAACTACTGCTGGCCTGACTCATCAGTGCAGCCTTGAGCTAATGAGCAAGCTTTAAGGACAGCAAGACAGATTGAATTTCTACTACCATGCAGCCATATTTTGCTCCCACACTAGAGTCAGTCTGGCATGTCACCACAACTGCACATCATGTGCTAGGCAGTTGCTTCTCAACATTTATCAGATGTGACAATGTACTAGGTGTGGTCTTCCCCCAGGGGGTTTAAAATCTAAACAAACCCCTGGCTGTCTTTGATGTGTGGTATTTTCTTTCCCTTTCATTTGGGGGTTCTCCACAGCAGGTGCTGACATTTTTATTATTCGCACAGGCATCTCCAGGATCCCATCTCACCGGAACACTTCAAATATATGCAGGAACTTTCTCCCAAGGAGGCCAGAGCTCTTTAAAACAAACCATCTTTATCGTCGTCCAGAGATCCTCTGTGCAAGGCAGTCCCCCATGTGAGGAAACATCTTTCCCCCAATTCTTACCTAGAAAAACTGAAGCCCACAGGGAGCCATGACTTTCCCACAGGCCTAGGGTTTGCCTGGGGCTAGGTCTTAGTTTCACAACTGTAAACTTGGGCTGGTCAGAGGAAAGTAAATGAGATAACCCTGTGTAGACTCCAGACCAGGATGTAGTAACACAGTTTCTCCTAAATAGACTACTTGCCATAAATCTTGAGAAGAGTAGAAAAATTCAGAAGCTGGCACCAGTGCCCATTGTACATGGAACCTCCCACTAAGGAAACTACTCCTCATCCCTCATGACAGTATCTCACCAGCATCACTGTTCCAGAGACTCCTGTAAGGCTTTGAAGACAATGATGCTGTTTGCAAAGGCAGGACAATGATTTTCAGGTCTCCCCCCTCATTCTGCATTAGGACCTCACTGCCTGAGCATGCCTTCTTCCCTGAACAGGGCTATTTTCCTCACGGCTTTACTTACTTAGGCAATAAGATAGGCAGAGGAGAGAAAAGTTGAAGCCTGACTTGTGCTGTGTTTGGGGCCAACCTCTTTTACTTTAAGTTGACATAGATTAGGCAAGTTCAGAGAAGTCACAGATACTAGTTCTTCACCCTTGCATCTCAATGAAATCAATGGTAAAAATAAGCTTGTGGAAACAGCAATAGTTCCTATCATTAAATTTCTCCTCTGTCCCTTGGCATGGCCTGGCCCTCAGCCTTCAATGCAACTTAACTGTCATTACTCTCTGCCAGTCACTGTAAAGAGACACAATGACCACCCGGTTTTACACATGTAGTAACAAAATCCATTGGCCAGATAACTGATTAATACTACTCTCAAAGGAATGAACTTGTATTTTAAGAACATAGTATCTAGACCAGGTCCTAAGTCATTCTCAGCACATGGTAGCTAGACCACAGGGACTGTATCAATGAAGATCAGGGAACTCTTCAGAACACAAATACATTCAGAGGATGCAGAACTTCATGGTGGAGATCCTTTGCTACTACTGACAAATACCACCAGTTCTGAGTTCCAGTGGAATTTTCACTAGCTATAGTCTTATGAAATACATCTTTAAATTTTTTTTCACTTGTACAGTGGGTCAATGTCAGCTATTTCGTTCTAGAGCCACTGTGGACTGGTTTGTTGTTGTTTGTTTGTTTGTTTGTTTGTTTGTTCTGATACAGGGACTCATGTAACTCAGGCTGTCCTAGAACTCACTAGATAGCCAGAGATGACCCTAAACTTCTGATCTTCCTGCTTTCTGTAAAACCCGAATGCTAGATTTACAGCCATGAGCTGCTGTGCCATGTTTTATATTGAGGATCAAATCCAGAGCTTCCTGAATACTAGACAAGCCTTCTTCCAGCAAAGCTCTATCCCTAGCCCTGCCATTGCCTCTGTTCAGCAAATGGGCTTGAAGCAGGCCAATTAGGACACTTTGTCCTGAAGATCTCTCTGGAAAAGTGAAGCATACAAAAGAGCAGCAGAAGTTCTCATGACAAACGTCTTCTTTCTTTGTGCTTAGCCCAAGAGTGGCTCTGAGGAGAATAGAGACCCTTTGTCACATTCCTATGAAAACTGCCAACTCTACTGCACACAGGGACTCGTGGAACTCAGTGTTATATCTGAATTTACACTCTTAGATCAGCATCTCATGCTTTGGGCCCTTATGTCATACCTCTCTTACATACCCATGGGTTCAGAAACACTAAGGCAGCCAAGTAGGCACCAGTGGCACACGGCCAAGGGCAAATCAGCATGGCTGCCAACAACAGAATGGGTGGCCTCTGCTCTTGGACCAACTACTGTCCAATAACACTGGTGATTGTGTGACCTTCCAAAAATTAAAAATATCATTGACTTTCATACCAGCTTTCAAGCTGCTATATCTATCCCTCCTCAGTCTCACAGTCACCTCCTTAACTTTGTTGGGGGACGATCTCCATAGACCCACTCAGCATACTGCCTTTTATGGGAATCAGCTTGTTCCAGAACTCAGGGCTCTAAGACATCTTTAAATGTGACCTTTGCACTCTCTTTTCTAAGCAAGGCCATGTTCTCCTTGAAAATCTCCCAGATGACTTAGACAGCTAAGGAGTCATTTAATAATGCTCAAAAGAAATATGCAATGTTGTGTTGCAATTTTAAGCAGCTTATAAATTAGAGCATACCCCATAGCCAAGCATGACTTATTGTAGCTCACCCCAGTGCCCTTTCTGGGGTCACAAACTAGGGCCAGCATATGAAAGCAGGGCAAAACCTATAAATTATTATTAACTCTTTGATTTTTGTTCTGAGTGTTTAAGACAAAGAAGTGGAATAGCTGGATGCAGGGTCTAGAAGTAGCTCATTGGCTGGCTTGCCTGTGTTTTAACCTCACAGCCCCAGTTCATCAAGAAACCCATAAAGAAACCTGAACTCGTACACTTCAACCATGGCCCTGACTCCCCTAATGAACCCAAAATATCCACAGCAAAGTATGATTTGTGGGGAAAGGAATTCCAGTGTCTGTCATTTCGTCTTTACTCTAATAAAGTCTCCTAGTCGACAACTTTATAAAACACTCTTAGAGGACCATAAAGGCAAACCACTTCTGAGGGGAAGGTCAGCTCAAGGTTGTCCAATTCCTCTGTGGAACTTTTATTGGCAAAAACAGCCCACTGAAGGCCAGTAGTGTGTATCACATAATAGAGCACCCCTTTATAAATAAATAAATAAATAAATAAATAAATAAATAAATAAATAAATGCCACTTCTTAGTATCAATGAAGCAAGTTGTATTGAGTGAGTTCTGATGACATGTGCACTTTTCAAATGGTGAAGTCTTTTTTACAGAGAGTGGGGAGAAAGAGAGACAGAATGAGACAGAGAGAGAGAGAGTGGGGAGAAAGAGAGACAGAATGAGACAGAGAGAGAGAGAGAGAGAGAGAGAGAGAGAAAGAGAGTATAAACTAACTTCAGATGGCCGATTTTGGCCTCTACTGCTTAGAAATTGAAGAGAAAGATTAATTGAAAGTTCAAAAAAAGATTTCATTCTCATTTTACTTGTGACTGTTTCCAAGTAAACTCAAAATGTTCTTTTCTATATTTTTGAAAGTCACCCCAAGGACCATGAACCAACAGTCATCAGGACTGTGCATAAAGTAATACACATTCTGAGCTTTCTGGGTAGGATAATAAAAATTGCATATTACAGTCTATCACAGTGATTTAACAACCAGGACTCACACATTAAGGACTTCTTGGCACCAGCTCTTGACTCGTTTACACTTAAGACAGACCACATTCTGCCCCTTATTCCCACATCTTCAGAACAAGACACGCAGGCCCAGAAAGATGGAGGGAGCACCAATTATAAAACAGGAAGAAAATGTTGTAACTGCCGCAAGACACAGGTCACCCCACAGAAGAGGGAAAAGAATGATTTAAGATTCATAGACTCATGAGAAAAGGGAGTGTGTTATGAGTCGCCGTCATTCAGTTATGACTTTACCATCCCAACCATGAACACACAACACCCATGGAAGCCTGCAGAAGACTGAGTCCTTTGACTTTCCTTCATGGGTAGAAGAGGCAGGTTTGAGATTCCATCTCTTTCTGAGGAACCAATGACCATTAACGTGTGCTGGAGGAAGAGGTTTTGTTTTCTTTAATGGTGTAGCTATTACAAGATGGGGTGGAAAGAAGGAGGGATTCAGAGGGAAAGGAAGGGAATAGCAGAAGATAAATGATGGTTACCTTGCATCTCTACATTAATAAAGAAAAAAAACAAGCTTTAATCACAGGTGTACAGATGGATACTGGCCTTTGCAGCCTGGAAAGCTCTTAGATCACACGTTACCAACATAACAGACAGGATCCAGAGTCAGAAGGGAAGTCAGAGTCCTTGGGGTTGTTGTCCTGTGTCCTGTGAAAGACTGGACAGTTTACATACACTCAATTTAGTGGACTTATAGGTCCTATCATCTGGTTTTAAGTACACTAATTTTCAAATAATAGCTGGATAGTTTTAAAACACGGATCCCTAAAAGCATCAATGATCCAGACTTAGCACTTGTAAAGAGGGCCAAGAGCCAGCTGAAGGCAGGCTGACACAACTGTTCTTCCTCCTGAACAAAATCAAAACCATGAACATGTAACAAATCGAAGGCCAACAGTACTTAATATTGGTAGCTTTCTTCTCAGTCAGGAGAGAGTGGACTGCGAGCTGCTAGCTCCATACTGAGGCATCAGAACAGGAGAATTTTGAGAGCATGGGTCAGACACCACTCAACCTCTTCCATTCCTGAGAAGAGAGGGCTAGGCACTTACACCAGCTCTTATCAGTCACTAGCTCAGGACTACTTCCAAGGTGGGAGGGTTAGTGTTGTAATTAATACTTCATCTGTGCAGAAAAGCAGAGACAACTGATGTCCTGAGAGCTTCTCAGGTAAAAGGATGCAGGTAGTAGCTGAGACAGTCAAGACAGCTTTATTGCAGAAGTCAGAGTGTGGGACATGAGCCCATGACACCTACCTGATATGACCTCTAAGAACACAATTGACAGTTCTACTTAACTGTCTACTGACAGTGTGCTACCTCTGGTCTTGATCTTAGGCCCAAATAGCTTGAGAGTAATTCATAAGTTGTGCCCTCCTCCCAAGAGATGGCTACAAGTCACTTGCCAATCGGGGGTGGGAGTAAAGCACACTTGGTTCAGTCTGAAAGTAAATACAAGGAGACATCCTTTTCAATGTCACTGGCTTCATTATTTCTCTTCTTTCCTCAAAGCTAGAATGATGAACCTACATGAGTTTTCCAAATCTCCTTCATTCCATGTGTTTTCAGTGATTACTTTTGCTCTAAGTAATCAAGATGGGAAGATGGCCCAGGAAAGGATATGTAACCCCAAGCATATCCACCAAAGACCTAGCTTGGGTGCTGAAACTGAAGACCATCTCTTCCTTTGAGGTCAAGGTCACAAGGTACCAAGTTCAGGTTCACTTAAAGATACTATAGCCACCTGTCTTAATAAACCTAAAGAGTGGGGCTTCAATATAGGGAAAAGCAGCATCAAGACATGAAATTTGTCATTGTCCTAGGGTTAATATAGCCCATGATCTTTCATCCATCATCTACCCAAATGCTAGTGGTTCCTGGTGTCCTAAGAGAGAGGGAATCAGACTAGATCCTGAGTTACCAGTAAAAATGTCATGGCCACATAAGTAGTGCTACAGAGTTTAAGCCATCTCTTTCCTAAACAGACTGTGCTGGTAGTTTTTTGTTGTTGACTTGTCACAACCTATAGTCACCTGGGAAGTGTGTAACCTCAATTGAAGAATTGCTTTGACCAGATTGTTCTGTGGCCATGACTGTAAAAGATTATCATGACTGCTGATGGATGTGGGAGATTCCACTCCACTGTGGGCAACACCATCCTTAGGCAGGTGAGCCTGGGCTGTCTAAGAAAACTAACCAAGCATAAGCTGTTGAGCAAGCCGTTAAGTAATATTGCTCCCTGATCTCTTGTTCTTACTCTGAGTTCCTGCCCTGACTTTGAAAGTGTAAGCTGAAACAAATCTTTCCTTGCTCTAAATTGTTTTTTGTTCTGGTGATTATCACAGGAACAGAAGATAAACTAGAACACTGTTTCCAATCCCTACCCTCTTACACTACACATTGCTTTCATTGTAAAATATGTACACACAGATGTGTTCATGGCTTTTACACTGAGTCTTTGACCAACTGGGTTCCTGTCTTCATGTTGCTATTGAATTGTGAAGAGCTCCATGCTAGACCTGTTTTACACGTGTAGGTAACTGCATTGGGGTGGTTTCCAGATGAAATGTGTTGATCATCTCCTGGCTAAGATATTATTCATACATCAAGCTAAGTGCCCCCTCAGCAATCATGGGTCCATTCTCTTTATTTCACACTGACTTTGTGCTTTTAACACGAAGTTAAAATTATTATGCATATTTAGGATAAATCACAGAGGCCAAAATGCTACCTTCAAGCTCACTGTTCCGTTATATTTCATATTATATAAAGATACAATGTAAGAGAAAAGTTTTCTTGTTTCCTGGGGCTGAGGAGATGGCTCAGTCAATAAAGTGCTTGCCATGAGGACCTGAGTGTAGACTTTCAGCATCCAAAGCCAGGACTTGAAGCATATAATCCCAGCTCTGGAGAAGGCAGAAATGAGGATTGCTGGCTAGTTATTTAGACTGAGCCAGTGAGCTCCAGGTCCAATAGGAGAATTTTTACTCAAAAATATAATAGTAAAAAAGACACATGCACATGAACTGCACACTTGTGAGCTAGCATGCTCTCTCTCTCTCTCTCTCTCTCTCTCTCTCTCTCTCTCTCTCTCTCTCACACACACACACACACACACACACACACACACAAACACACACACAATCCTGTTTTCTGCATCTGTGTTAGAGGATGAGATTTTTGAGGGGAGAAAATATTGTTTCTATGACAAATCTCCCTACATTAGCTCTGGTTTTTGATCACATAGAGCCTTGTTGAATAATGATTGACTTGGAGAACTTGAATGGGGTAGGGGGAGAACAATTGGAATAACATTAACTATGGGTCTGCTGTGTGCCAAGCATAAAAGACAATTGACATAATTTATTGATTTATGCTTATAGAACTCTTACCACATGATTTCAGAGCTTACTCAGTAATCAAAACAGTGTGATATTGGTGTTATGGTAGCCATGTAGATCTTTGGAATAGAACCAAGAATTCAGAAGTAGGATTGCATATCTATGGAAAACTGATTTTCAACAAATATGAAAAAGAAACTCAGTAAAGAAAGAGTATTCTTTCTATTGTAACAAAAATATTTAACATCTACATGTTAAAGCAAATTCTCTTCATTTCATACTTTACACCATGTAACAAGAATAAAAAAACATAAATCAAATGCATAGGTGTTGGACTTTCAACTATAAAACACCTAAAAGAATGTTTTAAAAAACTGAAAGGAATGGGAACAGTCACAGTCACGATTAAAGTGGAGACTCAAAGTCATTACACTCAAAGGAGAAAAGAATACAATCTTTATGATTCTGCAATATCAGAATCGTACTGTGCGTATGATGAGCTGGGGAGATGATTCTGTGGGTGAAGTGTTTGCTCTGCAAGGGGGACTGGAGAAGAAGGGGAAGAAGGGGAAAGGGGAAGGGGGATGAGGAAAGAAGGGGGAAGGGCAAGAAACAAAGGAAGAAGGGAAAGATTATTGAGGGTACAAGAAATCCTCAGGAGACTCCTAGATTAGAGGACAGTTTTATAGGTGTACTCAATCTGTCAAAGCTTCTCAAACTGCACACTTATATACTTATATATAATCTAGTATAGTATTTTAATTTAGCAATTTCATAAACCAAGAGATGGCTCAGAGGTTAAGAACGTGTGTTGCTCTTACGGAGGATCCAGATTCAGTCCCCAGCACCCACATGGCAGCTAACAACCATCTACAACTCCAGGTTCACAGGAACTGCACCCTATTCCGACCTCCATGGGTTGTACACATATAGTGCACAGGCATACATGCAGGCAAAATACCTATGCACATAAAATTTGTTTTGAAAGATTTCAGTTTCTTACCACAAGACAAAGTCCAAAAGTGTTCTGTTATCCTTTCCATAAATTAAAAAAAAAAAAGAACACTAAGTTTAGTGGCCCTGAACATGGTTGTCTGGGAAAATAGCATGTATTTGGATTATCTTGGAGGAATTCTCTATCTAAATGTATACTCTGAAGATTAATCAATGGGTAAATCTAAAATGATGTCTTCATTGATAATCTTATTAAAGATTTATTTAAAATTTTTAAAATCGTATATGTATATGTATATGTATATGTGTATGTGTATGTGTATGTGTATGTGTATGTATATGTATATGTATATGTATATGTATATGTATATGTATATGTATATGTATATGTATATGTATATGTATGTATATGATGTATATGTATATGATGTATATGTATATGTATGTGTGCCTGTGTGTGTGTTCACATGAGTCCAGGTGCCTGTCAAGGCTAAAGGTGCCAGATCTTCTGGAGTTGGAATTATATATAGTTGTGAGCCACCTGACTTGGATTCTGAGAACCAAGCTCCTGGTTCTTATAATTGAGTAGCAAGCACCCTTTACCAAAGAGCCATCTCTCCTCTTCTTTTGGTACAGACAGTGCACCTATGAAACAGTGGTTCTCTCATCCCACTAAGGAAGCAGAGGGTGATGCTCTCTACATAAATGATGCAAAGACTTCAGCAAATTACAGGAGCATCCCTAGAAGCCACTGTCACTGTCCTCTCCCAGCTACCTAAACAGACACTTAAAAAAGAGATGGATCTCAAAAAAAAAAAAAAAAAAAAAAGGCAGACTGTATCCTGGCATCATAAATTTTACCAAACAGCCTTCTGAAAAATAACATTGGGTCCAGGAACTCTGCTAGAAAAATGTCTAGACTACCCTCAAATTTGGGAACTTTGAGAAGCTTGCATAACATCAGGTTGAGAGGCACTTCATACTTCTTACTGCCTTGATGTTCTATTTGTTTGGGTAGAAAACGGACTGTCCACTTTCTGGCAAACCACACTATATTCATAGGTGTGGACTCTTAACAGAACTTTGTCAAGGTGCCATCAAACATATGGGCCTGCCTGCTGTGGCTCCCTAAGACGCAACAAGGAGTTTAACTCATGAGTGTTAGGACCCCACATCAGTAAAACCAAGGTTGTAAAGAACAGTAAGTGCTTTGGGGCAATCTAAATCCCATTGCCTCCAGTGTGAAGAAAGCAGAGATGGGTGAAGGGGGCCCAAGCTTTCAGTCTGTTTCTGTTGTAGTCTTTCTACTTCTATTCCAAGAAGCTTATGATCCAGACCTAGCATTATTGCTATTTTTCTGGATTTTACAAATTATTGCGCTGGCAAGATGGATCGGTGAATAATGGTGACTGCCAAAATGCCAAATTTGAGTTATATCCAGGGACCAACATTGCAGAAAAGGAGAAAACAACTCAAAAGTTATCCTTGGATTACCACATATGTGCTGTGGTATAAGAGCAACCACATTCACACACACACACACACACACACACACACACACAGAGAGAGAGAGAGAGAGAGAGAGAGAGAGACAGACAGACAGACAGACAGACAGACAGACAGACAGACAGAGACAGAGAGACAGACAGAGACAGAGACAGAGAAACAAAGAGAGAGACAGAGAAATACAGACAGACACACACACATACATGCAAGAGGAGAGAGAAAGGAATAATTAATTAATACTAAAACTACCAATTCATTTATATTGAATAATACATAATTCACATCATTATATTATGTTGTTACACTTTAAAATCCTTTGTTTTCTATTCATTACTTTTTAGGTCAAGAGTGAAATCCTATTATTTTGGAAACTTAGAGAATAAATTTATTCTTTTTCCATAGAGACTTCACAATGTCTAGAAGAGCCACATGAGCACCTAAATAAATACTACAATTCCCATCATCCTTCTCAGCCTAAGATGCACATATGAATAAGTTCTGGCTCAAGAGATAGAAGCTGTTTTCCTATCACACAATTCTGGAATCCTTGTGGAGAAGTTCCTGGAGAGATCATTGTCCCCTTCTAGAGACACACAGGGACACCAGGACATCCATTCTTCTACCCAGAGCATGTATTTTCTTCAATTATTGAATCTCAGACTCTCTAGTTGATGCATTTTTTGCAGGGATTTACTAAATCCCCAAACAGGGTGATGGTCACACTGACAGACACAATAAAGTCAATGGAACATAAAAGAATCAGCAGAAAAATAACTTCTGACTTGGGGAATAAGAGAAGGCCTAAGTGGGGATAACAGTAGGTTCTGGGTAAGGGATGCACCCGTGCAAGGGGGAGGGCACAAAAAGCAACACTGATTCAAAATAACCACCAAAGACACATACTGAGGAGTACTCTGCCTAGTGCATGCTCTGGATGGAGGCCAGTGCAAAGGTCTGAAAATGGTCTATCTCATCCAAAAATTAACACTTAAGATTTAACCTACAATGTGAGATGTTAAGAGGTGATACATTAAAAGATGCTTAGAACTCTGAATGATTGTTCTCTTGCCATAACCTAGCTTGACTTGCTGTCTTTGTAATTGCCACTCACCATGGATCCCTTTGCTGTTCTGGGAATCCCCTAGTAAGGACTTTTTCCAATGTATAGTCTTCATCCAGAGCAGTGAACCAAAATAAACTTCATTTCTTTATAACTTACCCAACTGTGGTATTACTTGCTAGAAGCAGAAAAGTGAACCAGGGCACTCCCTCCTATATGTCTAACAGTGCGCAGATGATCAGTGTGTGCCTCCTGGAATGCTGGCAAGAGGTGGCTGTTTACTTGTGTAAGCATGATGTAGAATCACTCTTTCTTGGCATTTACACTCAAATGACTTAGAACAAGGCTATTGCTTTATAAAAATGGAATGATCGGGGCTAGGCATAGCTCAAAGTTGCCATTCCACACAACAGAAAAGAGCCCCAACAGGCCCAGCCTGTTCGCCTCTCACTGAATAGGTTAGAGGACAGCCATATTGTAAGCAGCTGTGGCATGTGCTGGTAGAGCCCTCAACTCAAGGAAAATCTTTGGCTGAAAAAGGTCAATAGTAGGTATGTTAGTCACTTTCCATTGGTATATTTAAAAAAAATGCCCCAGGCAGGCACTTTTAAAGAGGAAGGGTACTTTTTGATTCAGAATTCCAGGAGGTTTTAGTCTCTGTCAGTGTAACACTGTTGCTTCTGAGTGCATAGTTTGTTGTTGTTGTTGTTTTGTTTATTTTAATTAGAAATTTTCTTTATTTACATTTCAAATGTTATCCCCTTTCCTCGTTTACTCTTCAATCCCCAACCCCCCCCCCCCAGCTATCCTATCCCTCCTCCCTCTGCTCACCAAGCCACTCACTCCTGCTTCCCTATCCTGATCCTGGCATTCCCCTACACTGGGACATCGAGCCTTCACAGGACCAAGGGACTCTCCTCCTATTGATGCACAACAAGTCCATCCTCTGCTACATATGCAGCTGGAGCCATGAGTCCCTCCATGTGTACTCTTTGGTTGGTGGTTTAGTCCCTAGGAGCTCTGGGGGTACTGGTTGGTTCATATTGTTGTTCCTTCTATGGAACTGCAAACCCCTTCAGCTTCTTCAGTCCTTTCTCTAACTCCTCCATTGGGGACCCCGTGCTCAGTCCAATGGTTGGCTGAGAGCATCCACTTCTGTATTTGTCAGGCTCTGGCAGAGTCTCTCCGGAGACAGCTATATCAAGCTCCTGTCAGCAAGCACTTCTTGGCATCCACAATAGTGTCTGGGTTTGATAACTGTATATGGAATGGATTCTCAGGTGAGGCAGTCTCTGGATGGCCTTTCCTTCAGTCTCTGCTCCACAGTTTGTATTTCCTCCTGTGAGTGTTTTGTTCTCCCTTCTAAGAAGGACCAAAGTATCCACACTTTGGTCTTCCTTCTTCTTGAGCTCCATGGGTTCTGTGAATTGTATCTTGGGTATTCCAAGCTTCAGGGCTAATATCCACTTATCAGTAAGTACATACCATGTGTTTTCTTTTGTGACTGGGTTACCTCACTCAGAATGATAACTGAGTGCATAGTTGGTAAGCTGAAAAATTTTAAAACAATTTTATTATGAGATAATTTCTTCATTTACATTTTGTTGCATTTGGTGGAACAGAGTGGCTACCGCTTCTGCCTGAAAGGAATCAGAGAAGGAGCTAGGGAGCAGACACACCTTCAAATGCACACCCACAGTGACTTACTTCCTCTACCCAGGCTACTTCCTAAACATAAACTCTCAATGGTAGAGTCATCACCATCACAATCTAAATTATCCTCAATAGTAGGACCTTGTGGGGACCAGACCTTAGACACAAAAGCCATTGGGCATTTTCTTTTCTTTTTCTTTTCCTTTTTTGTTCTTTTTTTTTCCTGAGACAGGGTCTTTCTGTGTAGCCCTGGCTGGCCTGGAACTCACTCTGTAGACCAGACTGGCCTCAAACTCGGAAATGTGTTTCTTTTTTTATTTTTATTTTTGGCATTTTTATTAGATATTTTCTTCATTTACATTTCAAATGCTATCCCCAAATCACCCTATTCCCTCCCTCCAACCAGCTCCCCAACCCACCCACTCCTGCTTCCTGGCCCTGGCATACCCCTGTACTGGGGCATATGGTCTTCACAATACCAAGGGCCTCTTCTCCTATTGATGGCTGACTAGGCCATCCTCTGCTACATATGCAACTACAAACACAGCTCTGGGGGTTACTAGTTAGCTCATATTGTTGTTCCTCCTATAGGGTTGCAGACCCCTTTAGTGGATATTAGGCCAGAAACATAGACAATCCAAGATACAATTTGCAAGACACATGAAACTCAAGAAGAAAGAAGACAAAAGTGTGGATACTTCGCTCCTTCCTAGAATGGGGAACAAAGTCCCCATGGAAGGAGTTACAGAGACAAAGTTCAGAGCTGAGACGGAAGGAAAGACCATCCAGAGAGTGCCCAACCCAGGGATCCATCCCATAAAAAAAAACACCAAACCCAGACACTATTGCATATGCCAGAAAGATTTTGCTGACAGGACCCTGACATAGCTGTCTCTTGTGAGGCTATGCCAATGCCTGGCAAATGCAGAAGTGGATGCTCACAGTCATCTATTGGATGGAACACAGGGCCCCTAATGGAGGAGCTAGAGAAAATACCCAAGGAGCTAAAGGGCATTTTCTATGCAAACTGTGATGGCCAAGCTTCCAAAGCACAGAGCCTTCTTGTCCAGAGCTAGGAGTGGAAGGGTCTTGCTATAGGAACTCATTGATTACTTATCATTTTGGTGTTCATCTTCCTACGAAAACAGTCTGGGTCTATGAGAAGACTATGTCCAAAGTGTCTAGCAGTAGGCCCACTGTAGTAGCTGTAGTAGAGTGAGTACCAAGATGTTTACCATTTCATGTCAGCCTGGCTTCCCCACACAGTGAGCCTTAAGGATGAATCATGCCAGCCAGAGTTTACTGATTTTACTGATGAGGGGACGGAGGTTAAGAAGAGCCATCCCTGTCCAAGGTCAGCCAAGCAATTAATGGTCATGCTCAAGTACAAATCCAACCTGTATATTTTCCAAGCCACTAGCCTTCCATCGTAGACCAGCCCCCCAACCCTACCCCTGGGGTGACAAAGTGCTTCACAGATCCCAGTTAAACATTGACTAAATGACCTAACTTGTAACTGGCTTCATTGGTGAGGTCTGTTTTACAGTAAAGAGGATTGCAGTCCAAGTTTCTCTCGTCACTAAAACCCCTTGGCTTACTTCCTCCAACCCACGTCTGAAGCTTTTGAAAAATTAAGTTTAGTGGATGCTTGTTTCTGGACCTCAGCTGCTGTTCTCTTCCCTTCCCTGGCAGCCTGGTCCAAGCACCAGATCCCATTCCAGAGTCAACGAGGAGCTCAGCACACACAGGGATGTCAACTCTTAAGAATGTTGAAGAATCATCTTAAGACAGAAAGTGTGCACTGAGTTTGTCTTTTGTTCAGTAAGTGACAGTTTGCTTTGAGGCCAGGAGATGACGCTAGACAAAGCTACTTTGTTCTGTACATTTTCATTTAACTATTGGAAGGCAACTAAGAATTAACAGCTTGATATTCCTTGGATAAAATAGAAAACTCCAAAATATCTCTATCTTTGGGGAGAAGAATGAAAACTATCCTATAGAAGCGAGGGGATTGTTAAGACTAAGTTCATTTTCTTTCAGACCTTTCCCTCCTGGTGAATTCTGTTTCCTATCCCACCAGCTCATGATCTCTGGAATTTCTCTAATTGCATGTAGTCTTACAATATCACACGTGAAATCTTCAAATAAAAATCTTTATAGCCTGTTTAAGTCCTCAGCCTCCCTCTGTCTGCCCTTCCCCTCTGTGGATGTTAAGATGGGACCTAAGTGACAAATGGAAGCTTATTTTCCTTTTCAGTTTCTGTTCTCTGCTTAGCCTTTACCCCAACTGCTGCAACTATCCACACTCTCTTCTTTTTTTTTTAAGATTTATTTATGTATTATATGTAAGTACACTGTAGCTGTCTTCAGACACTCCAGAAGAGGGCGTCAGATCTTGTTACAGATGGTTGTGAGCCACCATGTGGTTGCTGGGATTTGAACTCCGGACCTTCGGAAGAGCAGTCGGGTGCTCTTACCCACTGAGCCATCTCACCAGCCCCCACACTCTCTTCTTATCTCATGGCCAGATGCCAACACTAGACCTTTAGGTGGTAAGGTCTCTCTCCATGTCTGCCTACTTCCCTAACCCTGCTGTGCCTCCATAGTACTGCATTCTGTCTTATCATGGTATTTGTAGTTATCATGATTCAGCCCGGAATTTTCTATCAATCCTATTGTCTCACCACAGGAGCCAGTCCGAAATGCCCAGGTCCAACTTTAAGCTGTGCATATTATTCTCTGGGTCACTCACTCATACATGTTAAAAGTCTTCGTCCTCCTAGAAGTCTACCCTCAGTGATCCCTCTGATTCATACTTTTCCTGACTCTCTCTCCTTACACCTTGTTTATTATCCTTACACCTTGTGGACTGTGATATCTACTCAACACTCCACAGTTAAAGGTCAGGAGACCCAGCATACCCATTCTGGAATCTAACACAAAGTAAATGTTCAATGGATATCTATTCTATTCGGAAAAGTGGATTTTGACTGAAATTCTTGGTAACATGTTGCTTTCTTTCTCTCAAGAATAGTGTTACTAAAGTAGCCCTAAAGATATTCTGTTGTCTAAACCAGGCTTAAGAGGTTAGATGTGGTCAAAACAGTGTCCCAACTTCTAGCTCCTTGCAGAAACATGAGTAGATGGATTAGCCAATAAACAGACCTGGATTTTCCCAGACCTACTAACTCAGAGGAGGGCACGGGTTCATTTTTACTATTAGGGATAATTGCCATCATTAAGATTTTAAGAACCTCCTAAGCCTTTTATTTACAATTCAATTTAACAGTTTCTAGGGCCTGACACTTACCTGCTGGGTTTTCTAGTCCTCAGAGAGTTTTGAAGCACAGAGTCTGTAATGAAAATTAATGCATCACTTTTGAGAAGGAAGGGAGGCTGGCTCTGATCCACTAGCTGAGCCAGGGATAGCTGAATATCATGGAGTAGGTTCTGTCTGGAAGCATGAGATGCAGCCCGGATCTCAGGCCATTTCATTTTTGCAAACCCTTCACTTACAGAAAACAAGACAAGGAGTGGTATTGTGTACCAAGCATCATATAAGAGAAGTGTCTTTGCACACCTCTGCCTGGACCACCTCATTTCTGGCTTGTAAGTCCCTCCCAGGTGTCTTCCCCTCCCTTCTGCCCCATGCCTGCTGATGTTTGGGGGTTGTGTGGTCAGTTTGTGTTGTGGATCAATGCCCAGCACTGACTTGGATGAAAACAGCAGATCTTTTTGTCTGACTGCTGTCTAAGTCACACACAAACTGCCCTTTCAGGGCCAGAAAGAGCTGTTAACTCACTCTTCCCACCACTGCCTCATCTTGGGCTGTGGTTGGAAAGTTCAGTGACCTCCAAAAGCTTGGCACTTGCTATGACTAGCTGCACCACGGCAGAATGGGCATAGCCAGTACCCAGTCACAGGGAGAGGATGGGCTCCCCCAGCAGGACAGTATTCTGGGGACAGGAAACTATTGGGTCCCACAATGGGTAAATTAAGAAACAAAGGTGATCATGCACTCTTCCACAGTATACTTTTTCTTTAAAAATAAGTTAAATGATAATTTTTCAAGGTAACAATTGTATTGAAAAAAAAAAGATAAAAGAACAATCCTTCCATGCTCTGTGCAATTTCCCCATTTCCTTCTTATTTAACGTGTCCTTACTACCATACTTCACTCTTCATGACTGTAACAAATCACTATCAATTCATAAAAAACAGAGTCATATTCCCATAGATGTCAGTATAGAGTCAGAGGATCCTGTTGCTTCTGGTCCTATGGGAAGCACTATGTCTAGGTAGGAGTGTGTGGTGAGGAAATCCCTTACTCCCGTGTTAGAAAGAACTGAAAGGAAGAAAATACTGGGATCCCACAATCCTCTTTGAGATAAAAACCATCCTGAAGGTCTCCCATGAGCCCCACTCCCCTCCTAAAAGGTTACTTTGAGTACCAAACCTTCAACGCATGGGCCTTTGGGGGACATTTAAGATCTGAACTACAGTGTGTCCTAAGTGAAAATTTAACTCAGCACATGTACTAAAACTCATAACCTCCCTGGCAGTGGTGGTGCACGCCTTTAATCCCAGCACTTGGGAGGCAGAAGCAGGTGGATTTCCGAATTTGAGGTCACCCTGATCTACAGAGTGAGTTCCAGGACAGCCAGGGCTATACAGAGAAACCCTGTCTCGAAACCACCCCCCCCCCTTTAAAAAAAATTCTCATAGCCTCTTAATAAGGGGTAAAACATAGTGATATATGTTATATTAGTTACTTGAAATATCTTTGGGTTTCCTGAAAATGGGAAAGAAATGAAACCATAAAAGAAAGGCTTATTATGTTTTAATACTGTGACGGGAGCTGTAAAATAAATTTTAAGTGACATAGTATAATTTGGAACATCAGTTACTTTTGATTACATTTCTTGATTTACTATACTTTTAAAATGTGTTAATTTTTTTACAGACATATGTGTATGTGTTATGTGTGTGTGCATGTGTAAATATTCTTTTATAGGGCAAAGGCTTCTTACAGTCTCTTGCTAAACTTCCTAACTTCAAGAAGAACTTTAAAAACCATGTGGCTCACAAGTTGCCACATAAGCAAAAGGCAACTGTGCCTAGACCTGAGTTGACTTAGCTTAAAGGGCTCGGCCCAGTAGGGTGGGTTGCACCTGCTTCAACTAATCAAGCAATAGTACAAAAAGACTAGAGACTAGAGAGAAATTAACATGAAAAATTATTCAAGTGATTGTTGCTGTATGCTAATTCACTGTAAAAACCAACATTGTTTATGGTAATTCAGTGTAAAAACCAACATTGTTTAATGTTCATAGATTCTATGGACCATGCATTTGCTACCTTAAGACAAAAAAATAATTTCTCAATGTCCATCAATATCTACTAGATTAGATAGAAAGTCTCAAACGCTAGAGGGTTTCCAGGGCTGGGAGCAAGAACAACATGGAGACACTTCAGCAGCTTCTCCTCACTGGAAGCTGCCACTCAGGATCCTGAGTCTATGTGTTTAGGAAGGCCTGCAAATACGAGTATCTTAACAGCATGCCCACTGAGCTTCCTGGATGAATGTCTCTGGAAAACAAGGTGCAAGTGATGACACCATTATGACATCCTTATCTTAAAAGGGATTCCATCTCTGTGGACAGAGCAGAGAGACTGTGCCATACAGGTGCCCTCATCAGCAACGAAGCCAGGTTATTCATCTATAACACCTCCCATGAGTCAAAGGCTAAGAGCAGGTCCCAGGAGTCCCTATAGGGACTATGAATTCCCGTTGGCCAACAGGCAAAGCAGCAGTATGTGCATATAAATACAGACAATAAAAGCAGAGTCTGCCCTTGACACATAGAGTAATCTCAGAACTAAATGTTCTCACCATGGATGTTTTAAAGTTAATTGGAGGAAAATAGAAAGTAATCACTTTAAATGGCTATAACATCTAAGGTTTAGTAAATCTACAACTGAAACTAAAAAAGGATACCAAAAGTAAATTAACAATTTTACCAAGATGAATATGCCTTTGGTGACAGCCCAGGTCTCCTCACTGCTTCACCTGAGTGGAACTTAGGTATCAATCACAGTTCATTACCCAGCTTACAGCGTTCACATGATGGCAGAGAGGAGGATGCTCACACAAGCGAGATGTTTTCTGATTGCTGTATTGGAGGCAGTAGAAAACCTGGATACATTAAAAAAAAAAAAACATGGCTCATGGCTTGACACTAAAATGGAACTCCTGTCAAAGGAGAATTATAAGCTGGGGGCTAGGACATTTAACTGTTTTCTTCTTGTTTCTGAAAATCCTCTTTCTGTGAATACTCACTCATTCCAATAGAACATCTCTGTTGCATGTCCTTTTCAAAGGCAGCCTTGCTCTCTGTCTTCAGACCTGAAATACTAAGGTGTTGGTGTGAAGAGTGACATGTAATCCCTACAGTCTCTAAAAATTACAAGTATTTCTTTGCTCGGCAAAGAAGGAAATCCATGACCTATTGTTGGGAATATTTAAACCACAGGCAAGTGGTTTGGCTATCATTAAAAAAAATAAGATACCAAATATGGATTGGGGGAAAGAGAACTTTTGCACACTGTGGACAGGAATACAAATTAGTACAGAGACCATTGTGGAGCACCCCCTCCAGAAGTAAAAATAACATATGATGCAATATTTCCATTGCTGGGTTTTAGCTAAAGGAAATGAAATCAGAATTCACAGCCCCTTGTTCACTGCAGCACCATTCACAGTAGCCAATGTATGGTAACAACTTCAATGTCCATTAACAGGTGAGTGGACAAAGGAAGTAGAATGGAGCATTACTCAGCCTTAAATAAAAAGAAAGTCTGATACTTACAATAGGGATAAATCAAGAGGTCATGATAAATGAGATAAACCAGACTTAGAAAAACAAATGTCATCTGATTTCATTTACATTTGAAGCCAAAGAAATCAGACTCATGGAATGGAGAGTAGAATAGTAGGTGTTGGAATGGAGAACAGGTAGTGGGGAGATACTGGCCAAAAGACTCAACATTTTGTTTCTGCAAGAATGGGTATAGCAACCTACTATAGGACACAGCACATGTAGCAGCAAATAATGCTGTGTTCCAGGGTTGAAAGCTGCTGATTGAAGTGTTTTGAGAAGGGAGAACATCATGCTAACAATGATGATACAATGACATTGGGAGGCAGGGCTAACCTTTGGAAGGTGGTAGAGTGTTTGTATCATAATTGTGATGGCAGCTTCACAGGTAAAGTTTATGTGCCCCAAAACTCATCAAATTGAAAATAAGTAGATGTGTCTGGCTTATCACATGCCAACCATTCTAGAACAAAGAAACTCAAAACCGGATAAACAAGTAAGCAAATCCTAATCTAAATATGATGACAAAACACAGAGTAAGGTGCAAATATGTGACTTGCTTCATCCAGTTAGTCACTAGCAATCACAAAGTAGCAGGATTGAAATGCACTTGTGTGTATGACTTCTGCCATT
The DNA here is from genome assembly GCF_000001635.26 of Mus musculus. Lineage (NCBI taxonomy): Eukaryota > Metazoa > Chordata > Mammalia > Rodentia > Muridae > Mus > Mus musculus. Next base: position 147,498,096 of record NC_000068.7, on the reverse strand, counting down.
GCTACAGAAAGAACCTTGTTGGGTCAGCTATTTAATTAATAGATAAAGACAGGAGTGTGACATCTAATAGGTGCCCCAACCATGGTTGTCTCACCCAATCATCCCAAGGATGTAGGAAGAAATGTAGCCCAGGCCAGAAAGGCCACCAAGCCCTGTTTTTGCAAAAGCAGCCATCCCTCCTTCCACCCCCAAAATTACAACAGCTAAATAAATATTTTATGGTATTTCCCACTGAGATCTTGTAGCTGTGATATGGATTTAGGGGGCATGAGCCATTGCAAGGACTCAGAAGGAACACTAAAGACTAAGAATGTCTTCTATTGAGTCTATGTAATTTGTCATGAAATACATGGTATAAAATAGTCCCTTTATGGCCTGACAACATTTTATACAGTCTGTCCTTTGTAGACATTTTTCTTCTTCATTGATGCCTTTGAAAAGAGAAAACGTGTTGGGTTTCACATCAGAGGACACAAATTCAGGTTTTGGGCCACATGAGCTGCCATAGATGAGTCCTTGAGGGGTAAGTTCCCCCATGAACCTACAGGAATCATAGCAAGGTTTATGGGGTCCCAAGACGACAAAATTGCAGCATTTGTGATATTCTGAGCCCTAGGAGTTCTCCCAGATGACAGCAGCTGTTTAAGAAATATAAACTTCAAATCTCACCAGAGATCAGCAAGGAAATGAGAGGAGACATGGAGCCTCATACTTAAGACTGAAAGCACCAAAATGACCTTGCCAGGGCCAAAGCCCAGCTCAATTGACCAGTACCTTCAGTCAGCTATAATCTTGCATTTCTGTCTGTAAAATGTATAAAATCATGCTAACTTCTCTGCCCCAGCTACTTCCGCTGTATAAGGATTCATTTATATTTAGAGAGACTCTAAATACAAACACCCAATGACTACTTTCCTTATCCTATGTTGTAGCTTCACTTGCAGCATGTGGGACAGACCTCATACAACTTTCAACCCTGGCAAATCCTTACAGGACATACAGGCATTCCTATTTCTCTTTCATTCCCCCAAATACATACATTTATGCTGCAGATCTAACTGTTAGTACCTCAGAGTGTGATTCCAGAGAGAATTAAGTTCACTGAGGTCATATAGTTGGACCCAAATCCAATATGACTAATATTTTGTCAAAAGAGAGGACACAGGGAGGGAAGAGCACATGAAGGTCAAGGGGACAAACCTCAGAAGCAGCCAATGAATGCTAAGGGCACTCCATCTCAGACTTCCATCCTCCAGGCCAAGCAGGAAACAAGCCTCTGATGTTTAAGACTCTTAGGGTGTAGTACTCAGCTGCTACTCTGCCAGCACGTGTGAAAAAATTGCTAAGTGCTTGAAGGAGTCCTCACAGTAGCTGGCAGACAGGCTCAAGAACATCACTAATTGCACTGAGCAAAAAATAACGTAAAGGCTTCCAGACCGGGGGTCTAAATATAAAATTCAATAAGGTCAAATGTGTGTGTTCTGTTAGAGATGCCCACTCTCTGTCAGTCCCATTTCTGGGTTTTCACTCCCACCTAAAAACTTCCATACAATTTAAGACAGGCCCCTGCAGTCTCAGACTTCCAATGAAGGGAGGCACAAAGCAGGATGCAGTGCTTGCACATTCAGCAGCGTCTCTCTTTCAAAGACCCTTGGGAGCTAGATACCCTGCAAACTTCCATGAGTCCTAAACTCAAGTCTAGCTCATTAAGCTTTCATGGATGTCTTTTAAACATATTATATCACCGCCCAATTTCAGAAGCAAAGACTAGTAAATATAGCTAGCCTTTATTCTCATGCTGACTTTATAGAATAGCTCCTTATACACTGAAAGAGTAAAATTGGTGATTTGCACTTTTAAAGAAAGAGGTGGTTTAGGAAAACATACCAGCATCCCCAATAAAAGACAAGGTAAATAATTGAAATCATTTTTTATAGAGGGAGAATATAGGATGACAAAAGTACAGCCTCTACAAGTTAAAATGATCCCCCAAAAACTCATGATCAATGTAAATATTAACTGAGGAGCCAACCAAACATGGTGGCACATGACTATAATCCCAGCATGTAGGAGGTTAAGGCAGGATTTTGAGTTAGAGAGCAAGGTGAGCTACATAGCAAATTCAAGTCAAGTCTAAATTGTGGAAGAAGTTCTTGTCTCAAAAACAATGAATATATGTAAGGGGTAGGGAATATTCTCTATAATCAAAGGATTGTGGTACAACACAGAGGATCCAAGGTAGACATCCCCACTCTTGGTCACTTACCAATGCCCTAGAGGCTCTGCAGGAATGTCCTCACCTCCCTTCTTGATCTTTTTCTGTGACTATGCCCAAAGAAATCGATATTGTGATGATTGCTCATTTCTCCTTGAAAAGCTCCTCTTTGCTGGTTGAGGCAGGCTGGGGTCCCCTCTGATGCTTGCCATCACTTCTACTTCAGCTGTCATTTATTGCCCAACTTGAGCTCAATTTTCTCATTCTCTCTTCTTCCTCCATGTTTCTTCTTCCTTTTGCAAGATGTTAAATTTTGTCTGAAGTGATTTGTCACATCAATGTTACCAGCAGGAATATTTCCATCACCTGGTGAATTAAATGACCAATTGTATTGTATCCTGTGACATCAGAGATGCCAGTAATCAGGGGTCCTCTCTTCCTTATTTACTTAACAAGATAGAAGCAGATTATGGGGCAATTTGCTAAGTAGAGACAGCATGAAACAGAGGTGCTAGATAAAGAATGTGAGAGACGAGTCCTTGAATATGAACTTTGCACTTCTGGCCAGTCTGGTAGATGCTAATATGGTAATAGAACTTACTGGAAAGTGTTCTAAGAGACTAATAGGTAGGAAAGAGCTAATAACCCCGTTATTTTTGCCTTTGCCAATACTATAGAAAATTTTCAAATATGCATCCACTCAAATGGAAAAAAAATCATTCCAAGCATAGGACAGCTTGGCTGACACCAATGTACCATATTAACTATGCAGAGTCAGCCCAGAGATACTCAAATGCTAACCTAGAAATTGTCTGAGAGCCTTTGAGGGAAGACTTGGACACAGAGTGGAGGACTGCAGAGTGACTGCCTTCCAGGGAAACTTCCAATCTACAGGCTATTGTGGTTTTCTTTCAACCTCAATATGATACCTTTTTCTTTATCATTTGTGCTGTTCTACACTCTGGTTATTTCAAGTTCAGCATCATTCTGAACATTCATCTCCATGGCCACCAATTCTAGGTCATTCTACAAACACTCTAAGTGAAATATTAGTCACAGACCAAAGAAATTGATCCTACAAAAAAAGCCAAAGTGCTTAGTGTTTATGTCCAGGCTGCCATTTATCCCTAGCCATCCCTTAGTTAGGAAAAGCAGAGCCAAAGGAAGTCCAAACTCCAAGCATACCTGGTTAGGTAATGTGACTGGACAATAAATACCATGGCTTGATGTCTGATCAAGTCCAAGAAGTGTGAGTTGAGGATACATCCACCCTGAGTATGAACATTTTATTCCAATTTGAGAAAGCAGAACCACTATAATCCTCATCAAAACCAGTTGTCAATCATATTGTCAGGCCAGTGTTTCTAGGGTGGCAGCCACTACCTATATGTGAATCGTTTAAGCATAAATCAAAATTAGTTTCCTTAATTAACACTAGTCACATTTCAAGTTTCTAGCAGCTTATGTATCCAATGACGAGAGCATTTGATCATACCATCATTGCAGAAAGTTCCATGTGATAGTGTTCTTGATCTCTACTTCCTGCAGGAACTTCTCACATACTAACCCACCTAATTATTACACAAAAACAGTGGGTAAGGGTCGGGGGTTTATCCATATTAAATATGCAGAGATTGAGATTCAGAAGTCATCAACAATTCTTGTCATGAAATACTTTCTTCCAAGAATAAAAGCCATTTCCATTCTCATCAGGGCAGTTGTGGCTACTTTCAAGGAACCCAAGAGAACTGGACTGTTGATGTTCCCTCATAGAGGAAAGAAATGGGGGGAAACCATTGAATTCCTTCACTTGAGAATTCAGTCATATCTGCCTAGACTCTCTGCCAACTTTATAATTCTGTTCCAGCTACAATACTTGTGGTATGAGGACATACTACAGTATGTAGAGTACATTAACTGGAAGATTAACTTATGGGGTGACTCCATGATACTGCTTCTACCAGATCATCGCCCTTGGTAGTGTAAGACTTTGAAGTGATTCATCTACTTTAGGATTCTTCCATTAAGTAACGCTTCACCTATGCTCTGTATGTAAACTTCTTAGTTTACCAAGTTGGATTTGTTAGAATCACACTTAGTGTGCAATTGGTGCCCAATTTAAGGTGAATAGATGTTTGTTCCCATCTCCCCATGGGTACATTAACACAATACCTCCTCAAAGACTCCAAGGCATCCATTCTTAAGTACACACATGTTGGACTTAAACTGAGTACTCTGCTTAAATATCAGAGCTCTGTACCAAAGCAGCCTTACCCATATACTGTAACTGGGGAGAAATTAAGGACTGGCAACATTTCCTGTTTAGACAACTAAGACAGTGACTGAAGTCTGTGTTCCACTTCAGTGTTATTGAAGAGAAAGGAAGAAGGCATTGCTATAGTCTACTTAAAATCAATCACCTTAGCTTAGCATTCTCTCCAGTACCATGTGGTTTTCATATGTGGGGTCAACCTGCCTCAGTCACACACATGCATCCCCTTCATTTCTTTATATTTCCTTCAGTACAGGTGCTAAATCTGGACTATGTTTTATGTTTTATGCTGATATTGTTGGCATTTTTGAAAGTTATTTGATGTCTAAGAAACTCGAACCTTTTATTTTCTCCCTTGAAAATTTAAAAGAACATAACACGAAGAGGGAAGAAACACATCTATGCCCAGACAAACCCTGTTTCCAAATAGATTTCCACTGTGTCTGAGGATTCCTGCATTTGCAATTCATTCAGCTGCCACTAAGCCACTTAGTCTGTGTTTTCTATACTACTTTTCAAGTCAGCATCTCCTAACTACAGTCAGTCCCCAGAACGATCACATTTGTGGAGAAGCTCAGTGCAGGAAACAAAAATGGTCAAATTCTCCCCTCTAGTCAGTCATCTCTGTTGGCTCTTTCCTTGTCTTTCTGATCCAGTTCCATCTTGCCTGCAAATTCTCCTGGACATCTGATGCGGGCAGCAGAGATGGGATTCACATGAACCACAGCTGAGTTCACAGAGATGATTTGTGAGCCTCAGTATTTGCACATATGTGGTCATGCGGGACCTCTCTGGCCAGGCCAGCCGTTCTTCCCCCACATCTGTTAGTTAATCTGAAATCCAAATGTCCAAGGCAGCACTGGGAAACAGAAGAAGGATTAGTGACCCACTCTGGAGAACTTCTCGTGCCGGAAACAAAAAGTATGCAGCTCTGTCTGTAGCTCTTTCCAGATAAGTTTGCACAAATGAATGTCATCATTTTTCTTTCAAATAAAAACCATAATACACAGAATAATGAAGAAGGTGCTAGACCCTTCAGCAGAGGCTGCTCACTACCATTTGAAAGCATTACCAGCAGCAATGGATGCCTGCTCCATCTGCTTCCCATCGTTCTTCGTCCTTCTGTCCATTCCTTGTTTCTGTTCCCTTGTTTCTCTTACTGTTTCTTTGTGTCTTTCATCTTTCTCTTGTCTCTGATCCCCAGAACAAGTTCAGGGACCAAACTCTGGGTAGCAAACTCTAGTGATTCAAATAATTAAAGAGTAAATAATAGTAGTGAGTGTTGGCTCAGCTATGGAATCAGGAAAGCTCTCATATACTATTGCAATGAATATATTTTTTTCTTCAATTATGGAGTACATCATGGAGGCTCCTCAAAATACTAATAATAGAACCAGTTCAATCCTATTACTGGCTAAAACTCTAAAGAAAATTAAATAGGTATTTATAAAAGACAACTGTTCTTTGTGTTTATCTCAGCACTCTCATGATAGCCAAGACAGTCAACCTGAGTATCCAAAGATGGACAACTTAATAAGAACGTTGTGCATCCATACACAGTGAAATATTACTCAGGCATAAAAAGAGAATGAAACCCTGCTACTTGAGGCAAATAGATGAACCTGGAAGGGGCGGAAGGGACAAGACATTGTGTTAAATGAATTAACAGGAAGACAAACATCACATGGGCTCCTTACATGGGATTTAAAACTTTGGCAGCATGAAAGAAGAGGGTGGTATAAAGGTACCAGGAGCTGTAATGTATGAGAAAGAGAGAGGAAAATAGAGTAGAATGGTTGGCAATCATCTTCGAATTTTTAACTAAATAGAATAAATTGAGTGTTCTACAACACAGTATGGCAGCCATATTTAAGGACTATTCATTGTATTCTTCAAAACAGCTACAAGAGAGGACTTAGAAATTTTGAGTGTGTAAATTGGGTGTGGGTGACATCATTTTAAGCAGCAACATCAAGCACTTAGCACAGGCTAATTCTTAGCATGATGGCCACATTTGAGTTAGCTCACTTTAGTGGGAGATTTTATATGGTTATTCCTATTACGTATTGAACTCAACTCTTTGGTTATAGAAATGAGGGGGAAGGGAGGGAGGGATGGGGGAGAGGGGGGAGAGGGGGGAGAGGGAGAGAAAGACAGAGAGAGAGAGAGAGAGAGAGAGAGAGAGAGAGAGAGAGAGAGACTAAGAAGCATAGGCTAGCCTCACACCCAAAGCAATTCTTCCATGTCAGCATCCCAAGTACTATTATAAAATGTGACCCACCCTGCCTAGTTCAGGAAATTTTAAAAACCCTTTTTTCATTGGCTCTGGAACTTGACACACTTTACTAGACAGTATTTCTTCTCTTGGCTATTGGAAGTTATGGATAAACTCATTTCATCCAAATTAATTATGAATAGAAGGGAAGAGGACAATCTAGAAGGCTTAGAAGAGTCACAAAAAGTAAATTAAGGAATTAAAGAATTAAGCCTATGTTCAGTCCAATGGTTGGCTGTGAGCATCTGCATCTATGTTGGTAAGTATCCAGCAAAGCCTCTCAGGAGACAGCTGTATCAGGATCCTGTCCGCAAGCACTTCTTGACATCCACAATAGTGTCTGAGTTTGGTGTCTGCATGTGAGATGGATTCCCAGGTGGGGCAGTCTCTGAATGGCCTATCCTTCAGTCTCAGATCTACTCTTTGTCCCTGTATTTCCTTTAGACAGGAGCAATCCTGGGTTAAAATTTAGGAGATGGGTGGGTGGCCCCATCCCTCAAATGGGGAGCCATGCCTAACCTCTGGATATGGTCTTGACAGGTTCTCCCTCCCCTTTGTGGGGTATTTCAGCTAATGTCATCCCCATGGGGTCCTGGGAGGCTCTTGCTTTCCTGGCATCTGGGACTTTCTGGTTGCTGCCTCCAGTTCCCCACCTCTGTTCAATTTTCTGACCCTCTGTACATCTCCTCCATCTCTACTCATACCTGATTCTTCCCCTCTTTTGACCCTCCCCCTCTTCTCTTCCTCCCAAGTCCCTCTCATACTCTACTTCTCTTAAGTATAGGGATGCCAGTGGAGGAGTTAGGGGAAGGAGCTGAAGGGGCCTTATCTGGCATCAATATGAGATGAGGCCTTTGGTCCTGTGAAGGCTTGAAGCCCCAGTGCAGAGGAATGCTGGAGTGGTGAGGTAGAAGTGGGTAGGTGGGTGGGGGAGCAGCCTCAAAGAAGCAGGGTAAGGGAGAATGGGATAGGGAGTTTGCAGAGGGGAAACTGGGAGTGGGGATAACATTTGAAATGTAAATAAATAAAATATCCAATTAAAAATAAAATAAAAGAATTAAGCGTAAAATGGTTGGATTGGCAGGTGGGATTGAGTAGAGTGGAGGAAGGGCAACCAAGAGCCAAAAGCTTGCAGGCCCCATAAGATCTCTCATTACTTCAGATAATTCTTTACCTGGACTTTACCCAGACCTTTGTGATCTAGATCAAGCCTCAGTATCCTTATCTGAAAAGGAGAAATCTGGTTTGGTCTTTCTTGCTCAAAAATTTGGATTTACCTTTTCAAACCATTTTGTGTTAATTCCCTTCAATGACCACACTGATCAATGCAGAGTAAGAACAGACAGGTGCCACCAAAGAGAAGTGGCTGCAGTAAGTGCATGCCAACTGGAGAAGCCATTCTCTGTCACAGCTACACACTGATGGCATAATTAGATAAGACTCTTCAAAACGGAGCTACTAAATCTAGACTGTTCTGGGTCCTTTGAAGTAAATGTTACAGTTCTTATCTGCATATTCCCAAATGATGCATGACACTGGGAATGCAGAATAAGAACAGAGATATTTGCAGAGCGCATGCTGTGAGAGCTTGGAGCCCTGGTTCCATTGTATTCATTACAGTATCTAAATTAAAAAGCTGTTCTACATTCTATACCGTTGAACACTAGGATTATTAACTGAGTGTGGAAAACAATCTGCTAAAGCTCATTTCAATGAGCGTCCAGGAGGAGGATCATAGGCCACAGGGGATGCATTGTAACCAAATAAATTTGAGCTCTGAGAATCTGAACAGCATCAGATTTCACATAATTTGTTGTAGAGGCATATGGGGTATCCACACATTCTGTGAATCAAACACTAAACGTATATGCATTTGCCTCTTTCTTTCTTTAACTCATTTTGCATGTTATCATGACAGAAAAACCTTGACAGTCATCACTAATAAATTCTACAAGTTGTGGCAATGATATTACTAGTGTGACCAGTTCACTAGTGTCTTTATAAGGACAATCTGTTCTATAAGATCAAATAGAAAAAAAGTGACTGGGAAAGCTTCAAAATGCATACTCTAAAACTCTTCTCAGAAGCCCAAGGGCATCTAATTCCTTGGGAAATTTCCTATGTGGAGTCAAGAGAAAAGAGAGGTACTCACCTTGAATAAAAATCAAACACGGAGCCGCCTCTAAACCACGTAAGTTCCACCACAGACCTCCCAGGTCCTGGGTTTGACTCCTAGCACAGTGAATAATGAGAAGCATGGGAAATAGGAAGAGGAGAAGGAGGACAGAGAGGAGAAGGAAGGAAGAGGAATAGAGGGAGGGAAAGAGGAGGAAGTTATCCCCACTGGTACCTGGTTTCAATCTAAGACTAGAATCTGATGCACTAGACTATGTGGTCAGACTTCCCTTCTCAGGGGAGGAGAAAAAATAACCCTCACCCGAATCTACTAGAGTTACATTCTAGCTGTTTTCCTGACCCTTTGTCCAATTTTTATCTCCATCGCAACCAGGTCTCTTGCCTAGCCTTCATCACAGCCTGCATCTAAAGGGTAGGGTGCTCTTGAACCTACCTCTCATGTAGACCCGACCTTGGTCCAGGCAGATCCTCGTGCCCTGTTCACTATGAGTCTTGGGAAAGTGTAGGGGCCCTGTAGACCTCAAGGAGCAGGGACTCAAAGAATAAAACAAGGCAAGATTTCTGACCATAAGTCAGTTCAAGCCCCACTCACATCCCATAGGAAGAGTGTGAAATAGCTGAATGGAGCTCTGCAGTCTAGTTGCAATGGTTTGGGTTTCAGGTCTATACTCACCACATTAGGTCCTTGGTGATTATTTTCAGCCTTCTCACCCTTTGCTCTACTTATGTAAAAATGAAGATAACCAGAGTGTCTTTGGATGGAAATAATAAGCTCTTGTTTTTCTGTTTAGTTTTTTGCAGTATGGTGAACTGAAACTAAAGCCACATGTATACATACATGCATACATACATACACACATACATACATACATACACACACACATACATACATGCATACATACATACATACACATACATACATACATGCATACATACATACATACACACACCCCACTATATAAATCACTAAGCCACATTTACCATCTTTCCTTTGCTTTCTATTTTAAGACAAAGTTTCATAAAATCTCAGAAGCTAAATTTGAACTCACTCTATGAGGCAGCCTTGAGATCTACCTGCCTCATCTTCCACACCTGAGCTACCTATGATGTTTCAAATTGCCTGACATACAGAGCACTTAAATTCACTCTTTTCATTAGGTCATTAGGCTTAGGATGACTTCAAAATCCTTTCAGCAATGAGATCCGTGTGAGGGAATCTCAGTGTTAAACATTCGCAAGAATCTCATGGTCAACTCCATTTAGAAAACATAAGGATTGCCTACTACACTATGATGTAAGTGGCTGCAGGCCACATATGCCTAGGGATATCTATTCATATCACACTCTTTGCTTCCTCCTTCCTCAAGTGGACCATGGTAGGGTGCTAGGAGAAGCTGGTAACTTGTGAACTACTTTCAAAATGCCTCACTACATGTGGCTCACCCTTGAGGTAAAGAACTAAAATACCTCAGGCCATAACCAAGAGTTGCCAGTTCCCTAAGTAGAAAGATCCCAGGACTGAGGGAGTCAGTTTAGCCTGTAGTGGGTGCAGAGGAGGTGTGTGCTGCGACTTGAACATGTGTTGAACGTAATCTCCTGTGTGATGGTATTATGAGGTAGGGTCTTTGGGGGAAGTCATGGGGGTAGAGCCCACATTAATGGATTAAAGACTTTTTGAATGGAATTGAAGGTGTGAATGGTTAATACTTTTTGTTCTTCCACCATTTGAGGACACTGTATTCACCCCTTTCTCTTTGCCTTTCAATCCCTTCCACCAAGCCAAACACTCTCCAGATGTGCACCTTTCTTGGGCCCTTGATCTCTAACTTGCCTGACTTTATAACTGTGATAAATAGATTCTGTTGTTTATAAATTACTCGGCCTGTTTTCTGTTATAACAGCATGAATGGGCTCAGATAGAAGGTCTCTACAAAGAAGCAGGGCCAGAACAGGCACAGAGGGAAAAGATGCCATGTGGCTCCTAAAAGCAACTCAAAGAGAGTAAAGCAGGCAGCAAGATCAGCTGCTGGGCTCCTGATGGTTTCCGGGTTCCTAGACTTGATCCCACCTCTGCCTCAGCTGTCTTCCTTGTGTAATTTTTATGCCCCTTCAATAAACTCAGCCTGATGCATGAGCATGTTTAAGACTGGTGTGCTCTTCCTTCAAACCAGGAATTCTAATAAGAACATATCCCTGTGGCCAAGTCTTACCTCAGGACAGACGTTAAAGCATCTGAGGAATTCATTCTGGACTGAGTAGACAGCAACACATCTATACTCTGAGCTCAGTAGGCTGCCTCACGTTTACATTGCCCTAGGTTATTTTCAGTTTTTTTTTCCATTTCTTAACATCACAGTCACACTTTTGAGTGCTGGGATGCAAAGGAAGACGTTGAAATGTTAAAGGAAGACTGGACAGTGAATCCAAATCCATAAATATGCACTGAGTAGAAGACAGACACACTGAGTTCACAGACCATCTTTATTGTCCTCTTATTCCATTCTGGTGCAATTTTCTTTTAAGCCAACCTGCCAAATACTTGACTATGGTGCTATAAATAAAAGCACATTGGGGAAACCTTCAAAGCTAAGGAACTGTACCTCATCTTCCAGAAAATTCTCTTGTATGTGATTATTGCATTTAGACCCTTTCAGAAACCAGAGTTTCTGTAAGGGCCTGAGGAAAATGGGAGTCAACAGCAGCCATTTCTGGGAGAAATTTAAGCTGTAAAATGGCTTCGAGACAAACTCCATTATGTTCCCAAGATTAATGTATGTTCAACTGTGGTCGGTAAAGTAGGCAGAAAAATCTCAAGTGACCAGGAATCTGCAGATTTCAGCTGCTTCCTGATTTCACCAGGTGAAAGGACTGACATCCCTCAGTCCTAAGCCTCAGGGTCTCTTTCTTTCTGGCCCCGCTCAGGATAGATCATGCTGGAAAACTTGCTGAAGAGCTCTGTTGCCCCTCTGGGTTTCCTGTAAACTCCCCTTTCGGGGGATGAAAAATCAACCTTGAAAACATTTAATATGCATCAGCAATGATGGAAGCTGTGTTGCTGATATTATTGTAAGGGTAGGTACTTATACTCTATAGTTGTACCCCCAAACTGCTCCCATCAGCCTACACAAAACCCATTTGACAAGTCATATGAAGTGATCCTATTTTGTAACATTGTGAGGGCAGACCTTGTTCTAAGAAATGGAAGAATTACTAGGTCTGGCTAAAGTTATAGCTTGATATGTAAGATGGTGCATTACTTCAAAGCTAGTTGCTACCACTACGCTTCAGTTTTTAACTATCCTACTTCTTTGCTTTTTTATACTTTATCTCATGCTACCAACTAATTTGCTGATGTTTTCTGGGCATATACCATGGAAGGCATCACTCAGGCACAGATAACTATAGATAAGTGAAGGACCCATTGAAGTCACAAGTTCCCAAAATGAACAAGTCCTAGAATGGATGTGAAACCTGCTGAAAAATGGAAATAACTCCTTGGTAATTTCAAATCAGTTTTGGTTGAATAGCTTCAAGGATGGATGTGGGATTATACAATAATGAACCATTTAACCAGTGGCCTAATGGCTGGTGGGAATAAGCCACACCCTGATGAGGAGCCCACTGAAGGCCACTCGAGCTTTCAGCCCAACCTCTCAGTACCTGATTCCATTTGCGTGATATCATCTCATCCATGGATGATTTCACTTTAGGGACCCAAAGGCCATGTGGAGAATGAGCAGCAATCCATTGAATAAAGCACCAGCAGCACAGAACCTACCTTCCTTCATGAGTGTGGGCCACTCATATTCCTCATCTTGCTTGCCCTTGAACTTCTCTTTGTTGCTCCCACTTGAACAAACATATAAGCTTTAAGAAGAAAAACCAAAACCAGCAAACATCAGTGAAATAGAGACAGACTGCTATCACAGGAATCCTCAACACAGCAAGAGGCCAGAGATACAACTGGTATTTGAATTTTACTTTGAGCCTTCCAATTTGGAGATGGACCATAATCAGAACAAGAAGGTGCCTAGAACTTCCAAGTGGTTAGAGGTTAAAAGATCTTCATGTCTGGAGCCATTTTCTAGACTAATAAATCCTGGGCCCAAGAGAATTAGCCAGTGCTGCTGAATTCCTGGCTCCCTGTTCTATAATGTCCAGTGCAACATCTGGCTCCTACAGTTTTCCTGCCTAAAACAGTTGGTGTTCAAGATCCCAGCCAAGGCAGCTTTCTCACAATTTAATGTTCCCTGTTGCCACATTCCTTCTTTTTCCCAGCCTGTGGTACCCAGGCAGGGAAGGGGGTATTCAACTTTCCCAGGCAGAGACCCAGTTTAAGATGTATCAGTTGATCTCTGGCACCTGTATGCACCATGTAATGAGAGACAGGAGCTCTGCCCTCTTTGCAAACCCCTGGACTAGACCCCAGTGCTCCATGGCACCTGGCAGCTTGGTGTTTTCTCCCTTGGTTCTGCAGCAAGTTCTTTCTCTTGTTACATACTCAACCACTGCATTTTGGTCCCCAAATTCCTGTCGAAGTTCTAAGACCAGCGCCTCATAATATAGCTGTATTTGGAGACGAGGGTCCTTAAAGTGAATTAACACAATATAAGTGATATTATTGTGAGATGAGTTTAAAACATACAACTCTGAGATGCACAAGTACACAGACACACATACACACAACCCTAACATAAAAGCTAATGACTTTCAGCTGAAATTCCAGAACTCAAGAGGTTGAGACAGAAGACGCCTATGTTCAAGGCTAACTTGGGTTACATAGCTAGAGCTTTTCTCAAAAAACACTTTTAAAATTTGGTTTGGTTTGGTTTTGTGTTTTGAGACTGAGTTGCATGCCCCAGCCTGACCTTGAACTTACTTTAAGGATAAGATTGACCTTGAACTCCTGACCCTCTTGCCTTTCCTTCTACCTCCCAGGTGCCAGAATTATGGGCTTGTGTCACCAAGCCTAGATTAAATTTTTCTTAGTTTGAAAAAAAACAGAGAGACAAAGAACTATTATGTTCCGATATAAAGAGATAACAAGTAGAAATGACATTCTTGAAGAAACCAATCCTGTCACCTTGATGGTAGACTTCTGCTCTAATAACTATAAGACTATAAATTTATTTCCTTTATAAGCCACATCATCTGTGGTATTTTATCACTGCAGTCCAAGCAAATTAATAACTCAAACTATCACTTGTCAACACTGGAGCAACAAGGAAGAAAGGTCATTCTTGAAGCCAGCATGTCACAAAGCTGATTCTCAGCACCCTATCCAAATTTAAAGCAGAATGGAAATACAGACTACAAACTCAGGCCACTGAACTCTTTGAGTGATGTTCATTCATGAAGCATGCTGTAGGGTGCTGGAGTCTAGTTTGGTGTTTCCGGCTGGTTTCTCCTCTCTGGATTCAGCAAAACCTGCTTCCCCAAGACAAGCCTCTGTGCCCCCAGAGAAAGGGATAGGAACTTGGACCTTGCTTGATTATTCACTCCAAACAGATAAGAATAAGTAGCAAAATGCTCGCCCACCAGAAACACTCCACAAAACTGAAGAAGGAGGAGGAGGGGGAGGGGGAGGGGCAGGAGGAGGAGGAGGAGAAGGAAGAAGCCTGTTGAGTAGGCAAAATGATTTGCATGTCTGTCATCTTCCCAAAAATGCACTGTAACCCTATCTTCCTGCTGGCTGCCTTCTTTTTGCCATTCAGAAATGAACCTGGAGTCTCTTGAATGCATCTGTGCCCTTCACCTCAGACACTTTTCCCAGTAACTCATTCCACATGGACTATGCCCCATGCAAGATGAGCTCCACCAGGGCTCTCTATTTACTCTGAGTCTCCTAATTTTATGAACAATTTCCTAACAATAAGGCCAATTAGACCATGGCATCCTGCTCCAGGGACAGTGGCAGAATCCCCACTGAGAATGCAGTCCAGCTTGGCCGAGACAGAACACTGTAGAGTTCTAAAAGGAAGACTCAATGCAGAATGGTGGCCAAGCAGGCTGCCTGATCTAATTCTGTAGTTGTTTTTCCAGCCCTGAGAGCTCAGTGGTGCCAAGCACTTTCTGTGTCAGAGAAATGACTGTCCTGCCATCTTCAACAAAAGCAAACGAAGCTGCTGCCTTTTCATCATGAGAAGCCTATGTAGGGACAAGTCAGGTTCATGTTAAGGATTGGGAAGGCCCTGTTTTTGCATTACTAGAGTAATACCTGTCAAGTACTGACTATACACAACAAACTGATAGATTTTAGGAAAGGTCAGCATGGAGAATAAGCCAATGCAATTCTGCTGGATCAAATGTCCTCTTCAGGGGGGAAAAAAGCCTCAATTCTCAGAGCCACATTTTTTATTAAAGTAGACTTTCAGTTGGTACTGGAGACTTTACCAAACCCAGCAGTTTTGTAATCTTATGACCAGCAATAAATTTGCTTCAGGAGATCATTTTCCAATCAGTTCCATTACAGCAAACCTATGCTGTTGTGCTTACCTCCAAAATATACAATTACATGAATTAGCAGAGACCAATGAATTCTTAATTTCTTGCCTGTTAGTTCAAACCACATGAAATATTTCTGCAACCGGATATTTTTATTGAGACCAAAGAATTCACATTCCAAACAATGCATTTCTGTTTGGTCTTCTAAAGCCTAATCAAGTCTGTACTATCTGTTATCAATATGTTGTTATTCAAACCATTCTTTTGCTTGATGCTGCTCATTCTCCATTTGTGCATAGTTTTAGAGAATACCTACATTGCAATGTGTACCTTTTTCCACTGGGAACACAAAGAAAAGCAAACACATACTATTGATGTTGCTATTCTATAGCTTGTGAAATTCGGGAATCACAGAGTTTTGAAGCAGATGAGACTTTTGAAAAGCCTCACTTAAAGGCCAGAAATTTAGTAGTTTCTCTTAATTTGGAGTGATGATGGGACCACCTGTGTACCTATGTGCACACGTGCTGAGCTCGTAAATGCAAAATGCAATCGTCCATAGTGAGAGGACATGCCAGCATGTGAAAAGGTAGAGGAGCAGTGTCCAGATCACTCTCTGCACCAGCTTCACTGATGGTTCAGCTCTAAGGATTTCTCAGCTCTTCCCCAAACTAAATTCATTAGCACTGGTCTCAGCCAGGTGTGGTACTATGAACAAGCAGTCCCAGGAGGACTCCACTGGAGAGAAAGGGAGAGACCCTGTCTCAAAAAAAAAAAAAGAAAAGAAAAGAAAGGAAGGAAGGAAGGAAGGAAGGAAGGAAGGAAGGAAGGAAGGAAGGAAGAAAGAAAGAAAGAAAGAAAGAAAGAAAGAAAGAAAGAAAGAAAGAAAGAAAGAAAGAAAGAAAGAAAGAAAGAAAGAAAGAAAGAAAGAAAGAAAGAAAGAAAGAAAGAAGGAAAGAAAGAAGAAGAAAAGGAGGAGGAGAAAAAGAGAAGAGGGGAAGGAGGGGGAGAAAAAAGAAAAGAAGGAAGGAAGAAAAGGAGGAAGGAAGAGAGGGATGTAGAGGGGGAGGGAAGAAGAGAGGGAGGGGTAGAGAAAGGAAGAAAGAAGGAAAGAATGAAGGGGAGAAAGAAAAAAAGGAAGGAAGAAAGAAAGAATTCCTAGTTTTATTCTTCTTTTCCCTCCTGAATAAACAACATTCTTTTCAAATTCCCTGGATGTGGATAAAGCCAAGGACTGATCTTATTCCAACTGATTTCCCTTAACTGTGTTATTGTAACTGTCTTGTGGTTGAGGATAATACCTAGAAGAGTCTGCTTTGATCTCCCAACTCAGTCCCCTCTATCTCCTGGCTGAGATAGGGGTCCCTGCATCCTTTTCAGCAGTCATCCTGTGATCTCAGCTCTCCTGCTTGGTTCCATCAAGAACTCAGTCCAGCTGGGAACCTCAGCATTTCACCCAGATATATCTCCTTCCAAGTGCACACCTGCAACCCAGAGCTTCCCTACTCTCAAACTGGAATAGAAAGGACTGTCTGCATCATCTCCTGTTTATCTTGGTTATATTTGCTGATATATTTGCTTTTCTGGTCTTCTCTGCTTCTTTCTTTGACTTCCCTTCCCTAGTTATCCATCAAGATGTAGGGAGGCTAGCCATAGATTTATTTTTAATTCCAAATGATTCCTGACCCTGGCTTTGGTACCCCAGGACAACAGAATCCTGGAATTCACAGAACTCCAAGATTTGCCTGGCTCTCTAAGACTGCTTCTTGAATGTCCATCCCTAGACCCTGCTGGCTACTCCTTCCCAGCTGACAGTCCTTAACTATCCAGTCTCTCCTATCACTCCAAGATCCAAGCCACACCAGCCACACCAGTCACACTCAGTCTAATTCAGAAGCTCTTTCCACAGCTCCTACATAATTCCAATTTACATTCTCAAAAAATGTACTATATATGTTAGATCTTTTCTATGGAATGAAAAATCATGTCGTTCTAGAAGATTCAAGTTGCAATGACAGAGATCTTGGAGTCACTATATCTCTACAGCATAGGTAGTATCAATCTCATCCATAACACAGGTGTACCAGAGGCATCTTCCTTCATTGCTTTCTTTCTAATCAATCCACATTCTGCCCATCAGTCTCCATCCCATCTGACTGACAACACAATCTAAAGTTGTCTGCAGGCTTCTCCAAGACCTACAAAAGGCTTTGGGAATTGAACAGACCTGTCTTTGATCTTCTCCTTCTCAGGCAGCGTATGGCTTAAGCATGATTTGTCCCTGGGCCATGGTTCCTCAGGTCTGACCACACTGGATCACTGGCTTTGGAACTTATCACTCTGATTCCCTGGAGAATTTATTCTAACAAGAAATACCTTCTTGCAAAAGCAAATAAAATTTAAAATATGCAAACAACATTTAATTAAAACTTGACTAAAATTGGAAACATCATTGACACTTGTATTTCAGGTATTTATAAATTTCATGCTTCGTTTATCCTTTCTATGTTTAGAATTTAACAATTCAAACTTTAAGTAAATCACTTTGTAATCCAAAAATGTTTTTACAAAGAAGAGAAAAAGAAATGCCTTCCTAGAGATGCACAGACCATTCTTCCCAGCCCTTCAGTCAGTATCACATCTGGATCAGAGATAAAGCCTTTCTCCAGTTAATCTCTTTTCTGAGGCTCTTAAAAGAAAAGCCGGAAGTCTTCGGGGTTGCTTCTGACTTCTGGCCTGTGCTTCACCCAACTACAGGAGGATACTTGACCATCTACAAGTTTGAAAGACAAGAACAACAAAAAGGAGTCAGAGTTTATTTATCAAGTTAATGTCCAACCTATTTTATCAATGTTCAACTGAATATTAGTGCTCTGGATCCATTAGAAGTGTAACCAACCATCAAAAGGCAAAATTGGACTTCTTTCACACGAATGGGACACAACACTAGCCACACCTTATGATTGTTACTTTCCAATCTAGAAATAAGAACAGATATTCAGCTAAATAAATAGAGCTATGGAGGCAAGAAAAGGAAGGATAAATTTTACTCTTTTTATCAATTGTCATCTTTTTCTGAAAGGATGAAAATGCTTTGTTCAAGAACCTTCCATATATCTGGGCAGTAATGGTACATGCCTTTGATCCCAGCTCTTGGGAGGCAGAGGCAGGAGTATTGCTGTGAATTTGAGGCCAGCCTGGCCTACAGGGAAAGTTTCAGGATAGCTAGGACTGTTACACAAAGAAACCCTGTCTTTTAAAAACCAATAAAACAAAAAACAAAAAAGCAAACAAACGAGAACCTTCCATGGTATCCCAAAGGAACTTGACCTTCAAAAAATCTGTTCTTGTTAGTCATACTGAGGTAGAAGGGGAGGGTTCTATAGAGCTTGGCAAGGGTATAACAAATCACAGGGACATGGTGGTAAGTGCTTTTATACAGTTTGTTTTATAAAGACATAATGAATATATGCAGCAATGCTGTGTATCTGAAATGCACAGCTCACTAAGGCTTGACACTCGTCCACAACCCTTCCATTGCCATCACGATTAGATGCAGGGCTTTCTTCTTTCCTGGGGTCCAGCTAATCCTTTCTCCATTATCCTGGTGCCCATTGAAGCGGAGTAGTTTTGTTTTTAAATAGATCTTTAATTTCCCCCTGGGTCAAATCACGATGTGTATATTCTTTCCTTCTGTAGAGTCCTGCTTTGAAATACTGTACTTGGCTCTTCCACTTAATAGCCACTTAATAATATTTAATCATTATAAACACTGATTTCGTTTGAAAAAAAGCTAAACTGACACTAAGTGTGCACATTTTCTCCCAAAGTAGAAGACCAAAATGAAAATGCTTTCAACGGTGAAACAAGCAGATATAATTTCTACTTCACGTCAGACTGGATACATAGTAGTAGACATGAAAAATGCTTTAAGTCATGCTCTTCATTGCAAATTAGTGTAAATGCACCAGAAATTCAACTTGCTTGTGAATGACTGCCAAGTGTGTAAGTGTCTCTTCTGCTCCACCAGTCATGTCCTCTTGCAGGCCATATTCCTGGAAAGGGCTACCAAAAGACAAAGGAAGTGCCAAGGAAGTTGTGAACAATATCATTCGGATGAAATGCAACTAGACCTATGGGTTATTCAGCAAAATCCTCCAGCAAATTTGCTAGTATCAGTGTCCACCAATAGTAATAAGTATAATGGTAGTCATAGAAATGCTATAATCTCAGCTGTAGACAACACAGGACAGAAAAGGCAGGAACTTACTTTATTTTAGGTGTCTGATTTTTCTACTTCAAGAAACTTGGTTTGAGTTCAGAGCAGAGCCTGAAGGAATGGCCATACAGAGACTACCTCACTTGGGTATCCACCCCATAAACAACCACCAAACCCAGTCACTAGGCAGATGCCAACAAGAGCCTGTTGACAGGAACCTGATATACCTGTCTCCTGCGAGGCTCTGCCAGTGCCTGGCAAATACAGAATTGGATGTTCACAGTCATCCATTAGATGGAGCACAAGGTCCCCAATGAAGGAGCCAGAGAAATACCTAGGAAGCTGAATGGGACTGAAGCCCCATAGGAGGAACATCAATCAATATGAACTAACCAGTACCCCCAGAGCTCCTTTGAACTATACCACGAATCAAAGAAAACACATAGTGGAACTTGTGGCCCTAGCTATATATCTAGCAGAGGATGGCCTAGTCGGTCATCAATGGGAGGAGAGGCCCTTGGTCCTGTGAAGGCTCTAGGGCCCAGTATAGGGGAATGCCAGGACCAGGAATGGGAGTGAGTAGGTTGGGGAGTAGGGGGAGGGCATAGGGGATAGGGGATTTTCGGAGGAGAAACTAGAAAAGGGGATAACATTTGAAATGTAAATTTTAAAAATCTAATTAAAAAAACTTGGTTTGATTTTCTTCTTCATAAATACAAAGAAAAAGCAAAGAATCAAGAAAATAAATGCAGCCATTATTTCTCACTAGTCCTTGCTTTTGTTTTTGCTTTTGTTTTGTTTTGTTTTGTTTTGTTTTGTTTTGCTTTGCTTTTGTTTTGTTTTATTTTGTTTTTGTTTTTATTTCCAGCTCCACACCACTTTGGTTACTGCAGCTTTTCTAGTTGGTTTTATGCTCCAGGAAGTGTGAGCCTCTTCGTTTTGTTCTTTTTCAGGATTATCGTGGTTTCTGTGGTTTCCCTGGAGGATAGATTTCTCTATAGCTGAAAACAAATCATTAGGACTGTGGTAGTAATTATGCAAACTTCTTTGGGGACTTTGGGTAGTATTGAAATCTCAGCAATAATTATTTTCCACCTGAGAGTATGGAATATCTTTACACGTTTTGTATTCTTTCATCATTTTTTATAATACTTTGAGCTTTTCATCATGCAATTCTTGAACATGTCATTTTTTTGATCCTATTATCAATGGAATTACATTCTTAAATTTTTTGTTGATCTTTGTAAATATGTAGGATTTATTTTTTGTTGGTCACTTCTATCGACTGATTTTTACTCTCTGTTCTAACTTTTTATTTCTTTCATTCTCTGTCCTTGAGTTGAGTTTGTTCTTTCTTTGGCTCCTTTAACTGTAGAAACATTTCCCATGGGTCTCTCATCCTGGGCACTGCGTCCATGACAGCCCAAGCATGTTGGTGTGTTGGAGGTTTGTTTGCTTTACTAAATAAATGTTTGTCCCTTCACGTTTGTTGATCTTACTTCATATCTTGTTATTTTAACACATACTTCATTTTAACACGTGCTGGTTACACATACTAATGGGCTCAATATGACATTTCATCACCTCTCTGGTCCCTTCCCCATTCCTGCTGATTCCCTGCCTCTTCCAACCAGTCTACCTTCTGTGTGTGTGCACTCGTGCACGTGTGTGTGTGTGTGTGTGTGTGTGTGTGTGTGTGTGTGTGTGTGTGTGTGTGTGTGTGTGTGTGTGTTTCTGCCTCTACAGGTTTAGCTGAAGTTGCCTGCACATAAAGAAGACACCTACTGCTGAGGAGTTGCCTGGCTTTTGATGATCTATGATTAGAACCCCCAGTGTTTAAAATTGTTAGATCTTCTTGATGTATCAAGCTATTTAGAAATATGCAGTGCTACTCTCCCCCTCCTTCTTTCAGCCCTTTTAACTTAAAAGCTATGCTGTTTGGTTTTCATCACTCCTGCTCTTTTTTGCTTACAATTTTCTTTTCCATGGAAAAGGCTTAATGCCCCTTGGTGCCCCCTTGTCCATTCTGCTTGTCTTTAGATCTAAAGCAAGACTCTTGAGGATAGCACGAAGTTGCACAGCACTGTTTCAGCCATTCTACCAAACTCTATTTTTTCTTGCTAGAAATTTAATTTTAATTTAAATCCTTACATTTACAGAAAATAATAACAATGAGACATGAATGACTACTGAAATGTGACAATGATTTCTGTAAGCATCACAGCTTTGTTGGTCCTTGTTTCTTACATTATGTTTGTTTATTTTTGTAGTGAAACATGCTCCCCATTTTTTTTACTGAGAGTCTCACTAGATAACCTGGCCAGGAATTTGCTTCCTAGACTATACTGACCTTGAATTCATAAAAATCTACCTGCCTCTTCCTTCTAAGTGCTGAGACTAAAGGCATGCACTACCATGCCTGGCTTGAAGCATGCATTTTGAAAACACACACACACACACACACACACACACACACACAAAGAGCCTGAGGAAGATTCAGGCCAGGATTACATGTCTTCAAGACCTGAGCAAACCAAAGGCAGTCCAGTTCAGATCTCCAGATGTGCCAGGTCATGAGCTCCATCAACTGACCCCAACACTCCAAAATGAGTGAGTGAACTACCAGGGACCTCAGCATACCCAGATACCCATTAGGACCATAGTAAAGGGTTCTGCCTCAGCCATTATGAACAGTGTTGCTTGGATCTCTAGGTTACCATGTCCTCACTGTCCTCTAGTGATGTTTATATAGATAAATCAGGAGATTGATTCAGTCCTTAGTGAGTGTAGCCCCACCTACAAACCTCACCATGAGCATTTCTTTCTATGTAGTACAGTCCTGTGATCTTCAGAGGAGACAAAAATTCACCAAAGCAATGTATAAACAAAAGAAGACACCCTACCATCTCACATCACTTGCTGGACTTTGTAATATAACTTGAAGGGTAATATTCCTATAAAATTACCTGAAACCATCTGGAATAAAAAGTTCTTTAAATGGCCAGCTCCTAATATTGGCTCTTCTGACTCTGTATGACTCTCTCATCCACCCTGCATGTTCATTCTGCACAGTAGGTGAGTGGTGTCTAACACTTGACACCATGATCTACCTGGAATGGGGTGGCTGAGTCCCAGCCTACATTCCCTCTGATGCTGGATTACAGAGAGCCTTAGCTCATCCACTTGGGTGAGGAATATAAAAAAGAAAACTAAAAGAGAAATTCCCTGGCCTCGAACGCATGTGCTTTGAAGAATTTTTCACCTGGAAAAGCTGCTAGACTTGGGATGACAGCTCCAACAATGTGAATCTGCTGCCCGGTTCCAGATGATAGCACTTCCTACATGTTTCTGCCAGCTGCTGATTGGCCAGTAGTTCTGAGTAACCCTGAAAGGCATCTCCCCACATGGTCTAAGAAATGTGTGCTGGGCTTTCCTAGGGAAATATATGTCATGCAGATGGGAAGCAGTCTTAAAAATATTGAAAATGGCTTCCAAACATCCGGAGCCAATTCCAAAGGCAAAAGTCCTGGTTCTGTGAAATAAAATTAGGAAGCACAATAAACCAACATGGGTGGTAAATTCAATACAATTCCCCTTGATATTTATAGGAACTGGAGGAAACGGCCTAAATAAATGGATGTTTCCCCTCATTTCTGGTTACATGGAAGGAATCAAGTCTAGCAGGATAGAAGTTTAAAAAGCACAGAAGAGAGTCCCCATCATTGCCCAAGCTGCTTGTGAGATGGAATGAGTGCTCACTGCCATCTCTGGCCTCTTCCAGGCTGTGCTCCCTGACCTCAACACTAATTCCACTTCATTGTTATTGTTGGCTAAATTGTCATTATTCTAGTATAATGTAAGGTGCATCAAAAAGAAGACTGGCTTTGTTTCACACTCTTCATTATGTCAGGAGAAAAGTCGTTGAGGATCTCCCAAAGCAGAGCTTGGAACAAGAGCATGAACGTGAGGATTTGTGTGGAAGATGGCCACACAGAAGCCCAGGGTAAAGGAGGGAAGACAGACAAGAAGGGAAAGTTAGTGACCCAGGGTAAGGAAGAGTAGGTTATGACTCGGGACAATGGGATCTCAGCCCTCCTTGTAGCTACTCTTCCCTAGGCACAACTCCTAGACCCATCCAGACTGCCCTGCCAAAAGCAGGAGAAAACACCCCACGGCTCAGAAAGATGACCCAGAGGAAGAGTGGAGCTGCCAGCAGCCCCACTATGCACACGCTGAGAGAAGACATGAGTAAATAAATAATAGTGATTTTTATCTCTGCTCAATTTCCCTTTATAATGTCATCATCTGTTAGGTGCATGGCTTTGATCTCTCTTCATTTTCTTTGAAAAGCATCAAATGCTGGAACTGAGGGACATTAAGTAAAACAAGTCAGACTTTGAAAGACAAATAGTACGTGTTTTCCCTCATATATGTGGTCATTTTTAAAAGTCATCTAGAATATACAGTATTAATTGCTATGAATAAAATGGGGAATAGAGGAGGGAGAAGCTGAAGTTTGAGAACACTATTATGGTTAAATGAAAGGAATAAGTTTAGTGTTCTTCAGAATGGAGCGACTAGAGTTCATAGTAAACTATACTTTTATGAAGAGCCCAAAAGTGTGGCACTTGGAACTCCAAACACAAAGTAGTGGTAAGAAACTTGAAAAACTATTTGCTTTCATTTGATCAATTCCTATTATGCCTTGAAATATCATCCTGTGTCCTCCATAAACATGTATGGCTATCACATTCATCCAAAAATATTTATTAATATTTAAGAAATATTTAGCCACTTAATATTTAGCCACTCTAACTGAATCAATGCATGCTGGATAAATGTATCAAATTATCACACTGCTCCTTTCAAATATGTACAATTGGAATAAAATGAAAAGAAGAACCACATCCCAACAGAGTAAGGTGGTGTACACTTTTAATCCCAGCACTCAATAGACAGGAGCAAGTGTATCTCTGTGAGTTCAAGGCCAGGCTAGTCTACCTAACTAATTCTTGGCTGGCAAGAGGCTACATGGTAAGACCCTATCTAAAGGAGAGGGGTTATAGGTCAGTAGAGCACTTACATAGCACCTGCGAGATGCAGGGTTCAATCTTCAGCATTGTAGAAAGGAAAAAAGGAAGGAATGAAAGTGGAGAGGGAGGGAGGGGAGGAAGGGAGGGAGGGAGGGAGGGAGGGAGGGAGGGAGAGAAGGAAGGAAGGAAGGAAGGAAGGAAGGAAGGAAGGAAGGAAGGAAGGAGAAAGAGAAGGAAGAAGGGAGAGAGGGAGGGAAGGAGGGACAGACGGAAGGAAGGAAGGAAGGAAGGAAGGAAGGAAGGAAGAAAGAAAGAAAGAAAGAAAGAAAGAAAGAAAGAAAGAAAGAAAGAAAGAAAGAGAAGGAAGAAGGGAGGGAGGGAGGGAGGGAGGGAGGGAGAGAGAGAGGGAGGGAAGGAGGAAAGGAAGAAAGAGCCAGAAGATGGGAGGGAAGGAGGAAAGGAAGAAAGAGCCAAAAGATGGGAGGGAGGAAGGGGGAGGAAAGGAAGAAAGGAGGGCACAAAAAAGGAAAGAAAGAGAGAAAGAGAGAAGGTTTCATTTAAGATGTGCATGGGATAGACCAGCAGTGTTGTCCCTGCTTCCCTGCTTAGCCAAAGCCCCCACAGCTCGGGCAGGTGTGTCTCCACAGCTGACACCATTAGTGCCGATGCTCCACCCTTTCCACTTTGGCACCTGCTTTTACCAGGTAGATAGCCTTCATCCTCTGTTCCTTCTGAGTAGGTAACTGCCACTATTTCCCAAGGCTTACCACAGAAATAGCTCCAGCCACTCACAGAGGGGTGACACAGACACACATACCCAGAGGTGGCTGCCTTCCCTTGCCAGCTCCACTCTTGCCACCTCGCCCGCCCCCTTACACCTTGGTGTTGGCTGAGGCTCTCTCTTCCCATTAACAGGGCATCCAGCAGTAGCCGTAGTGCATGCTGGTACATCCTCTGGAGATGTTCTCCCTCTGAAAATGAGGCGGTTGTGAGCAAGGAGTTCCAAATTTTCATTTTATAAAAGAAAAAAATTAAACTAGGGAGCTTCCACCTGGGTGTCAGGAGATAAGAAACAACCTACTTTGCAAAGGCTACACTCACCAGCCCCCATTTGTGAGAACTGATCCAGTGACTTCCCTCAGCGTGCCTGTTCTCAGCCTGAGAATGAGCAGCCAGAGTGAAAGTGATGAGCCCCAAGTGCACACCACTCAGGCCTCCTCCTCAGAATATTCAGTCTGCTGATCTTGTCCAGGGATGTGGGCTATAGAAGACTGCCAAGACAGACTCATCCCCACACCCTCTAAGCTGCCATCCACCAGCCTTGGTTCTTCAAAAATTCTATCTGGTGCAGATTCTGTATGAGTGACACAGAGCACAACCAGCTTTGGGGTGGGAATAGAGAACTCATGAAGAGTGAGGTGGTACACAGGACCACTACTCTTCCCGCATGTGCATACAAAACCCTGTGAGTATTTCAGACTTGACTCCTCAGCTGGTTTTACGCAGTAAGAGATATCATGGGTAAGAAACGTTAGAACAGATTAGCAATCAGACTAGAAACCAAACAGCTGTGGGTAAGGGAACAATGGAATCTGGCATCCTTCCCCTTCAGTCTCCTCTCGTCCAGTTGAGCTGCACCTTGCCTGATCTCTGCTGTGGAGATGTGGGAGAGCCCCATCCTTCTGCAGAGCCAAATGCTCTAGCTCCACTGAGCCAGGCGCTCATCATCTGGACTCAGTCACTTCGTGGTTTATTGTTTCCTTATGATGATCCCTTATTTCATTGTCCTTGAAAATATTAATGTTTTCTATTTTGCATGTATATTTTAATTCTTGTCTTTCATCTCTATATTTGGGTTTGTCTTAAAAGTGCAGTTAAAAAAAATTAAATCAACCAAAAATTTGCCAGACCTTTTAAATGTGGTCCCCACTACAGTTTTGAAGTTGTGACTTTAAGGCTGTGAATTTTTTTCTAGGGAATGAGAGTTCATCTTAAAAGGGAGCAAGGTGAGGCACCATATGGCAAGACTCCAGGCAGGGGGTGTGTGGAGGAATCTCCCATCTCCCCTTCAGGATGAGCTGCTCCCAGTTAACCCCTTAGACCCCAAGAGCACTTCTCAGGGTGCAATGTGGCCATGCTTGCATTTGTTTCTATGTAGACAATTCCTGCAACCCGAGTCAATGATCAGAAAGCTCCAGTTACCAGTGCATCACTGGACAGAGCAATAAGGGTATACAAGGTGAGGTCTTTGAGGCCACAGTAGAGGCATATAAATAAAGAGGCATATAATCCAACAGCTTCTAACTTGACGAGTTCTGTGAGCTCTTCCTGATGGACTAGTCTGCTAGGCCCAAACAGTATTCATGCAAGGAAGTGGTTGTATGCTCTTAGGGTCTATATCACCAAATACAGACCATCTGAGAAGAAACCTGAGCCATACACTGGTGAGGCTCCTTGTTGCACAGATGTCACAGTCAGTTTACAGTGACTGCCTCCATGAGAGAACACCCTGAGCTTATACTCGAGCTTCCTCCTCTACCTGGTGAGCTCACTCTCCCCGGTGCTCAGGTAGCTCTGAAAATTCCCATCATGCTAAAGCGGCACCCTCTTTTCTCAGAGTCCCTATACAATCCTTGCTTCCTTGCCAATGAGCTCTAAACAGTCAGAATTCTTTCTTTTCTTTTTAATTTTTTGAGACAGACTTTCTCTGTACAGCCCTGGCTGGCCTGGAACTCAACCTATAATCCAGGCTGGCCTCAAACTCAGAGATCCACCTGCTACTGCCTCCCAAGTGCTGGGATTAAAGGCCACCACTGCTAACAGAATTCTTGGATGGGTCACACGGCCCCCAATGGAGGAGCTAGAGAAATTACCCAAGGAGCTAAAGGGAACTGCAACCCTATAGGTGGAACAACAATATGAACTAACCAGTACCCGGGAGCTCTTGTCTTTAGCTGCATATGTATCAAAAGATGGCCTAGTCAGCCATCACTGCAAAGAGAGGCCCATTGGACTTGCAAACTTTATATGCCCCAGTACAGGGGAACGCCAGGGCCAAAAAGGGGGAGTGGGTGGGTAGAGGATTGGGGGGTGGGTATGGGGGACCTTTGGGATAGCATTGAAAATGTAAACGAGCGGTTGCCATCTGGGTTCCGGGACTCCGTGGGGCCTAGGAAATTAGTCTGAACAGGTTAGAGGGTGTGCCAGAGAACCGGACAGCTTCTGGGACAGGCGGAAGCACAGAGCCACTGAGGCAGCACCCTTGGCGGGCCACAGACAGCCGGCCACCATCCAGACCAGAGGATAGGTGTCCGCCTGGCTTGGGAGGCGGCCTCAGCCTCAGCAGCAGCGGTCGCCATCTTGGTTCCGGGACTCAGCAGAACTTAGGAAATTAGTCTGAACAGGTTAGAGGGTGCGCCAGAGAACCGGACAGCTTCTGGGACAGGCGGAAGCACAGAGCCGCTGAGGCAGTACCCTTTGCAGGCTGCAGACAGCCGGCCACCGTCCGGACCAGAGGACAGGTGTCTGCCTGGCTCTGGAGGCAGCCTCAGCCTCAGGAGCAGCAGTCACCATCTTGGTTCCAGGACTCCCTGGAACTTAGGAATTTAGTCTGCACAGGTGAGAGTCTGCACCACAGCTTCTGGGAACTGCCAAAGCAACACAGCTTCTGAGAAAGGCCCTGTTTTGGGCCTTCTTCTTCGACCAGGAGGAGGTCCAAAACCAAGATATCTGCGCACCTTCCCTGTAAGAGAGCTTGCCAGCAGAGAGTGCTCTGAGCACTGAAAATCAGAGGAAAGAATCTGTCTCCCAGGTCTGCTGAGAGACGGTAACAGAATCACCAGAAAAACAATCTCTAAACAGAGTCAACTATAACTACTAACTCCAGAGATTACCAGATGGCGAAAGGTAAACGTAGGAATCCTACTAACAGGAACCAAGACCACTCACCATCATCAGAACCCAGCACTCCCACTTCGCCCAGTCCAGGGCACCCCAACACCCCCGAAAACCTAAACCTAGATTTAAAAGCATATCTCATGATGATGGTAGAGGACATCAAGAAGGACTTTAATAAATCACTTAAAGAAATACAGGAGAACACTGCTAAAGAGTTACAAGTCCTTAAAGAAAAACAGGAAAACACAATCAAACAGGTAGAAGTCCTTACAGAAAAAGAGGAAAAAACATACAAACAGGTGAGGGAAATGAACAAAACCATACTAGACCTAAAAAGAGAAGTAGACACAATAAAGAAAACTCAAAGTGAGGCAACACTGGAGATAGAAACCCTAGGAAAGAAATCTGGAACCATAGATTTGAGCATCAGCAACAGAATACAAGAGATGGAAGAGAGAATCTCAGGTGCAGAAGATTCCATAGAGAACATTGGCACAACAATCAAAGAAAATGGAAAATGCAAAAAGATCCTAACTCAAAATATCCAGGAAATCCAGGACACAATGAGAAGACCAAACCTACGGATAATAGGAGTGGATGAGAATGAAGATTTTCAACTCAAAGGACCAGCAAACATCTTCAACAAAATTATTGAAGAAAACTTCCCAAATATAAAGAAAGAGATACCTATGAACATACAAGAAGCCTACAGAACTCCAAATAGACTGGACCAGAAAAGAAATTCCTCCCGAAACATAATAATCAGAACAACAAATGCACTAAATAAAGATAGAATACTAAAAGCAGTAAGGGAAAAAGGTCAAGTAACATACAAAGGCAAGCCTATCAGAATTACACCAGATTTTTCACCAGAGACTATGAAAGCCAGAAGAGCCTGGACAGATGTTATACAGACACTAAGAGAACACAAATTCCAGCCCAGGCTACTATACCCAGCCAAACTCTCAATTACCATAGATGGAGAAACCAAAGTATTCCATGACAAAACCAAATTCACACATTATCTCTCCACGAATCCAGCCCTTCAAAGGATAATAACAGAAAAAAACCAATACAAGAATGGGAACAACGCCCTAGAAAAAACAAGAAGGTAATTCCTCAACAAACCTAAAAGAAGACAGCCACAAGAACAGAATGCCAACTTTAACAATAAAAATAACAGGAAGCAACAATTACTTTTCCTTAATATCTCTTAACATCAATGGTCTCAACTCCCCAATAAAAAGACATAGACTAACAAACTGGCTACACAAACAAGACCCAACATTTTGCTGTTTACAGGAGACACATCTCAGAGAAAAAGATAGACACTACCTCAGAATAAAAGGCTGGAAAACAATTTTCCAAGCAAATGGTATGAAGAAACAACCTGGAGTAGCCATCCTAATATCTGATAAGATTGACTTCCAACCCAAACTCATCAAAAAAGACAAGGAGGGGCACTTCGTTCTCATCAAAGGTAAAATCCTCCAAGAGGAACTCTCAATTCTGAATATCTATGCTCCAAATACAAGGGCAGCCACATTCATTAAAGAAACTTTAGTAAAGCTCAAAGCAAACATTGCACCTCACAAAATAATAGTGGGAGACTTAAACACACCACTTTCACCAATGGACAGATCATGGAAACAGAAACTAAACAGGGACACAGTGAAACTAACAGAAGTGATGAAACAAATGGATCTGACAGATATCTACAGAACATTTTATCCTAAAACAAAAGGATATACCTTCTTCTCAGCACCTCATGGTACCTTCTCCAAAATTGACCACATAATAGGTCACAAAACAGGCCTCAACAGATTCAAAAATATTGAAATTGTCCCATGTATCCTATCAGATCACCATGCACTAAGGCTGATCTTCAATAACAAAAAAAATAACAGAAAGCCAACACTCACATGGAAACTGAACAACACTCTTCTCAATGATACCTTGGTCAAGGAAGGAATAAAGAAAGAAATTAAAGACTTTTTAGAGTTTAATGAAAATGAAGCCACAACGTACCCAAACCTTTGGGACACAATGAAAGCATTTCTAAGAGGGAAACTCATAGCTCTGAGTGCCTCCAAGAAGAAACGGGAGAGAGCACATACTAGCAGCTTGACAACACATCTAAAAGCTCTAGAAAAAAAGGAAGCAAATTCACCCAAGAGGAGTAGACGGCAGGAAATAATCAAACTCAGGGGTGAAATCAACCAAGTGGAAACAAGAAGAACTATTCAAAGAATTAACCAAACGAGGAGTTGGTTCTTTGAGAAAATCAACAAGATAGATAAACCCTTAGCTAGACTCACTAGAGGGCACAGAGACAAAAATCCTAATTAACAAAATCAGAACTGAAAAGGGAGACATAACAACAGATCCTGAAGAAATCCAAAACACCATCAGATCCTTCTACAAAAGGCTATACTCAACAAAACTGGAAAACCTGGACGAAATGGACAAATTTCTGGACAGATACCAGGTACCAATGTTGAATCAGGATCAAGTTGACCTTCTAAACAGTCCCATATCCCCTAAAGAAATAGAAGCAGTTATAAATAGTCTCCCAGCCAAAAAAAGCCCAGGACCAGACGGGTTTAGTGCAGAGTTCTATCAGACCTTCAAAGAAGATCTAATTCCAGTTCTGCACAAACTTTTTCACAAGATAGAAGTAGAAGGTACTCTACCCAACTCATTTTATGAAGCCACTATTACTCTGATACCTAAACCACAGAAAGATCCAACAAAGATAGAGAACTTCAGACCAATTTCTCTTATGAATATCGATGCAAAAATCCTCAATAAAATTCTCGCTAACCGAATCCAAGAACACATTACAGCAATCATCCATCCTGACCAAGTAGGTTTTATTCCATGGATGCAGGGATGGTTTAATATACGAAAATCCATCAATGTAATCCATTATATAAACAAACTCAAAGACAAAAACCACATGATCATCTTGTTAGATGCAGAAAAAGCATTTGACAAGATCCAACACCCATTCATGATAAAAGTTCTGGAAAGATCAGGAATTCAAGGCCCATACCTAAACATGATAAAAGCAATCTACAGCAAACCAGTAGCCAACATCAAAGTAAATGGAGAGAAGCTGGAAGCAATCCCACTAAAATCAGGGACTAGACAAGGCTGCCCACTTTCTCCCTACCTTTTCAACATAGTACTTGAAGTATTAGCCAGAGCAATTGGACAACAAAAGGAGATCAAGGGGATACAAATTGGAAAGGAGGAAGTCAAAATATCACTTTTTGCAGATGATATGATAGTATATTTAAGTGACCCTAAAAATTCCACCAGAGAACTCCTAAACCTGATAAACAGCTTCAGTGAAGTAGCTGGATATAAAATTAACTCAAACAAGTCAATGGCCTTTCTCTACACAAAGAATAAACAGGCTGAGAAAGAAATTAGGGAAACAACACCCTTCTCAATAGTCACAAATAATATAAAATATCTCGGCGTGACTCTAACTAAGGAAGTGAAAGATCTGTATGATAAAAACTTCAAGTCTCTGAAGAAAGAAATTAAAGATCTCAGAAGATGGAAAGATCTCCCATGCTCATGGATTGGCAGGATCAACATTGTAAAAATGGCTATCTTGCCAAAAGCAATCTACAGATTCAATGCAATCCCCATCAAAATTCCAACTCAATTCTTCAACGAATTAGAAGGAGCAATTTGCAAATTCGTCTGGAATAACAAAAAACCTAGGATAGCAAAAACTCTTCTCAAGGATAAAAGAACCTCTGGTGGAATCACCATGCCTGACCTAAAGCTTTACTACAGAGCAATTGTGGTAAAAACTGCATGGTACTGGTATAGAGACAGACAAGTAGACCAATGGAATAGAATTGAAGACCCAGAAATGAACCCACACACCTATGGTCACTTGATCTTCGACAAGGGAGCTAAAACCATCCAGTGGAAGAAAGACAGCATTTTCAACAATTGGTGCTGGCACAACTGGTTGTTATCATGTAGAAGAATGCGAATTGATCCATACTTATCTCCTTGTACTAAGGTCAAATCTAAATGGATCAAAGAACTTCACATAAAACCAGAGACACTGAAACTTATAGAGGAGAAAGTGGGGGAAAGCCTTGAAGATATGGGCACAGGGGAAAAATTCCTGAACAGAACAGCAATGGCTTGTGCTGTAAGATCGAGAATTGACAAATGGGACCTAATGAAACTCCAAAGTTTCTGCAAGGCAAAAGACACCGTCAATAAGACAAAAAGACCACCAACAGATTGGGAAAGGATCTTTACCTATCCTAAATCAGATAGGGGACTAATATCCAACATATATAAAGAACTCAAGAAGGTGGACTTCAGAAAATCAAATAACCCCATTAAAAAATGGGGCTCAGAACTGAACAAAGAATTCTCACCTGAGGAATACCGAATGGCAGAGAAGCACTTGAAAAAATGTTCAACATCCTTAATCATCAGGGAAATGCAAATCAAAACAACCCTGAGATTCCACCTCACACCAGTCAGAATGGCTAAGATCAAAAATTCAGGTGACAGCAGATGCTGGCGAGGATGTGGAGAAAGAGGAACACTCCTCCATTGTTGGTGGGAGTGCAGGCTTGTACAACCACTCTGGAAATCAGTCTGGCGGTTCCTCAGAAAACTGGACATAGTACTACCGGAGGATCCAGCAATACCTCTCCTGGGCATATATCCAGAAGATGCCCCAACAGGTAAGAAGGACACATGCTCCACTATGTTCATAGCAGCCTTATTTATAATAGCCAGAAGCTGGAAAGAACCTAGATGCCCCTCAACAGAGGAATGGATACAGAAAATGTGGTACATCTACACAATGGAGTACTACTCAGCTATTAAAAAGAATGAATTTATGAAATTCCTAGCCAAATGGATGGACCTGGAGGGCATCATCCTGAGTGAGGTAACACATTCACAAAGAAACTCACACAATATGTATTCACTGATAAGTGGATATTAGCCCCAAACCTAGGATACCCAAGATATAAGATATAATTTGCTAAACACATGAAACTCAAGAAGAATGAAGACTGAAGTGTGGACACTATGCCCCTCCTTAGATTTGGGAACAAAACACCCATGGAAGGAGTTACAGAGACGGAGTTTGGAGCTGAGATGAAAGGATGGACCATGTAGAGACTGCCATATCCAGGGATCCACCCCATAATCAGCATCCAAACGCTGACACCATTGCATACACTAGCAAGATTTTATTGAAAGGACGCAGATGTAGCTGTCTCTTGTGAGACTATGCCGGGGCCCAGCAAACACAGAAGTGGATGCTCACAGTCAGCTAATGGATGGATCATAGGGCTCCCAATGGAGGAGCTAGAGAAAGTAGCCAAGGAGCTAAAGGGATCTGCAACCCTATAGGTGGAACAACATTATGAGCTAACCAGTACCCCGGAGCTCTTGACTCTAGCTGCATATATATCAAAAGATGGCCTAGTCGGCCATCACTGGAAAGAGAGGCCCATTGGACTTGCAAACTTTATATGCCCCAGTACAGGGGAACACCAGGGCCAAAAAGGGGGAGTGGGTGGGCAGGGGAGTGGGGGTGGGTGGATATGGGGGACTTTTGGTATAGCATTGGAAATGTAAATGAGTTAAATACCTAATAAAAAATGGAAAAAAAAAAAAAAAAAAAGAAGGAGGACTCTGTGCTGCCCTAAAAGAAGAATGTTGTTTTTATGTTGACCATTCAGGAGTAATCAAAGATTCTATGGCCAAACTTAGAGAACGCCTAGATATACGTAAAAGAGAAAGAGAAAGCCAACAAGGATGGTTCGAAAGCTGGTTTAATAAGTCCCCTTGGCTCACCACTCTCCTCTCCACCATAGCAGGACCTTTAATTACACTTATGCTTTTGCTTACTTTTGGCCCCTGCATCCTTAATAAGTTGGTAGCTTTTATTAGAGAAAGGATAAATGCAGTACAGGTTATGGTACTAAGGCAACAATATCGGGTCCTCCAAGAGGTTGAAAACTCGCTCTAAGATTAGAGCTATTTTCTAAAAGGAGTGGGGAATGAAGAATAAAGATAAAAAATTACTGAACTCTTCCTCACCCCAGAGCCCGACCCCTCCCATCTAGAGATTGTTCCCAGAACACTCCTGAACTCTTCACCCCAGAATGCATTCCTGAACTCCTTACCCTAGAGTTCGAACCCTCCCAACTAAAGACTGTTCCAAGAACATTTTTGAGATAAGGGCCTCCTGGAACAACCTCAGAATGAACCGGGTACATTGCCAAATAATAGGACATGACCCCTTAGTTATGTAGAATTCCCTTGGCAGAACCCCTTGTCCCTTGGCAGAACCCCTTAGTTATGCAAACTTGTACTTTCCCTGCCCCGCTCTCCCCCCTTGAGTTTTTCCTATATAAGCCTGTGAAAAATTTGGCTCGAGGTCGATTCTCCTCTACACCATACTAGGTGCATGAGTTTCGACCCCAGAGCTCTGGTCTATGTGCTTTCTTGCTGTTGCTTCATTAAATCTTGCCCTCAACATTTTGAAAAAAAAAAAAAAGATTTTATTGAAAGGACCCAGATGTAGCTGTCTCTTGTGAGACTATGCCGGGGCCTAGCAAACACAGAAGTGGATGCTCACAGTCAGCTAATGGATGGATCACAGGGCTCCCAATGGAGGAGCTAGAGAAAGTACCCAAGGAGCTAAAGGGATCTGCAACCCTATAGGCGGATCAACATTATGAACTAACCAGTACCCCGGAGCTCTTGGCTCTAGCTGCATATATATCAAAAGATGGCCTAGTCGGCCATCACTGGAAAGAGAGGCCCATTGGACACGCAAACTTTATATGCCCCAGAACAGGGGAACGCCAGGGCCAAAAAGGGGGAGTGGGCGGGTAGGGGAGTGGGGGTGGGTGGGTATGGGGGACTTTTGGTATAGCATTGGAAATGTGTATGAGCTAAATACCTAATAAAAAATGGAAAAAAAAAAAGAAAATGTAAACGAGGAAAATACCTAATTAAAAAAAAGAATTCTTGTGTGTAACTTTCAACCACTGTAACTTTTATTTCCTTCCTCTCTTCCTTCCTTCCTTTCTTCCTCCCTCCCTCCCTCCCTCCCTCCCTTCCTTCCTTCCTTCCTCATTTGGTGATGGTGGCCATGCTGGGGAGCAAAACCAGACTACTCACATGTTAAGCACATGCAAGAATCATCCAGGAAAAACAAACTTGAGTTCTGGAGACAGAATGTGGGGGAGCAAGATTATAACCAGCAGGTGACCCAACCTGATCCCTGCTCAGTGTGACTGACTGTCATCACCCCCATTCCATGCCCAGCCTTCACTTCACTCTAGCCAACTTCTCTACCTAGGCTCGCACAAATTTCCATTTCTGACAGAAGCTGTGTATAGATTCAATGTACTGTGTGACCATCACAGCATGACAACATGAGATCTATTCTCTTTTTTCTGTTAACACTTCATGTTTCACCTTTAAAAAATGTGTAACATATTTAAGGTAGAACCCCTATATTGTCCACATTTCTTGTTTTTTTTATATTACTAATATTCATTTTGATGCCTTCAAATGTGTAATCCTACAAACTTTTAAGCT
Organism: Mus musculus; assembly: GCF_000001635.26. NCBI lineage: Eukaryota > Metazoa > Chordata > Mammalia > Rodentia > Muridae > Mus > Mus musculus. The sequence continues at coordinate 147,461,988 of NC_000068.7, read as the reverse complement.
AAAATGTGCCCTATTTTCTGGATTGGTTTTAGCATTGAGTTGATTTTGGAAACACGAAAGTGAATCAGCAAGAGAGTTTTCCTGGCTGTTCTGAAACGTGCTATATTCCATTTTCTCACTCTCTACATGACTTCTCAAAACTATCCAGAAATAAAAACACTGGACTTAATCTCAAAATTGGCAGCTCTCTGCATCCTGGCTTGGCTCCATGACAATGAGGTGAGAAAAGAACATTACTTCGGAGCTGTAAACTGACCGAAGTGAGTGAAAAGTGACCTGTATCGCCCAGCTTGGATGATGGACTGCTAGGCAGGCAGCTCTGCCAGTCATGTAGTGGATACTGAATCTGGGCATCCTCTTTTGCATGAAACACATACAGCTCTGCGCACATGATGCTTTGAAACTCTGCTGTTTTCAGTCAGCATAGTAGAAGGTGTCACAGTGAATGATCACCTCTGCTTTGCATAGGAGAAGGTGTCACGGTGAATGAGCACCACTGGTTTTCACTGCTCTGTCTTTACGGTGGTTGACACCATTTTATCTACAGCTTTCTAAAAGACGCACCTCTCTACGTGAATTTACTTACTTTGATTTGAAATTGACTTAGACAGTCTGTTCTTTTTTGTGGAACTTTCTGCTCCTGGGGACACAGGGGAAAACAGCTCCAGCAAGTGCTTGGGTGGCCTGCCACATCCCCTGGGAACTTGCCAACCCTGAGACAGCCACTTGGATGTCTGTGGGAGCTTCTATGACCCTCTGCCTGAGGCTTTCTCTGGCCATCAGAGTTCTAGGGTAGACTGGATATTTCAGGAACTTGATGCACCCTAAAAACCCCCAAGAGATGGCAAATACATCCTATTTATCTGGGCCCTCAGTTGGTGATATTTCTGAGGTGTGCTCTACACAGTCTTGTGCATGGAGCCCCACAATCCCTAAGATGGCCTGCTCATTAAAGTCCCATGTTGTGGCCCTTCTTTACTGTTCCTCTTAACCTCACCATGCATCGAAGTGGAAAGTTCTGGTTATGTTGGAGACCCAGTTGTGTCATGTGCTGTTTTTCTGGAAACTGTTTTATGAGAAGATGTTTTGCTGAGGCAGACACATGAGAGGATGTTTTGCTGAGCACAGACACGTGGTGTCTTTCTGGAAGCTGCCTGGTGAAAGGGCATGTGATGTTTGCTGGAGCAGACATTGAGAGGACACGTGATGTTTGGAAAGAGTATAAGTACAACCCAACAGACAGTGGACAATGCTCTGGCATTGCTTCGCTTGCCTTCTTTTCCTATCTTTGCTTGTCAGGACTTCAACGAAGATGAGAATTGACCCAAGGGACTACTTCTAAACAGGTCCACATCCCCCTTGTTCTATTTAGTCATCTTCATCCCGTACTTGTGGTCAGTAGGCTATAAGGAAGGTTCAAGCATTTAAGTGGGCTTCGAAAAATATAAGCCTACAACGCATCCTGAGATCACCTCCTGAATAAATGATGTGCATTTTTCTCAAGCTCTGGGAAAATGCAGATTAAGACAGAGGCTTCTACAAGCTTTGAAAGTGGCATTAAAGAAAAGGTTTGTGGGTGCAGCTAGCAAATGAGTTAAAGAAAAGCAGACATGTGCTTAATGAGTAGAAGCAGGCCAGAGCACCCACCTCCATCGGTTTCATATTAAGTGAGGCAGAGGTACTTGCTAGTTGACAGTGCAATTGTTACAGAAATAATATGATTCTTAAAGTAAGATCGATTCTTGTGGGATCCAGGGCTAACTGAACTGGAAAGAAGTCTAGCAAAGCCAAGTAGCCATTCAATTAAACTTAGTGTGAGAGAGAAGAGCAACTTCAGCCCTGGTTCATGACTTGAAGTTGAGAACTTGCTCATACTTCAGTGGCAGCTTTGGCTCACATTTGCTGTAGGAGTGAACCCACCCTTCAGCCCCAACTCCTGAACACCATCTGGGTAAGGAGCAGGTCCATACTTCGTCTCAACTTTAATTCATCCTTTCAGGTTGGATATCCCACCCATATTTGGGTCCCAACTCCAGCTCCACATTTGAGGTTAAGGAGTCCTCCAATTCTTCAGCCTCATTCCTGGTTGCCATTTGAAGGTGTACCTAGTCATCAGTTCCCAGGTTGTCTTACAAGGTGAGAGAGTTCACAAAGAATCTGGCCTCACACCCAAGTCTTCACCCCCTCTATAGCTCCTCCATATTATACAACCCACAAGGTCAACCAGTTAGACTACCTGGTCCCATGTCCTTCACACTGCCTTTTCTTTTGCCTCCCTGCTCTATCATCTTTCTTTACCTCTCCCAAAGAACAAGGCTGCCCTGGCTTATACAGTATGACTCAACTTCCCAAGGTAGGTTGCTGTTCTTACATTCTCTGGTTGCATAGCTACCCTTCTCTCTTCAGCCTGATTTTAACCAAAAACCCAACACTTCACTCTCTACAAGCATTTCTCTGCTTCTGACTCCTTCTATGTACTTCCTATCTAGCAGCCTAATACTAACCACTAATCCCATTACACTTTCATTCTTTGTCTTTATTTTCTCCACTCAGACCCACCATAACTGATATACTGGCACACATAGTCCTTTTGGTTTCCCTTTACCCTCCCCAGTTGTGTACTTAACAAATGCCTGTTTGTAGTCATTTAACACTGTTTTCACAGTGGGTTTACTGATGGACAGCAACAGTAGTTGCCGGCAGTACTCACATCGCAGTGGAGGTCTGGAGATAGAGCCTGGAGCCTTGAACAAAAATCTAAGTGAGAAAAACATCATCAGGACCCTATTACAACTTAGTCTCTCCAGAACACTGCACACATCATCAGAATAGTGAATTTAACTTTACATGCCAGTAAAGGTCAGAAAGATAGAAGCCATTAGAAGAATGGCAGAGGGGTGAGCTTTAAGAGAGGATACTGTATAAAAATGCATTGGACAGGAAAGTGGAGGGGGGATGTTGGAAGGAGAAAGTTCTAAACTAGGAAATCATGAAAATATAGAGAAAAGAAGAGGGCCTAAAACTGTGAATATATACAAACTATACAGAAATACATTTCATAAGCTTACTGGGAAATTCAATTGAAAAATCAAGAGTTTGAATAGAGGTACTCTCTAGAAATATTGCTTCTAGGCTATTAAATGAAACACCCAGTACCGAGTATATGATAGCTCCCTTCAAGTTGTTAGTCATAGAGACCCCTAAAACAACACAGACTACTGCCATTGCTCTTAGCTACCCACCATATGAATCAACTGAGTGCTTTGGTCACAGGACATAAAGAAAACATGCTAAAGCTGAACTAGAAACCTCATTTATGCTGATTAACCTTCATAGTTCCAGAAAGTGTTGTGTAGTCTGCCGGGTCTGAGAGAAGAGTCACCAGCAGTCATCATCAGCTATGACCCCTGCCAGACAAGGTGTTCCCTCTAGCACAATAGTGGTATGACTATTATAGGAGTAACCATTCACTTTGAGGTTGGATTTGAGGCCCATTTCACAGAAAAGGACTTATACCTGAGTCAGTAAATCTCATAGAGAACCCATGGCTAGCGGCATAAGAGGTCCTTCGAAGAGCCCACCACCATATTTTTGCTAATCAGTCATGTTGTCAAATGCTCTCTAAATATTCATGTGTCTACTTATAGATTAAGGCTATGTACAGCTAGTGCTCTGCCCTAAATGGAACAGCTGTATCACCCTCTCCAACAGGCAGGGAACATCGTGCAAGATGAGGCACAGACCGTGTAAGAGCAGAGGATGGGGAGATGTGCAGCAGGAAGAGATCTTATGAACACAACACAGTGTTTAGACTCGTGAACTCGCTGCAAGCTGGTTGCCTGCACAGAATCTACACAAAATTAGACCCATCAATACTTCATTAGAAATCAGGGAGGAACCATTGAGTTCCCACTTATACTCAAGCAAGAGACTCTAAGCTCAAAGAATCACAGATAAAAAGACACAAAAGTGTGACAGTGACTTGTTGCGGATAAGGGTTACAGTAAGAGAAAGGAAGGCTTGAAAGGGGGAAATGGGGATAAAATAACAAATTTCACCATAAAAATGTGTGAAAGTGCCAAACTAATGATTAGAAAGGACTTGTTAGATACTCAGTGAGTAAAGATGCCTGCCACCGAACCTGACAACAATAGCTCAATCTCCAAGACATGTGTGGTAAAAGGAGGAAGGAAAAAAGTCGCAAACCTAAATAAAAGAAATCTTTCTGAGATAACAGATTACTAGAACTTTCCTACTCACTTTGAGGTCACTGTAAAGCTCAAATGGTTCTTGCTCCATACCTAGTAACTATGTGGAAAAGGGAGAAATCCTGGCTAATGCTATTTCATCAAAGTGGTCCAGGCCAGCATCATCAGAGTCAAACCATTGACACCTTGTGTCTGAGATGACATTTAATGAGAGTAGGAACTCAGCTCATCATACTTCCTCCCAAAAACACAAAGGGAAGAAGGGTGAGGAAGAGCTGGGAAAAGAAGGGGGAATAATAAGGAAGGGACTGAAGTAAAAGTGAAAGAGAGAAGGAAAAGGATACAGGGGTAATTGAGGAAGAGAGGAGTAGAAGGAAAGAAGAGAGGGAGAAGAAAAAGTAGAGAGATGGGGGAGATGGATCAACTAAATTAGTCTTCAAAGAAGTCTTCTTGGGTCTGTTGGCCAGGAGCATGCACCACAAGTGTGAACAATCCAGGGGAATCCTTGCAGAAGATTCAGGATGCCAACAAAAGCCATCTTTGTATCCTGAGATGTCTGCCATGGGATATATTTTACCTTGCTCTCTTTTTCTAATTCCTGGCATGGCAAACACTAAAAATCTTTCACGTTTTACTTCAGTAAACACAGATTGATTGTCAAGTCCATTGCCAGGAACTGGAGATGAGCAAGAATGTTTCCCTGAAGCTGTGAGGAACAGAAACCCACAAACAAACAGCACCACTGATAGTAATCTACACTTGGTGGGGAGCAGTTTTTGGAAGCAAGACACAAGGTGGCAGGGAGTGGGGAAAAGAAAACACTATAAAGGAAAGAGACAAGAGCAAAGGTGGGGTTCACACAGACTCTGGAGAAGGAAGGGGGTCAAAGCTCTGTGGTGGTTTGGATTCTATGTCACTGCTAACAACCTAGAAGAAAAAGCCAGCATTATTGGATTCATTCATCTTAAGAAGACCACAGAGCATCACTGTGGACCACAGAACTGTGAGCATGTCTCTCCATTTGCTCTCCAGCACCCCAAGGTCAGAAAGCCAGCATGAGTGACAGGTAAGCACATGTCAGTGGAGTGTGACTTCTTCCAAGTTCCCACTGGATTGAAAAAATGGTTGGAAGGGAGGAAGCAGTTCAAATAGCAGCAATGATGTCCTGGAACAGAGGGACATGGGCTACAATGCTTCTGGGCTCCAATTCAGCGTAGCAGACGTCTCATGAGGGCTGACTGGAAAAATAATTTTGCAACCCTCCCTTTGTATCACCTTTTTCATGGAAGCCCTTCAAAAGAAAATAAAATTCTTATGTGTCTGTCACCACAACTTCTTGTAGTGAGAAATGCAGGGTGGGGCTTTGTTGAAAGGAAAAAGAAAAAGAAAAACAGCAGGCCAGGTAGAGTATTGGGTCACCGCAAAGTACTGGCATGCAGGAGCTGGAGTCGTTTGTCTGCTCTTCTGATTCTTTTTATAACCCATTTTAGACATCATTGATGCTTCCGGGATGTGGAAATTAGCATGAAAACCTGAAAAGTGTCCCTTTGCATCCCATGATCCCATGGAGCTGCCGGGACCCTGGGTAAACAGTGATACAAAGACATTCCACAGGACTCAGGGCGAGTCATCTGTTTGCAAGGGTGAAGAGCGTGGCTGGTTCCCTTCTGCCTGAAGAGGAGGCAAGGTGACTAAGCAGAGGATCTGTGAGCTTGTTTGTAGAACCTGCCTAGGAAACTGATATGCTCTCAAAGTGTCCCTTCATTCCAGTGTCACTTCAGTGGGGCAGGTAAAAGGATTATGCAGGGGCCCCCTGGCCTCCACCCATTGTCTGCAAAGGCTGACACTGAATGAGGTAATTTAACCCCCCTAGAGATAACCCACTGCTATGTGTGTTCACATTCATAGCTGGCAGTTCCCATGAAGGAGCCCAGCTCTTTTCCGGGGCCTCTCAATCCATTAGCAAAGTAGTAGCAGAGCCTGAGATGGTCCTGAACCAAGAAGATGAGGTTGCCTAAGAAATAAAGGCCCTGCTCTCAGTGTCCTGCATAGGACAACTGCCCCGGTGTGCAAAGTAGAGAGACGTAGGCTAAAACAATATAAAAATATACATGTTTTATTTGTGACTTGACTCAACATTTTCCATTTTTAACAAAGAAAAAAAATGTGGTTTTAACTCCAAAGAAGGAGAACGGGAAAGGGCATTTTATAGCTTCTGTCCTCACAAGGCAGATGAATGGGGCCTTAAGTGTGACCTATATCTTTGCATTAGAATATATTCTCCAGTTCAATAGTCAGTCCAAAATCACCTACACTGCTCCCAAAGGACTGTGGTTCCCTTTCATTGATGGAAATTTCCTATAATTAGAAAAAAATTATTATGTTTCTAAAACAAAGTCACAGAGGAAAGAAAGCCAAGAGCATTCATAATCTTACCCTCCACATAATCCTTGTTGACAACGAAAAGAATGTTAAGTCCCACACAGGATGAAGAAGAAGCCAACCATGATGGGCGGTGGAAATACTTTTAAAACAGAATAAACATTTTCTCTAAACATAACCATTACCAACAATTGCCTTGCGTTTCCTGTCAGGAAAAACACATGTAGGTAGTACAAACCCCTCTCATTCAGTAGGTGATTGATGGAGGGAGACCCCAGAGACCACGCCTATCCCCAGCCTGCCAGCAGCTTCTGGGAGAGTGCCTCGGCTCCACTGAGTATGTTTCATTGTTTCAGTAGCTCTGTGGATGAATGCAGCATAGCGAATCTGCCCAGCTCCCTCGGATGCAAAATGAAAGAGACAGAGCAGCAATGTAGAGTCGCAGCACATTCTCTAAACAGCAGCCGTAGAATGGAATCTTTATTTGATCGGCCCTTAGCATTGGCCTGCTTTTCTATTGGAGACTCCTTAAATTGTCAATGTACATCTCAATTAAAAGCTCCCTTTAAATCTCACAGAGCCTGGAATGAAATGCAGCTACGCATGACAGCGATGTTCGGGATTCTGAGATGAGATGGTTCAGAATGCCTACGAGCAAGGGAATACAGAGAAGATACTAACATTATCTAAAACATGTGGGAATGCTTCAAATGAAGCCACAGCTCAAGTTCTGCTCTGAGAAGGTGCAGACAACATTTAGGCAAACACAGTTGCACTTCCTCCGCGCTGCCCGTCCACCACCCCCCGCCCCCCCCCCCACCGGCTGATTCTCAAAACACATCTAAGGAAGGGGGCACACTGATGGAGCATGTGAAGAGAGTCCATGGAGAGTCCTTTGCCAAATGGGAACTCACCAAGGATCTAACTGCTCAGGAAAGGAAAATAAGACCAGACTTCGGGAAAAGGCTTCCTTTTGACCAATGTTTCTCAGGATGCTCCTCTCATGCTGAGACCATTGTACCCTGACTTAAGTAGAAGCCACAGCATATTAGAGCTTGAAGAATCATTCCACAAGGGAACAAAGTCTGTCCTGGGAGGGTCGAGCCCCCTTAGCACCCAAACCAGTTGCTTTATTTATCTCTCCTTAGAAATTCATTAGCATTCAAAACTAAGTCAAGACAAAAGGTGACTTGGGAAAGAATTAAGTTAATAAGATTAATTCTTCCTAAATGATGTCATGAAAGTATCTTAAGGACCTCGGAAGTAGGGGCATCTTGATAAGATGGAAGCTTAGACCACTTTACAGTCTCTAATTTGCTCCCCTGAAAGAAGAGTGAGCTAGCACGGTGTCACCTACACAGCTCCCTTTAATTTGGTAGGACTGCCTTGACAACATTTAATAAATTAGACACTTTTATGTCAAGTATAACAAAAAAAAAGAAGAATTTCCACTACCAAAGTAAATGCCATTGATGTGTTGTTCTCAGAAAACTCCCGATGACAATTTTTTTTATTATTTTTATTTAGGAAGAGGGGTATTTAGAAGACCAAACAAATGTGCAGGTTAGCTGGGCTCTGAGACTGTGGCTTCCCTGCTTCCCAACTCTCACCAATAAGGACCCAGGGTTTTTATCTGCAGAATTCATTCAGAACCCACTGAAAAAGAAGCTCCAGGGTGGAAGGATTTTTTTTATGTAAATATCACTGGTACATGCAGCCATGATGGGGAAGGACTGTGGGAAGGGGTGACCAGGAGAGGGACAATACGATGTATAAAGTGAAAGTTAACTAATTAATTTTAAAAATTGGGCCTTAGTATATCTTCCTCATGATCATTTTGTAAATGTCAAAGAAGATGAAGGAGAAGCTCTGAGCATCTGTTGTACCATTGCATTTAATGTTATGAAACCATGCATTCAAAACCGGCAATGTCGTTCATTCATATCACTAATCCATGGTTTGTGAAACACTTTTTTTATATATAATTTAAATAGGAAGGGGCAAAGTTCTTGGGTTCTTTCTCCTTTTTGGCTAAATGCAGATGAGATGGTGGGTGTGCCGGCAGCCACCTCAGACCAAAAAGTAGAAACAACATAGCGAAGTCAGTACCTTAGCAAAATGTGTAAGGAGCAAATGGGGACGGGGTGACAGTGAAAAGGACTCTGAGGGTGCCTGCCAGCATACATGCCTGTATGACTATGCCAGGGATATTTTTCCTAGGAGAAAAATAAATTTCTATAAGACCCCATTTTTCAAATAAAGACTGCCAAGATAATGAGAACATAGTTTCAAATTAGCATTGTCCTGTTTATTCCATCCATATGTTCTAGACTGTTGACACTGTCTACAGATTGTAAGATTGTACAGGTGTGGATGGCACTGGGGGGGGGGGAAATCCAGCTTCTTCCTTACCCCCTCCCCACCACTGACTTAGAAAACTCTAAGCCAATCTATCTTTTCTCCAATTTATTTTTTTCCTAATTTCCTTTCGAATAGAGAAAACATGAGTTTATGGACAGCACTCTGAGCAAGATTTCCATCACTGCTTTGCCATCTTGTGCTAGGACTGTGACCGTGTGACCTTTGACCACTCCCAAAACACCCTAAGCTCAATATGCTTCTTTGTGAAATGACATACATAAGGCTAGCCATTCTTTTTGTTTTGTTTTTGTCTTGTTTTGTTTTGTTTGAATTTTTCTCTTTTTTAATTAGATAATTTCTTCATTTACATTTCAAATGTTATCCCGAAAGTCCCCTATACCCTCCCCCTGCCCTGCTCCCCTACCCACCCACTTTCACTTCTTGGCCCTGGCATTCCCCTATACTGAGGCATATAAAGATTGCTAGACCAAGGGCCCTCTCTTCCCAATGATGGCCAACTAGGCCATCTTCTGCTACATATGCAGCTAGAGACACGAGCTCTGGGGGTACTGGTTAGTTCATATTGTTGTTTCACCTATAGGGTTGCAGACCCCTTCAGCTCCTTGGGTACTTTCTCTAGCTCCTCCACTGGGGGCCCTGTGTTCCATCCTATAGATGACTGTGAGCATCCACTTCTGCATTTGCCAGGCACTGGCATAGCCTCACAAGAGACAGCTATATCAGGGTCCTTTCAGCAAAATCTTGCTGGCATATGCAATAGTGTCTGCGTTTAGTGGCTGATTATGGGATGGATCCCTGGGTGGGGCAGTCTCTGGATGGTCCATCCTTTTGTCTTAGCTCCAAACTTTGTCTCTGTAACTCCTTCCATGAGTATTTCATTCCCTATTCTAGGGAGGAATGAAGTATCCATGCATTGATCTTCCTTCTTCTTGATTTTCTTGTGTTTTGCAAATTGTATTTTGGGAATTCTAGGTTTCTGGGCTAATATCCACTTATCAGTGAGTGCATATCAAGTGAGTTCTTTTGTGATTGGGTTCCCTCACTCAGAATGATATCCTCCAGATATATCCATTTGCCTAAGAATTTCATAAGTTCATTGTTTTAAGGCTAGCTATCCTTGAGTGTACCACAGAGCTCGCTGGAAGATCAAGTCCCATGGCTGTGCCCAGTTTCAGACAGGCGGGATCTGGTGAGTCCTGACATTAATTTGTCTATAGATCTGCTCTGAGTGACAGCTGCTGTTGTGACAGGGACCAATACTGTGATGTCATGCCTCAGCTGGAAGGATTTGTCACTCTCCTCTACAGATGTGGACACTGTACAAGCTGAGTGAACATCTGTATATTTGAAGAAGAGATGATAAATTACTCAGACTCACTTAATTCAGAAATATCAAAATTAAATAAAAGAAACACCTTGACTTGTAGGTTGTCCCTTTCTACTGCAGGCTGCAGTTACACATTCTCTACATTCCCAAGGAATAAAGGCAAGCCTCTGGGCACTAATAGATAACTTTGGCACAAACTGAATCTACAGTGTAAAGTAAAGAAAACTCGTGTTCTTCTTGCTTCTACTGTTTGCTTTTTTATTTGTTCTTAAGACATCATCTCACTATGAGGTTCAATATGGGCTTGACCTAGGTAGTCCAGGAAGACCTGAAATGTAAGATCCCCCTGCCTCTGGCTTCTAAGTGCTGGGTGCAAGCATGGGGCACCATGCCTGCTAAAAAGATGTTTGGGTCCAAACTACCTTCTTGATTGCTTTCTGGAGAGAGAAATCTGAGCCTGTACATTCTCTGCACAGCCATGAAGAGCCCCCTGCTGTGTCAGGTGACCCTGGAAACCCACATTTCTGAGAAGTTAATTGCTCCAGCCAGTTTCTGCACACAGGCCAGCTGAAACGCCCCGGTTCACAGTCACGTGTGTTCTGAAGAAGCTTAAAATTATCTAAGAACTTCTTCTGGGTCTGCTGCCCAGAAGACTCATCTTAAATGACGAATTTCTCAAATCAGCCGCCTATCGCTTTCCTCACCCCAGAAAGCAAGTGTGTGTTAGTAACTTGAGAAGGCAGTAAAGGACGCTGCGGGAGAAGCCACTTTTCAAGCCCAAACAAGACTGATTGATCCCACCTCAGCTTCCATAGTTCCATCACTCGACACCAGGTACCAGTCAAAGACGCACAATCACAGAGCTTCTGTTCCTGGACCCAGGGCACAAGTACAGAGCATCCCATCTCAGCACACACAGAGATTCAGACAGTGGTTCAAAACTATAAGTCCACTAGATCTGTATTGCCTCTGTCTCCTTTCTCTGTTGATGTTAAATATTAAACTTCACAAATATTCAGCTACTCAAAAGATAATAGCATCAATAACATGCCCCAAAGATGATTAGAAATAATAATTATAATTTCATGGCAGTCCTTGGACTCCCTTGGGGTGTTATTTAAAGGCAACTGAGGAGCAGTTCACAAAGAAGAAACCTTCATAACATGCTCTGGCCTGAACTGGGCTAGTTAGCAGTTATAAAAATAGTTATTATTTCACTATACACTACTATGCAAGATAATATTACACAAGTTTAATGTTGTACATATTGATTATGGTAAATATGTGTGTGTGTGTGTGTATGTGTATAATTCTACCATTCTTAACCAGAAACAAAAAACATTTGTTTTAAATTTAAATAGTTGTTTTTACTTGTTTGTTTTCTAACGTTTGGAAACAAAAGTCTCACTATGCAGAATAACTGGTCTTGAATGCATTATGTAGTCCAGGCTGGCCTCAAATTTGAAATCTACCCTCAGTTTCCTTGTCTCTGGAATTATAGGCATGTGTCACCACATCTTGTTTAAATTACAGTTATTTTTCAGCTGGTACATCAAAACACAAAAAGAACACGGTCGTGGTGTCACATCTGGGTTATTCCAAGTTTCTACCAGGCTGAGGCAGAAGGATTGCAAGCTAAAGGGTATCACTATTGTATCACTGTCAGAGGGTGTTGCGAGAGGTGAAGAGGACTGACAGAATGCTGCCCTAGGTTTGGACACACATACATATTGTGCATATTTGAATCAGATTAAACACTTCTGTCTTATCAAGCATTCATTCTTTTCTTTTGCTAGAAACTTGTTTTGGTTTTTCCTTGTAAATGTACATATCTTTCCTGAAATGTACAGTCTGTGGCTGTGACCTAGGGCTCTCCCTCTGTGCAGAGGAACCAGAACTTCTTGCAGTCCTCTGACCAAGCTTATCCCTTCCTGAAACTATTGGAAGAGACAGAGAAGTCACAACAGAGGCTAATTCAACTGGACTGACTTGCATCACTGCTCTCCACCAAAATAGAAGGGTGATTTTTTTTCCCATGAGAAGATGTTTGATATGCACTAAACCAAAGCTGTTCCTTTAGAACACAGGAGTTTCCTTTCATTAGCTAAACCCAATACTCTTGTCTATTAGTGGGGTCTAACACTCCTAAGATAGTCATATGAATTAAAACACACTTCCCCAAGAATCTCTGGTGCCCCAAAGTCCTTCTTGCTTTAGGGAGTAGATGCTATCTGAAGACAATCGATCCATTTAGCAATGTGAATGGAGGCGGCATCTGATCTGATGGAACTGTAACCAGCTATGATATGAAATGCCAGGCACTCCTGAAGCTGTTCCTTGCATATTGGCATCATAACACAGTGTCTCTCTCATGGCACCTCAGTAAGCTCTCCTCTCTAGTTGGTTCTGATTAAAACTTGTTGGATGTCAACTCAGTCCTGGGTAGGTCCCCTTAAAAGTAAATCCAAGAGTATAGACATTTAGGAGAATGGAGGCCTTCAGAGGACTTTCCCACTTTCCTAGTGACTTCTTCAGGGGTACAGTTATTACATGAGCATTTCCAAGGGAAGGCTCAGCTTTCCCTTGATTTTATTTTGGTTTTTGTTGTTGCTATTGGCTTATTTGTTTTGCTTCTCTTATCATAGTTTGTTTTAAAATCTAACTTAATTTTTCAAGCACCTTTTAAATTTTTTCATCATTTTTATTTTCGTGTATTGATCTTTTACATGTATGTATGGGTGAAAATGCCAGACCTTGGAATTACAGGCAGTTGTGAGCTGCCGTGTTGGTGCTGGGATTTGAATCCAGGACCTCTGGAAGAATAATCAGCGCTCTTAACTGCTGAACCATCTTTCCAGTACCAATATTGTTTTGTTTTTTGTTTTTTGTTCTTTGTTCTTTTTGTTGGGTTTTTTTTTTTGGTTGGTTGGTTGGTTTGGGTTTGGGGGGGTTGGAGGGTTGGGTTATTTGTTTGTTTGATTGTTTTTAGGCAGTTTCCCTGTATAATAGCCCTGGCTGTCCTAAACTCACTCTGTAGACAGGCTGGCCTCAAACTCACAGAGATCCACCTGCCTCTGCCTTCTAAGTGCTGGAATTAAAGGCGTACATCACCACATCTGGCCTTAATTTACTTTTTAATTAGCGTACAAAATAGCCAGTTTTCTTATGGCATTTTCACACATACTTGGTTTTGATTGATTCTCTCCCTGCCCACCCCGACCCTGATTATACCCTTCATCCTCTAGGACTCTCAAGAAGTTGTATCTGTAAAAGCCCCCCAAGAACTCTGTGATGCTCCCAGTCTGATCCAAAGATCACAAGAAACAGAAATTTAACTCAGTGCTTTGAAAGTGTGGTTACCGTTTAAATGCAGGCTTACTGTGCAGCCCACTTCAGAGAGCTTGATTTCATGAGATAATGACTTATATTCACATAAAACTCTTTAAAATCAATGGCAACTTTACTCATAGTCATCAAATTGCTAAGAATCTACATGGCCTCCGTGGATGGGTGAAAAACGGGAGCTGTGGTGCTCTGACAATGTTCAGCAATGAACAGAAGTGAGCTGCTTGTATGTGCAGCCCCATGGCCAATACTGAGCATCTTGTGCTAAGGGAACGAAGTCAGAAGGGATGGGACAACTATAGAAATGTGTCACCTAAAAGCAGGGGCATCTGAGAAAATGCTATGAATGGGGAGGTAATGTTATTGTCATAAAGATCACAAAGTGTGAGTAGAAGAAGCAACATGGTCTAGCCTGCTGCACACCTAACCCATGGGAAACAGTTGGTTTCTTTTAAGCAGCCAAACATGTACCATGAACTGTTTTGAAGTGCATGGCAATAGTTAGTGTTCATGGATCTCAACATGGGAGAGATGTAATAAATGCACTGCACAAGTCAGATGGATTTTTTTCACAACTATAATACCAGCACTCAGGAGGCAGGGATCAAGAGTTGAAAACCTGTCTGAAACAAGCAATTAGAAAAAAAGACTAGATGACAGGGATTTTCAATTCCATTTAATCTGCTGGGATCACAGGGGCACATGTGGACTATCATTAACCGAAGCAATGTTGTGTGATGTATAAGTACATCATATGCATCAAGTTTTCCCTTTCTAACCTGGTAAAGAAGGTGAGCACGCTCATGGTTTCCAAGAACAGGGTTGGGAGAAAGGATTGTACATGAAGATTAAGGGAGTTTTGAAAGGTGATGATTCTATAGAACTCACAGTACTGGTTACATAATTATTCTATTGTCAAAATCCACAGAATTGTGTGTACACTGAAAGGGAATTCCTGAGTACACAAAAGCATCACTTCAGACAAATTTCCTCTGACTTTTTTTTTAAATTAAAAGTATAATTCTTGTTTTCTTACTGCACAAATTCTTCAAGACTACTCGTCAGCTTTTCTGCTCCTCCTTCATCTTGTCAGAAGTCATCTTGATTACAGCAAAGGAAATCTATCAAGTCAAAGTGATAGGCAGATAAATTTCCTGTACATCATCAGAAAAAGACATATATAATATCAGAGAGAATTCAGATAATGTACCATCTAATATAATGTGTAGAATTCAAGAGCAGGTAAAGTCTCCTGGGTGGCTATTTAATTGTAGTTATAAAAGGTTCACCCCAGGAATCTGTCCTCCAAAACTACACACATGCACACACTCACATACACAGGGGCTGAACCTGGTGGCAACAGGCATATAGTCCTGGTTACTGGAGAGGGTGAGGCAGGAAAACCACAAGTTCAAGGCGTTCCTGGACTACAGAGTGATTTTGAGACCAGCCTGGGCAATTTAGTGAGATCCTATCTCAGGGATTTTTAAATGGCTCGGAAATAATGCGGTGGTAGACCACTTACCTCACAATTGTAGCACTGTTATAAACTAGCAAGTCATAAGAAACTAGAGAGCTGTTGATGAATGCTGAATCGATTCATAATACCTATCTATACATGAGAGAGGAATAAGGGTGCTGAAGGAGGAGGGAGAAAGACAAAGGTCACAAGTGACAGGAAGTGGAAAGGAAGCTGGAGGGGGTGGGAGAGCACAAAGTGGAAGGGGGACAAGGAAGAAGAGGGGAAAAACAACAAAACAGTTTTTGGTAAAAGTGAATGAAAGTTTATTCCCTGTAAACTGATTAAAAAACAAAAATAAGTAAACATTCAGAAGAACTGAGTATTTCAGGCCTGCGGAGTTAATGAGGTTGGAAGTACTTGCCATGCAGAAGTGAAGACACAAGACCTCAGAACCCACGGAAAACTGCTGAGCACAGGACCACATGCTTGTCATCCCAACACTGGGGGGACAGAGATAAACTGATCCCTAGGGCTCACTGGCCATCCGGCTTAACCAGCAAGGCCTGGCCAATTGAGAGATTTGTTTTCAAAAACAAGGGCGATCACACTTGAATAAAGACACCCATAGTTAACCTCTAGCTTCCACACAAATGTGCAAACACACACAAATACACACACACACACACACACACACACACGTACATACTCCAAGTAAGTATTTAAAATATTATAAACATGGGCTCTTTGATACCTAGATCCAAAACACCAAAAAGAAAAGTGTTAAAGAGATTTTGGTATCTTCTGATAGAACTCATAGATGCCAAAAAGAAAAATGACTACACTAGTTGAAATCATACTAGACACATGAAAATCATTGAGTGTATAATAATGTTTAAAACAAACACTATTTTTTAAGTACATGGTTGTTATCAGTAACTGCCAGGACAACTCATTCTTCTGAAAATCAGTAAGGCAAAGAAAGAATTAAGCTCTCTTTGCAAGGAATCTCATCATTAATGAGAAAAAAATATTCTTTGAAAAATTCTAATAAGTTCAGACCAAAAAAATCAGCAATTTTCATTTCCCTTTACCACTTTTGTATATGTGTAGCACTGGCTGAGGTGGGAAGGGGACTATTTGATAGCATTGACCTATTCCTGTACTGTAAATGCTACTCTGTGGCTGCCAGCGCAGTGTCACTAAACATTGCTACAGCATATAATAAAATAAACATGTTGTCAAAGTAAAATATGTATTAATGTTACTATTTTGAGTTAACGGAAAATTGTATAAATCTGTTTCCTTCAAAGGCATTATATCATATGATAAGGAAATTCAGGCTCTCACAGTTGTCTTAGTTAATTTCAAACTGTGTGACAAGACAGCCTTCAAAGGAAAGCATTTAATTCTGTGCTCACAGTTCCAGAGGGTTAGAGTCCATGACTCTCATAGCAGGGAGCTTGCAGCAGGCTCACATGAACAGTGCTGGAACCGTAGCTGAGAGCCACAAGCATAAGGCACAGAAAGATAACTAAGAATGGTGTGGGCTAGCCCCCAGTAGCACACCTCCTCCAACAAGGCCATAATGATTCCCAACTAGACCCACCATCTGGCAACCAAGCAACCAAGTACTGTAGCTGATGAGCCTGTAGGGCTCACTCTCATTCAAATGCCAAAGTAACTGTACAAGGCCTCTGATTTGTTTTCTGGTAGTAGTGTCCTCTCTGTGATCTCCCTCTCTCTCCCTCCCTCCCTCCCTCCCTCCCTCCCTCCCTCCCCCCTTCTCTCTCTCCCTCCCCCCCCCTCTCTCTCCCTCTCTTTCTCTCCATTTCTCCATAGTGGTATCACGTCTTTTTTTTGAAGAGGGAAGAAATATTTTATTATGAGAGTTAGAAACATGTCCAATATTACATATTTTTTGAATTACATTTCATTTTATTTTTTATTAGATATACTCTTTATTTACATTTCAAATGCTATCCCCTTTCCTGGTTTCCCCTCTGAAAGTTTCCTTTCCATTTCCCCTTCCCTCTGCTCACCAATGCACCGACTCCCACTTCCTGGCCTTGGTATTCCCCTACACTGGGACATAGAGCCTTCACAGGATCAAGGGCCTCTCCTCCCACTGATGACCGACTAGGCCATCCTCTGCTACATATGCAGCTCAAGCCATGAGTCCCACCATGTACATTCTTTGGTTGGTGGCTAAGTCCCTGGGAGCTCTGGGGGTACTGGTTAGTTCATATTGTTCCTCCTATGGGGCTGCACACCCCTTCAGCTCCTTGGGAACTTTCTCTAACTCCTTCGTTAGGGACCCTGTGCTCAGTCCAATGGATGGTTGTGAGCATCCACTTCAGTATTTGTCAGGCACTGGCAGAGCCTCTCAGGAGACAGCTATATCAGGATCCTTTCAGCAAACACTTGTTGGCATCTGCAACACTGTCTGGGTTTGGTGATTGTATATGGGATGGATCCCCAGGTGGGGCAGTCTCTAGATCGCCTTTCCTTTAGTCTCTGCTCCATAATTTGCCTCTGTAACTCCTTCCATGGGTATTTTGTTCCTCCTTCTAAGAAGGATCAAAGTATCCACGCTTTGGTCTTCTTTCTTCTTGAGTTTCATGTTGTTTGTAAATTATATCTTGAGTACTCCCAGCTTCTGGGCTAATATCCACTTATCAGTGAGTGTATATCATGTGTATTCTTTTGTGATTGGGTTACCTCACTCAGGATGATATCCTCCAGATCCATTCATTTGCCTAAGAATTTTATAAATTCACTGTTTTTAATAGCTGAGTAGTACTTCACTGTGTAAATGTACCACATTTTCTGTATCCATTCCTCTGTTGAGGGGCATCTGGCTTCTTTCCAGCTTCTGGCTATTATAAATAAGGCTGCTATGAACATAGTGGAGCAAACTTGAAGCAATCCCACTAAAATCAGGGAATAGCAAGGCTGCCCACTCTCTCCCTACCTATTCATTATAGTACTTGAAGTCCTAGCCAGAGCAATTAGACAACAAAAGGAGATCAAAGGGATACAAATTGGAAAGGAAGAAGTCAAAATATCACTATTTGCAGATGACATGATAGTATACTTAAGTGACCCCAAAAATTCCACCAGAGAACTCCTAAATTTGATAAACAGCTTCAGCAAAGTAGCTGGATATAAAATTAACTCAAACAAATCAGTGGCATTTCTCTACACAAAGGAGAAACAAGCTGAGAAAGAAATTAGGGAAACAACACCCTTCACAATAGTCACAAATAATATTGCCTTGGTGTGATTCTAAGCAAGTGAAAGATCTGTATGATAAGAACTTCACGTCTCTGAAGAAAGAAATCGAAGAAGATCCCAGAGATGGAAATATCTCCCATGCTCATGGATTGACAGGACTGATATAGTAAAAATGGCTATCTTGCAGAAAGCAATCTGCAGATTCAATGTAATCCCCATCAAAATTCCAACTCAGTTCTTCACAGAGGTAGAAAGGGCAATTTGCAAATTCACTTCTATAATCACCTTGAACTTGAGGAATCATTAAATTAGCACATAGAATTTGAATCCCATTTTGACTGCTACTGATACCTGGGCCACCACAGAAGAAGAGCTCTGAGCTCAGATGCATGCTTCTATTAACTTATGCCAAGGTTCCGAAATGCTAGAACTGAGTCTTTTACATTCTATGGAGAAATGAGACTAGGACTCTCCAAGATGCAAAAGTATGATTATTAAATATAAAGGGATGGGCTCAGATGATACCATGAATCACCAGTGAGTAAATACTTGTGCTCTAGGGAGCCATTTCATAATTTATAAGCCATGTAAATTATGTCATACATGAATTATAAAATTGTGTAATAGTTTCCTGTTACAAGAAGATTTGGCATTGTTGCCATAAAATCTTACTTTCATTTCTAGGAATAATCTCCTCCATGCAGACCGTGGCTAATGAATGATCATCTCCTACCCCACCTGCACGTTGCTGGCCATCTATTTCTGACTTCGGTACTGATTCTGCAAGCATCCCCTGTACTCAGCAAGAAATGCAAAATGAATTAGCTAACAGTGGCTGGTTTTGTGGCATAGCTAAGGGAAATTAAAACTTTTTAAGGTTGCTGAAGCCAACGTATTTTGCTAAGTGAATACAGAACACAGTTACCTTTGTAGTGGTTAAAATAGCACAGAATAAATTAAAACAGTCCTCATAAATCCCGAGAGCTGCTCTGAAACCCAACTGAAACTCAGCAATGGTGTTTAGTAAGCAGAATTACATTTGATTTAACTTAGCCACCTGTCAAGATGAGGCATGGGTTGTGGGTATAAATCTTCATCCACAAGCTTGATGTGCAAAAATCCATGCATCTTGTGGCCCAAGGGGTGAGAAAAATCTGGCTTCATTTGTGAAACAGGAAAAATGAAAGTCAAATTAATATCTATGACAATGTTTCTTCTACATATGGGTTTTTGCTACACAAAATTTTGTATAATAGCATTTTACACAAAAGTGATTTGTTTAATAGGCACTTAGGAGTATCTACATGTGCAGTGCCCCAAGGTAAAGAGTACACAAGTGAAGAGACAGACCTGTTCCCACCCTTTTGGAGTAGATGAACTCATGGTAGAGGCAGGAAACAGATCAGTGGACATGTAAATCTTTCACTGGATTGTGTCCAGTCGTGAGGGAGTCTCCGCAGAGCACTGATGGAGATTACATAATCTAGGAGGCCGCTTTTGAAGGAATGCTCAGGGAAAATCATCTCCAAGTGTAGGCAATCAAGGGAAGGCATGAAGAATGAAGGAGGTAGATGCAGCCAAGCAGTGGAACTGTATCAATACAGTGGTGGCACACATGCTGTTGCTGAGCTAGGTGAGCTCTGCATTTGTCAGAAGAGCATACACTTGTTTTTTGTTTTTTTTTCCCTTGGGGGGGTGTTGTTTTTGGGGATTTTGGGGGTTTGGGGGTTTTTGGGCTTTTGGGTTTTTTGGTTTTGGTTTTTCGAGACAGGGTTTCTCTGTGTAGCCCTGGCTGTCCTGGAACTCACTCTGTAGACACCAGGCTGACCTCGAACTCAGAAATCCTCCTGCCTCTGCCTCCCAAGTGCTGGGATTAAAGGCGTGCACCACCACTGCCCAGCCAAGACTTGTTTCTTATGATGTGCTTTCAAATTCATTATTATGAAACCTCAGCTAAATGCCCATCCATCAGTAAATGAGATTTTAAAAAAGGGGTGTGTGTGTGTGTGTGTGTGTGTGTGTGTGTGTGTGTGTGTGTGTGTGTGTGTGGTGTGGTGTGTTTTCAAAATATAATATGATCTAATTAAAAAGAGAGGAATGGAATATTAGGACTATACTCCACTCTGTGGATGCATCCTCCAAACCATTTCACTGACCAAAGGAATTCATACATGATTGAGCACTCAATTAAACTTCTGTTAAAAGCCAGGGGTGGGAGGGGTGGCTCAAGCCTTTAATCCCAACAGTTGGGAAACAGAGGCAGACAGATCTTTGAACTTGAGACCAGCCTGGTCTACAGAGGGAGATCCAGGACAGCCAGGACTACACAGAGAAACCTTGCCTTGAGAAACAAAATAAATTTGCATTAAAAATTTGTAAGGTAAAGGAAATGACTGGCCATCTTGCTGAACTGACATGGTGAGAGCTAGTCTGGTGAAGAAAACTTTGATGTACGTGTAATGTCAGTGCAGCACACTTCTCGCCAAAACTCCTCAAGTGCTCTTACTCTTCTTATTTCCAACACTCTGTTGGAGTATTCTGAGAAGGAACACTCTACACACTGTGTTTATTCCTCCATATATTTATTTCTCCATTCTTCTAGAAAAGACATTTGTCCTAGTCTGCCTTCCTGTTACTGTAATAAATATCATGACCAAAAACATGCACTTCTGGATCTCAGTCAATCAGTGATGGTCAGGGCAGGAACTTGGAGCAGAAACCATGAGGAAGACAATCTATTGCCTTGTTCTCTGGCTTGCTTGCTTCTACAGCCCGAACCCACCTGTCAACAGATGGTTCCGCCCACAGTGAGCTGCACCCTCCTACATCAATCATCAGTCCAGGAACTCTCTCACAGACATGTCCACAGGCTAGTCTGATCAAGGCAAGTATTCAACTGAGGATTTTCTCTTCCCAGATGACTCTACACTGTGTGAAATTGACAAGGAAAACTAACCAGTCACAATCAGCATTGTTGGTCCTTTATTCTAATTATATGGCTCTGGCCTACAGCTTCCCATGTGGATTGCTGTTTTCTATTTAAATACATGTAACCACCAGCCTGAAAGCTTTCTCTGACAACAGCAGCATGAGTGTCCACATGCAGAATATACCAGAAGTCCTAAACAATTAATACACCTACAAATAGGCTTCTACCAATAAATAACAGGGGTAGGAACTGAATATCCCAAAATTTTTGCTGCTTTCTCAGAGTTCTCTGAAAGACTGATCCCACAAATCAGTCCACAGAGTCTACCAGCTGTCAAAATAACCTTAGCTTCCACTTTTCCTTGCCCCTCTGCCCACTCCCTTGCCTCTGCATCCAGGGACCACTTCCCAAGTAATGCATCGCATTCAAGTTCTGCTCCAAATCTTCATCTTCAGAACTCAAGGTTTAAGAAGTCCTAAATGCAAAGTTTGCTACATCCTAAAGATAACCCTCAATTTTATAAATGGTAAGGCACAAATAACTCAATGGACTTGTTGAATAAAGTGGGGTGAACCAATAGCAAGAGAGACTAGTTTATGCAATTTTACTCCCCCATCCAAAATTTGTTTGTGGTGTGCGTGTGCATTCACCAGTACACATATGGACATTGAGACCAGAGCTTGATACCATGTATTTTCTTCATTTACTCTCCATCTTATAGTCTATACTAGGTCAGTCACTGACCTTGGATTTTACCAGTTACATAGAGACTCTCTGGCCAATGAGCTTAGAATTCTGTCTCTACCACCCCAGTGCAACACTGATGCAATAGACAAGTACTATCACCACAACTTTTTTACATGGATACTGGAAATCCAAACTTAGGAAGTCATGCTTGTATAGCAAACACTTTACTGATTCAGCCATCTTTCAAGCCCTATTCTCCAAAAGTTTTGTAAAAAGGCCTATTTGGGTAGGTGACAAGTCTTGGGTCAAACTTTATAGACAGATTAATGCTATTACCTAGAGTCCTTGTAGCCACAAAATTAATTTTTAAAAAAATCTAACAGCCCAGAAGAAAAATATTCTTTTCTGCCAGAGACTCCTACAAGGATTTTTTTTCTCATGAAAAGAATTCTATGAAAAGACACACAGTGTCTTTACCTGAACACAGGAACACAGAGCACAACAGTACACTCTGTCCCCAACAAACACAGGTCAGAATACAGGCCAGTACACATGGCTCTCTTGTGGCTAACACATGGTGGGGGGAGGGGTGTCACATTGTGTGGCTTGCTGGTGATGGTCTAATTTGGAGTGGGTTGAGACTACCAGAGTAGGGGTTTTCAAATGGGGTCCTACTTAGTCAATGGGGAAGTAATGACTGATAATTAGTCTAAAACTCAGTACCCTTCCTCCCAGGGGCATTGCCCAAATCCTACTCTATGTTAGTGCATTAGTTACATTTGAGTTATACCTGAGAGAAGCAACTTTTAAAGGGTGGATTTATGTGGAATCATAGTTTGTGGTCAAATTTCTTGGTCAGCAGCTGTGGGAGCAAATGACACAGGCTGCTCACATAGGAGTAGTTCTAGAAAACAGAGAGAGTGACAGGAACCAGGGATCAGCTAAACCAAAGTTGATCAAAGGCTCACTCCTAGTGACCTACCTCTACCTGACAAGACCCATGTCCTAGAGATCCACAGCACCCCTCCCCAAAAGAGTGCTACTACATTGGCAACAATCATTCAAAAACATGAGACAGGTACCCACAGAAATATCTTGAGAAAGCAAAGCCCAGGGTCTAGCTATCTGAGGATATGCTAGTAATTGCCCTTAAGCCGGAGCCCCATACCAAGGACATAGAAAACCCTAACAGCTTGGACTGTGCCACAGAAACCAGGACCATCTAGCTGCCTGCATATTGGTGTTTGCAAGACATAGTGAAATCCTTTCATTTATCCTGAAAGCCTCCGAGAAATGGTTTGCTGATGGTGTTGAAGCAGCCTTCATTTTCTTGTTGTTTCTGAAGATAGCTTTGAAACAAATCTCAAAGCCAACAGAAATGCCCTATATCACATCCC
Source organism: Mus musculus (assembly GCF_000001635.26). Classification (NCBI taxonomy): domain Eukaryota; kingdom Metazoa; phylum Chordata; class Mammalia; order Rodentia; family Muridae; genus Mus; species Mus musculus. The sequence continues at coordinate 147,438,635 of NC_000068.7, read as the reverse complement.
TGTCTTACTCAGTAGTATCTAAATAGTACCTGTGGAGACACCTGGCTTCCTTACAGCTTCTCATCACAACACAGAACTTCTCTTTTGCTCCATACCCTCTCTTTAACCCTCAGGAACCCTCCTTCTCAGGTGGTCTACACCAATGGGTCCTTACTGGTTCCAGGTGCTAATAGGAGCTGTGAAATGTCCAGATTCTGGGAATACTGTGGCATGTCTGAAAGAAGCATCTGTGGGGCACAGTGGCAACCTGGAAGCTCCCAGAACTCCATCCCCTAGCCTAGATGCTAAATCACCAACAAAGGATCATTTCCTCCCCTTCCCTCTGTGAAGCTATCCTGATGTTGATCATAGTTATAACCCATTTCACTGTTCAGAAAATCCTCGGTGAAGCTAAAGGATAAACATTTAGCTGTTGCTATTTTTAAGGGGCAGTGTAGCCCTCCTGTGTCCATATATATGGGCACATAACTACATACACATCTACTTCTTGATGTTTTCGAAATATAAGGCGTGACACGTTTATAGCTGCCAGACACATGTGTGCATGCACATGGGCACTAATTTAACACATTCACCTTCTAGGAACACAAAAGTATGATATAATCATATGGAACCAGAGAGCCAAACAAATTCTTCCACCAATATACCACAATGAAGATACACCTTCTGTAAGCCAATGGATGTGTGTGACAAAAAGGCACCTAGCTCTGTACACTCAACAACCTGATGAAAAATAGGTACCAGTTGGGCTCACCGGAATGTTGATTGTATCCATACTGGGAGCAGGTGTGTGAGGATCTTAGTTTTCTGCCATTTTCTCCATAGGCAAGCAAACTGCTGAAGTCCTGGCACAAAGCTGGGAATTGATTGTTTATGGGACTGATCCAATGGTGACTGACCTTGTTTGGCTAAGCCAGGGTATGCAGTTGCTTAGTCAAACATTAGATTAGATGTCTTGATGAAAGTGTTTGAAAGAGACTTGGACATCCATGTTTCTTGCTATATTATTCACAACAACAAGGACATGGAGTCAGCCAAGATGTCCATCAACAGATGAATGGATAATGGAATGTGGCATGTATAGAATAGAATTTTACTCATCTGTAAATATGAAATTTTCAGGGAACTGAATGGATCTGGGTAGTATTATATAAGTGAGGTGACCCATACTCAAAAAGATGAAGCATGCTTGCCCTCTTGCAGATGTGGATCCTAATAAATAACATTTATATGAAAATTCGGGCATGCAAGAGCAGTATAGACATGGAGCAAGATGGAGGGAACAAGAGATATTAAGAATCAGAGTGGGGGCATAGGAAGGTCCCGAGTGACATGGAGTGGGGGGCGGGGGCAAAGGGAGAAAAGGGAGTGGAGGAACAATGTGAGAGAAATAACCACAAATTTCATTTTAAAAATGCAATAACAAAAGCTGATTCTCTGAATTCCAATAAACATGCCAATCAGCAGAATTCTCAGCCCTGAAGTTCATTTCCACGGACAGAAGCACACTATAATATTCATACAGCGAGTAGCTGAAGCACCAGCCAAGAACACCCCAAGGAAGTTGAAGCAACAAACCAAGTTCCCAGAGGGCACAAAGGGCTGGTCTTACAGTGGTGATCCTGAGTGAGAGAGACTGAGAAGAACCAGGGCAATGTGTTTTTTTTCTTTTCTCTTCTCTTCTTTTTTTTTCTTTTTTATTTTCTCTGCTTTTTTTCTATTTTCTTTTCCTTTTTTTTTTTTTTTCTCCAGACTAAATCTGGGACCTTGACATGGTAGACCAGTTACCCTATCACTGAATTATATCTCCACATCCATAACTTTATGTTATAAAAGACTATATGTGGCTTCAGGCAAAACTAAAACAGTGGCCACCACAGGTTATAGAGAGAAGGAGAAAGAAGAATGGAAAAACATGGGTCAGTGGGTATAAGGTTACAGACAGATGGGAGGAACAGTGAGTGTTTGAGGCACCAGGAGAGACTATAGTCAGTCATATTGTACTGTATATGTAAAGTATCCAGAGGAGGAGAGGAGTGTTTTCTTCATACACACACACACACACACACACACACACACACACACACACACACACTAATGAGTGTGTCAGTTACCTTGATTTTGTCATTAATATATACAGTGGATACATGTATTGAGATGCTACCCTGCAGCTAAAATGGTTTGTAACTTTAAGTCAAGTAGAAGTTAAATTTTAAAATAAACCTTAAAGGAAAAAGCTGTCTGAGGTTAAGAAAAAGGCACAAAGGAAAAGGTAACCAACCATCAAAGCTCTGATCCAGCCCTGAAGACAGGAATGCTAGCATATCCCAGACAGCAGCAGACACTCGCATCTGCCTCCTTTCTGCCTTGCTGCCTTGAGCCACTGGCACCATCAAAACCCACTTTTTCAGGAAATGCTGCTCACCTTTCCGAGAATTTTTTTGGGGGGACGGGGATCTCAGTCTTGCTTCTGCTTTTTTATAGTTTCTTGATAAGCAAACTAGCCAGCAATGATTAAACCCTGTCAGTGTATGACTTTACATTGCATTACTTTATTTTACACTGGGCTGTTAGATACCACAAGGCATTCTGTTTTTCTATTTTCTCACAAAGACACACCAAGATATTGTCCCAGACTTTAAATATAAAACTGTTGGAAGGAACCAAGGCTGTGCTTTCCCAAGCCTGATGAGTCTTTGCACAGCCTGCTTCTCTCTCAAGACACAGAGTTGGCCTCCCTTTTCAACACAGACTGCTGCTCAGCCATAGAGACCTGCGCTACTTAGGAGACTACTCCACCCCTTGGCAGCAATGACTTTGAGTCTACAAGAGGGATCTTGGTCTTACAAGCTCACATGCTCTCACAATTTCCAGCCTCCTTCTGAACTTAACTTTCGCCACATTAATTCCACCTTAAGGAAGGTATTAGCCAGTCTCTGCTGCAGTGGTAGATAACAAGAAGTCCTGACTTTTCACTTATTACAAGAGCAAAAAAAAAAAATTATAACACACACACACACAGGACCGTGAGTCCGTGAGAGCTTGACTTACCTTGGTTAGACGCCAAGCTGAGTTTATGTTTTGCACTGCTGCGAGTGCTTCCATTCTGGGTCACAGACTAATGGAGCAGTGGATGGAGCTTAGAAAAACAAAGCAACCTAGACAAGCACATTGAAGTCCTGCAGTGAGGTGTGGCCTGTGTCACCCCAACTCTCTTTCCATTGAAAAGTTCCATGAGGGAACAAATGTCAAAGTAGAGGTGGGTTGTGCATCTCCTCCTGAGCCGCCAGATGATCCCGCTGAGTCTCCAGGCAACGGGGATGAGTGACAAGCTCTGTTGTCAGAAGGAAGTGATAATTTGCCATCTCTCACTGATAGTTGTTACTGAAACCTGTTCATTTTTCACCCTGGGGTTGTTTTTATTTGTGTGAAGAGAAGCATTTAGGGCCATGCATGTGTGAGAACATATGTGTGGAGGTCAAAGGGCAACCTTGGGTGTCTTCCTGAGGATCTCCATCCACCTTCTTTTAAAAAGTCTCTCATTGACTGACCAATTAGGCTAAACTAGCTTACAGAGAATCCCTGAAATTCAACCGTCTCTGCATTCCCAATGCTGAAACCATAAACCCACACCTTGTAGCTTTATGTGGATTCTGGCAATTGAACTCGGGTCTTTGTGCTTACAAGACAAGTACTTTACCAATGTCCAGATCCTGGGAACATTCTTTACTATTTAACTCTGCTTATCTCAAGTGCTAGGATTCTAGGCATATTCATGGTTTATTTACTTTTATGGACACTCTGACACGTCAGTAACCTCACTTCCCTTATTTAAAGACTACTAGGGATTTCAGCCTACCTCCTACCAACATGCAATTGAGAAACTATCCCGACCAGATTGGTCTGTAGGTATACTTCTGAGGCATTTTCTTCATTGATGATTGATATGGAAGGACCCATCCTTGAGCGGGTGGTCCTGGGTGTATCAGAAAAGCAGGCTGATCAACCTATGAGGAAGAAGTAAGTAGCCTTCCGCTAGCATCTCTGCTTCAGTTCCTGCCTCCAGGTTCCTGCCTTGAGTTCCTGACTTGATATCCCTAATGATGGACTAAACCTTCAGGCCAAATAAACCCTTTCCTCCCCATATTGCTTCTGGTCATGGTGTTTTATCACAGCAGTGGGAAATGAACTAAAACAATGTCCAACCCACAGAATATCATTTCTTAGCCTCACCTGCCTTGAGCATGCTAAGTATATCTACATTCACCAATTTTGTAACAAAGTGCTGACTATCACATATAACTTATAAAATGCTGGGACCCAGAACTGAAGACACGAGAACAGCCCATGTTAAGTTGTGTAACTGTCGATGGTGGCCCCCTGGGGCACTGTGGCTCACTGTACATTCCAGCCAGGAGAGAGAAGCAGGAGAGAGTAGCAGAGCTGCATTTTGAGGTCTGGGAAAATTGGAATTTGTCTTCAAGTGCAGTCTCCACTCACGTCCCTTGCTTTCTCACCACTAAAAAGTATAAATAAATAGGTAAATAAATATAAAAATGCTGCACCAGGTCATTGTGGACAGTGCTATTTCTAGGAATATAGTTCATGTTCAGGACTCAGGAGGTAAGCATTAGCAATACCGCAATTCTGCAGACAACGTTCAAAGAGGTTAAGTATCTTCCACGTGTCACGCAGCTCGAATATGGCGGCAGGGCTGGGATCTGAACTGTGTGTGTGTGTGTGTGTGTGTGTGTGTGTGTGTGTGTGTGTGTGTGTGCGTGTGTTCCTAGACACTTCTCTTCACTGTTCCTGGAAATGTCCCCAGAGTGAATTGCAAATCATAATGATAGGCCAAAGCTTTGCTGTAGGTCCTCAGAGCAGAATCCACCTATTTAATGGAAGTTAGAGCTAAGAAACATCAGTACGTGGACCCTCATCTGCACCCAGGCCGGGCCTCTTCACACATCTAGGTCTTTCCTCTGCCCTCTCCATTCTCTTGAAGAGCCCCTGAGGAGCCAACTTCCCTCTCTGAGCGTCTCTAGACAATTTGGTTCAACAGATGATCTATGGGGCCGGTTCTTCCTGGCAAATTTTAGCTGAGACTCTGAAAAATGACTTCTGGCTGAGTCAAGTCTGGAGAAAGAGATCTTGCTTGCTCCAATTCCTCTCTGGCTCTCCCCCAAACTGTCTCAGAACTCTATGGTACTGTACCATACGGACCAGTCTAGCGACCAAGCTCATGTCTGTCTTGGGACCCAGCAGCCTTGGACATAAACCTCACCTTTCTTTCCCTTGTATTCCCGAACACTGCCCTCTACTGGCCATCCCTCAATCCGTGGCTCTGATTCCTCCTTTTTTCTTCCCTCCCCTCCCAGACCCTCCCCTCATCCCCTTTCCTCTTCTGTCCTCTCCTCCTTGATCCTCTCACCTTCTCTCCTTCCTTAACGTTTTGAATATGAAAGGTTCCCCCACAGAGAATATAATGATTCCTGGCTACCAGGACTGTTTAGGGAAGCTGTGGAAACTTTCTGAAGTAAGTCACTGAGGGTGGACCCTGGTAGATATATTATCCCAGACCCCTGTCACTCTCTGCTCCCTGCCCATCAAGAAGTGAACAGCTTCCACCATACTTTCCTGCAATCCAGCGCATGAGGCAAAAGCATGGGCTGACCCCGCTAATACTGTGAGCCAGAATAAATCCCTCCTCCCTCAATTTGCTTCTGACGGGTATTCCATCAAAAAGATGCACACATGGACTAACACGGCTTCTTTTACTGATTCTTCCTCTTTTTCTTTACCTCATAAGGAGGTGCTTGGGTATCCTTACCACATTCTTTCACCTGGATCCAATCACATAAGCCCCAAGGTCTGAGCACCAGCCATATCTATATTTAATCCCAAGCCCCACCCCCACCCCCCGAATTCCTGCTCCTCATCGCTTACTTCCTGTCTCCACTTGGAGGTCTAACGGAGTGAAGTCCCTGTCAGCGCCCCCAAATACCTGCCTTACTTCAGTCTTCCCTGTCAACCAAGGGCTCTGCTCTCTTGCGTATTTTCCAGTGAAAAATGCTTAGAGGCCTTCTGGGGCCCCTCTCCTCACACTCACATTCAGTCTGTCAGCAAGAGCCTGTGTCTTTCCAGACCATGACAGTTTCTCATCGTCTCCCGTCACTCCCTCCAACCCTCCCCATCTTATATAGCCAGATAGCTGCAAACAGTTTCAACAAGGGTCCCAGCCTTTGTGCCCGCAGAGAAAGAATCTTTGAAAACTTCTGTCCTACATAGAAATTGCTAACATTGTCAATTTTATTGTCACTTTCACCACAAAAATAATGCTAAATAAGCAAGGTAATACCTGTGATAGTTAGGTTGATTTAATAGTTCCATGATTTAAATACAGATTAAACATTGCAATAAGCCCCATATAAATATAGACGAGTGTTATTTTCAAATTTAAAAGGTAAATTTTTAAAGATTCCCTTTTTTCTTTTTTTAAACAGCAAATATTATTAAAGAGTATTTTTTAAATACTTTTCTCATGACGCTGCTAGTGGGCATTCACACTCTCAGGGGCGGAACAGCATCTTGAGTGTGCCCAATCACCACACAGCTAGTTCCTGCCTCTGTAAAGACACCCACCCCTCAGGATCAGGCTCTACTGCCCTTCTATAAGCTTGCTTTGCCCCAGACTTCACTGTTTCTCTCCTGTGTCTTTACTCAGACATCACCTCCATACGTGGCAATACATTGACTAGTGGTCCCTAGTGATCCCTGCCTAGGATTTTCCCTTCCCTGCCCTGCCCCTATGTTCTCACCTCTCCCTTTTCATGAGGATTCATGTCTTCTTGTAACAGCTATGCCGTCCTAACCTGGATGGCTGGGTTTCTATATGGCTTTTCAATGCTCAGATGGTGGAAAATGATTCACAGTCAGTTAAAGTTATACATTAAACCTTCCTGTTGTCTCCTCCCAGGCCAGCAAGAGCCATGGGATGTTGTCCATCAATTCTGGGTGAAAGTAGTAAGCCATGCTTCCAGTCAGTGTCAACAATGACTTCCATGTCATCAGAGGAAACAGCTGACTGTACAGTGTGTCTGGCCACTAAATTAGTGGTCCATAGGCTGGAGTGTAGTCAACCAGTTTACAACTTAAACTATTTCAACATGTGATGGCTTTATTGTGATGTCACTGTACCTTAAACTTAGGCACATTTGAACTTATTTTATTGCCTGTTCCCTCTGCTTTGATACAAACCTCACACAGGTGTGTATTTTTATATTTTATGTTTTATTTGCTGTTGTATTCAGTGTTGTTCTTAGTTTGGAGAACAGTGCCTGACATGTAGTAGGTAACTGATAATAATTTCTTGAGTATCAATATTCTGTGGGACATTGCTCTGCCAGAAGTGAAGCCATTGTCTCAAAGGCAAACAATGCTTCAGTGGCCCCTCCAGACTCTCAGGCTACTCTCTGTGGTTTCTTTAAGACCCAACCCCGATGGGTCTTCTCAGAAACCACTTGCCATTCTGATCTTGTGGAGGCTCCTGACTCAAGAAAAATATTGGGTGTTGAGAAGATGGTTCAGTGTGTAAGAGCACTCATTGTGCAAGCATGAGGATCTGAATGTTAATCTCCAGCACCTACATAAAACTCAGGTGTGGCCACAGATGCCAGTGATCAATGGTGAGTAGAGCCAGGCAGATCCCAAGAGCCCACTGTAAATCCAGCCTGAACATCAAACATCCAGTTTAGAGAAAGATCCTGTCTGAGAGCTCTTATGGCAGATACCCCAAGTGCACTCTGGCTGCAGTCAGACACATGCACACAGGCACACAGGCTCATACAGTCATAAATACACATGGGCATCGATGGGCATTGTACTATAAATACACACAGAAAGAAAGAAAGAAAGAAAGAAAGAAAGAAAGAAAGAAAGAAAGAAAGAAAGAAAGAAAGAAAGAAAGAAAGAAAGAAAGAGAGAGAGAGAGAGAGAGAAGAGAGAGAAAGAGAGAAAGAAGGAAAGAAGGAAGGAAGGAAGGAAGGAAGGAAGGAAGGAAGGAAGGAAGGAAGGAAGGAAAGAAAGAAAGAAAGAAAGAAAGAAAGAAAGAAAGAAAGAAAGAAAGAAAGAAAGAAAGAAAGAAAGAAAGAAAGAAAGAAAGAAAGAAAGAAGGAAAGAAAGACAAACAGCAGAGGGGCCATAATACACCTGACCCCCACCCAATAGAATAACAACTTAGAATATTTCACTAAAACTTCAATTCCAGAATGCCTGTCTGTGGCAGCCTTGTATACTGCCAGAGTCATTTCAGAAGTCCAAATAGTAATGTTGCTGCCAACAGAAATGAACTGCCTGAAGAGAATTCTTTAGTGACCTGTCATCAATGGGTAGAACAAGCAACAGTCAGCTTGAGTGGGTTTGCAGTTGCTGGTCAGACATCCCCAGCCTTCTAATTTATGGTTAGCCATATAAGTTGGGAGTTCCCCTGGCTAATGGCTTCCTCCTGTGCATGGTGTGCTAGTGACTTCAAAGAGTCCAGGGGAAGGCTGGGAGCTGAGGCCTGCTGTTAAATGGAAGTTGGACCTTCAGAAAAGGTTATTGACACCCTTAAATGGGGAAAGGAGGACAAAGTGTAGATTATGTAATAAATGAATATCTGACTCAGTAACTTACCTGTCCACTAATATGATCCTGACACTAATGTTCTTATTTGTGTGGTTATCCATTGATGGCCACTGTTTCAGGAGAGAAAGAACAGCATAGGTCATCCAGAGGCCTTCCAAAAACAAAGCAGCAGGTTATGTCATAACAGCTCGACTGGGCTTTGCAGTGTGCTGTGTGTCTGTTGCCATGGTAACCTTTTTTCCATATTCAGTAATAAACTGTTGCTCTTGCTGTTCTTAATATCTACAGCCAGCCAGTGCCTTGTCAACTGTTCAGGGAATTAAAATGCCTCTAAGACACAGCTTCATCAAAGAACACATGAAATTTGAAAGGCATGAGGTGAGGGGGGCATTCTTAAGGACAAATTTTTGAAGACACCACCTTCCCCTAAGGAAGCCTCTCCATTCTCCTTAAGTAATGAGATGGGGAAAATACAGCTTGGAGGTTCGGTTGACCTGAATTGGAATCCTACTCATTTGTCAACTTGCTGTGAGCTTCTGAGTAAGTTGCTAGGACTTCTTGTCTTGTCTCGGTCTTCTCGTCTGTAAAATGGGATGCCACCATTTTAGTCATGGTGGCTAAAATGAAACACCCAAGGTGGACTGTGTTTGAAAAAAGGAAACTTATTAGTCTATACTTTTAATGGCTAATGGGCCAAGACCTGGTGGTCTACTGATTCAGGTTCTGGTGGGAGCCTAAGGGTGAAAGGTGCTATAGAGGAAATAGCTGTGAGATTAGGAGAGCTTCTAGACCAAAGCAGAGAGGAGACTGAGGTCCCACATTCTCCTCTGAGGACATCCTTCAGAAGACCTATAGATCTCTGCATTAACCCTGCTTCTTAAATATTACACCACTTAATAACACCACAGTGAGGACCAAACTCCTATCATGAACCCATAGGAGACAAGCTTGGTTTTAGCCATAACCTATGTAAAAGTTGTTTGGAAAAAAACAATCAAATAATAGCATTTTTAAATGCCTACAAAGATCTTTTCCCATTGTTTCACAATTATTTCTTTATATCCTGGGTTAGACATAAAGAAATAATTCAGGAACTGTGAAAAGACAGGAGATTTCAATGTCTGGCTGAGTAAGTGTTCAAGACATATGTTTGTGTTAACTTGCCACCTCCTCTGAGAAGCTGAAAGAGTGCCTTGCCACCATGATGCTCCTGTGACATGACAGCCCTGTGACTGTGACAGGACCTGGAATTACCCAGGACATAAACCTCTGAAAATGTCCTGCAGGAGTGTTTAGATTGGGTTAGCAAAAACGGAAATACTTGCCCTTGTTATGAGTGGCACCACTCCGTGGTTGGGGTCCACAATGAATCAAGAGAGGATGTGGACTGAGGCGCATCATTTGCCTCCTGTTTCCAGGCTGCAGATGCGATGGAGCCAGATGCCTCACACTCCTGTCACTCTGCTGCACCTGCCACAGTAGACTGTGTCTTCAGAGTACAAATAGTTCTCCCTTACATGTCTAAAACAAAAACAAACAAACAAACAAAACTTAACATTTTCTTCTCTATTCTTTGAACACACGTGCACAGTTGCTTCTGAGAAGTTAGTCTTTCCTTCCACAAAGTGAGCTCTTCACCAGGCTAACCAGCAACTATCTTTACCTGCTGAGCCACCTCCATAGACAAGCTAGCCAATAAAGCAATGCTGTAATTTGGACCTGAAGTGTCCTCTAAGGCCTCATGTTTGTTAAAGACGTGGTCTCCAACCTCTGGTTCTATTAACAGGGGGTAGAAGCTTTAGGAGGCAGGCCCAGTGGGAGGAAGTAAGGCACCTGGAGGGGGGCTCCTTGAAGAGAACACGGATATAGGGCTCTTTCATCTCTTCCTTCTTGTCTTTCAGATGTCATGAGAGGAGCAACTTTATTCACCACATGCTCCTGCTACGGTTTTCCACGCTCCACAGACCCAAATTAAGTGACCTCTGAAATCATGAGCCATAAGCCTTTGCCCTGATTAAATACCTTCAGTGTTTTATCACAGTGTCAGAAAGCTGGTAAACACACTGAGATGGCTAAAGTTATGTTTTAAATTTAAATTACTATTCTTACGAGATCTATAAAGCAAAAAAGTGCCTCTAACCTGTAGGCCACACTTGTCCTGAGAAAGATAACGTCCTGGAAGGCTGGGTGCTTTTCATGTAGGATAGCAAACCCCATGTTTTTTGCTTTCTGTCAACAAGCTTGGTTGCACCTACTGTACAGAATGTGTGGTTGATCAAAAGTGAGCAGAAGGTATGTAGGCATGAAGTCTGTCAGAATGGATGTCTGTCCCAGATGAGAGGAAGGTAGGAACTATGCAGCCCTTTGGGTTTTATCTTCATAAAGCCCTGACTATGTAATTCAGCATCATACTCTAGGAAATCCAGAGAATGAGCCCAGCTAGTGTCTAAGGTCATGGCCAGTATTTAATAAAGCTTGCTGCAAATTTGGCTCAAAAAATGTAGTAGTGGCCTTATTTTTGCCTGGTGTTGTCAACAACACCTCATAATCACATACGATAGACCCAGTCTTAAGCCATGGGATCTTAACTTGTGTCCACACCTGCAGAGTCAACACAGAAGTTGATTGACAGCTGATAACTGACAGAAGGAGGATCACTAACTACAGCCTATGTCTTTATCAGAGTATTAAAGGAAGCAATTGCTAAATAATTCAAAGTTCAGCAGATTATTTATAATCAAACCAAATTCATTAATATCTATTTTCAAAATATTAGAATATATTAGAATATTGAGAAAACTCTCTCTATCTCCCTCCCTCCTTTCCTCCCTCTCTCCCTCCCTCCCTCCCCCCTTACCCCCTGTTAGAAGTAAGTTCCAGGTAAAAGAGACAACACAGAGAAAGGAAACTCACTTGCTTTATATTCCACCCCAGGTGGTGGCTGTGTCTTTTCCTCATTGGCTACGGCTTGGTCTCACACTTTAATTCAATTGGCTAGTCTGAAAATAATCATCACACAGGAAGTGAAGGAGGAAAGGGAAAGGGTCCCTGCTCCAGAACATCAAACGCTTGGAGCGCATCGGGGCCCATTTGTGCAAGTGAAGGTTTTCCTGATGTTCCATGCACACCTGTAAAACAGAATTAAAACGTTTACATAAAAGTCTTACGAGGGTGGGGGAGACGAGAATAGTTGAATTCATTGCCCTAAACAAAAGTCCTATAGTATTTGATAGAAAAAAACTAGTATTTAATTTTTTTTATACTCCCACATTTTCCCTCCTCTATTAGGGTCCCATTTTATAGCTCAGGCCAGTCTCAACTTCAGAATATCAGAATCCTCCCTCCTCTGCCTCTTGAATCCTGACATTATTGAATGCTGCCGTTATAGGTCTGTGTCACCACCCATATGACTTCTGATTGAGAAGGTAGTTTAGTTGGTAAAATATTTCTTCTACAAGCATTAACTGATTTTTAACACCAAACACACATTAAAACAATGTTTCTTAAATGGTGGTAAGCATGGTGGTAAGCTCTTAATTCCAGTTCTATGAGGGTGGAGGGAAGTGAATGCCTAGTGCTCAATAGTCAGCCAGTCAAGCCTTATCAGTAAGGTCCAGGCCAAGGAGAGACATCTCAAATTTTAATTAATTAATTAGTTAATCAATGCATCAAACAAAGAAGATAAGCAATAGTGTCTGATAAAAGACACTCAATATTATTCTCTGGCCTCTACACATACGCACACACACACACACATGCAAGCACACAGGCATATGCATACACATGTGCACACACAAACACAAACCATCTTCTAGGCCATGCCATTTGGATTCTCTCTTGATGTTCCATGCACACCTGTAAAAGTAATACTCAATTCTCATATGCTATTCAAATGCAAACCATGATCACCCTGAAGCTCTAAAACAGTGATTCTCAACCTGTGGGTTGGGTTGCAAGCCCTTTGGACCAATCTACCCTTTCTCATAGAGGTTGGTTAAGCATAGATATTCACATTACAATTCATAATAGCAGCAAAGTCACAGTAATGAAGTAGCAATGGAAAGAATTTTGTGGTTGGGGGGTCACCACAACATGAGGAACTTGATTAAAGGGTGCAGCATTAGGAAGACTGAGAACCACTGCTCTCAACAATCCAACAATAACTTGCTTTCACTCTCAGGTTCTAACAGTCAGGTACATTGCAAAGCCCAAATTCTCACTCTGGAAACTTCTCAGTGTGCCAACAAAGTACAGCAGATCTATGTGAAGAAAAAAAATTGAGTTCATTCTTTATACCTTGGGACATGGAAAGGCATCCCAAGCAATCAATGTCCCGAGAATTTAAGTCTACTTTGAGATTGTGTCTCTTAGAAATGGCAGGGAAGCTATACCCATGACACCTCAACAGTGTGGCTACTTAAATAAGACACAAACAAGGGCAACACCAATGAGCACACTTTTGTGGGGGATGGGGAATACCATGGGGCCCCAACCTAGACCAAGAACTAGAAGTAACTAAGCAATGCTGAAAGAGAAAGAACTAAATCTTCAAGAATGAGCCCTCTCATTTGTTACGCAATACCAAGTAGTCAACCCTGAAATCGTACACGTGCAAGAAACACTCAGTGTCCTGAGCAGGTTGTATTTTTTAAAATGTGTATACATGCAACAATAATAGGGTTTTCTTTTTTTTTGTAAAGAAAAAGAGGCCATGAATTTGAGAGGGAACAGGTGGAAAGGACATGGGAGAAACTAAGGAAGGAAAGGAGGAAGAAAATGATGTCATCGTAGTTTAATTTTTTAAATTGCAAAAAAAAAAACCTAAATAAAGCAAGTTTTCAAAAAAAAACAAAAAACAGGAAGAAACGTGGGGGCATTTGAATAGGAGCTGCTAATGAGCAAGCTTCGTCATGGGTCACTGAGCTGGGATGTGTAAGGTCAGCCCAGATACTAAGAAGGCAAGCCATATCCTCTCCCTCCTGCCTGGAAGTTGCCTGCTCTGTTTTCCATTCACCGTTGCTCTCTTGCCACATTTGCCTTGGATTACTGTGAGTGAATTTCACTTCCTCACCCAATTGGTGCTGGGCTTCTCCATATGAAATGCTTTGGCCAGTGAAATGTGGGCAGAAGTGACAGGAGCCACCTCAGAGCTCAGGTCCGCCAAAGCAACACATGTTTCTGCTCAGCCTTCTCACACATCTGCAGCAACCATGAGAAGACGATGCCCTGGGTCATCCCGAATGGGAGGCAGATGAGAGAAACCTGACACTAGGCTCATCCTGAATCCAAGACACTCTCACTGACCTGCCACCCCGGGGGATGAAAAAATGATCAATTATCATCGTGTTACTTCGCTGATGTGTTGTAGTGTTTATTGTGTGGAGTTACTGCAGCTGATGTCTGTCTTTGAAACTCTGCCCAAGCTAAGGATTGCTCTGTAAATCTTGGTCTCTGCTTAGTGAGTCCTGCTGGCTCTTCAGCTACATAACCTCCCTCATGATCATTAGTAATGACTATCCACAGAAGAAGTTCACAAAATCACTGCCAGGAGAGATTTTTTCCCCAAAATCATCTAAGCATTTACTGATGTGTCATTGACAGTTCAAGAAACCCAATTAAATTGATAGAGGAGGATTGTCTTTGGTCATCACAGACTTGACTGAAAGTCCTGGACATGCGGACATGCTGCCCTTCAGCTTCTTGGAAATAAAAATAGAAGGCTTAGCTTGTATTTTTAAAACCCTGTGTGATACCCAAATCATTTTTAACAACTGCTGGATAAACTATCTCAAAGGCTGGGGTGTAAACCTCAACAGTTCAGTGAGAGAGCAACCTGGAAGCTGGCCTGGTGCCTCCTGCTCCTCCTAGACTCCAGTGAGGTTTCTGAAGCACTATCCTCTCCCACAAGCCAGAGATGCCTCCTTCGTAGAGCAGTGATACAGGTGGATCTTGGAAAGGGGGTTGCATGGACAGGACCCTCGAATAGGACAGAATTCAATGTCCTGGTGATGGGCTTTTGCTTGCAGGTAGTTCTGTAAAAGGCAGCTATGCTCACCTCTGACCCATACACAGTGCAACAAGCAGGGCATGGTTTGGGGCAGTAGAGAGAGGAGACTTGAAAAGATTATTGTTGGGCTTTGAGGGGGGTTGACAAGTCCACATTTCAATGGAAGCCCTGTTGCTCCTGTGAAATACTTGGAAGGCATTCAACACAGTTGACGAACATGAATATCTATATAGTGCTGATTTAAGATATGAATGTCTTCTCACTTTTCTAAATGGTCCTGTGTAAGTTTAGTAGATTCTAGCTCCCGTTTTTAATCTTCTTCCAATATTTTAAAGGAAAGGCCTAAAGAAGGGAGGAAGCCTTGAGTGCATGAAGTCTTGAGCACATGTGTAACGTTTGACATGGGCCTAGCCTCAGACTCATGGGAAAATGGCCAAGCCACCCCTAACCATTCACCCACCCATTCCCAGAAAGATGAGGCTTAGAGGGATGGCAAAGCCTTCCTTGGGAGTCTGAGTACAAGTGTTGATAATATGTGCACAAAATCTCCAAGGTAGCTTTCTCTTCCCAGATTGCTTACAGCCTAAAAAGTGCTCCCATAGAGACTTCTCCTACGTTAGCCATACCTCTTTCCTTGATCCACATCAATTGTATACCATAAACCCTGCCCTCTTGTTTATCTGTATTCAATAGCCCAGACTCTACATCTGTATGTGATAACCCTGCCTCTCTGATCAACTCTGTACAATAAACATGCTGAGTGGGTTTTCAGGGTGCTACAGTTTCTCCATCAGATAACCTAATCCAATTAATTCCATTCTCATTCTCATTCTCTCTCTCTCTCTCTCTCTCTCTCTCTCTCTCTCTCTCTCTCTCTCTCTCTCTCTGTGTGTGTGTGTGTGTGTGTGTGTGTGTATTCTATATTTCCTCAGTGCCCAGTTGAGGTCTAATCCCCTGTGCAAGGACTTAGCAGGGGGAGGATAATATTAAAATTCAACAGACATGAAAATTGAATATAGATAACACTTATTAACCACTAAGTAGCAACAATGTTTTAGGATTTTCTATTTCATATAAGTCACAAAAACCCTAAGAAATAAGTACTGTTAAAACTTCACCTACTCAATAAGGACACTGGCTTTGGAGACTGAACAACCTGGCTAAGTCCAAAAGGCTGGGCACAGTATTGGCGTGGTGGCTAGGGACCCTTCTCAAGCTGGATGCCAGGTTGGTTCACTTAGCAGTCATGTTGTGTTAGTAGAATACCCAAGAGTTATAGAGGTCTGGCCTTTAAAACTCACTCTTAATAATGAAATGTGCTCTCAGAGTTAGCTAAGAAGAAAAAGGAGAGTAGGCCACCTTCCACGGGTGCCCATATTAACTACAAAGCCAATAACTCCAGTCCTCAGATACTTGATTAATCAACTCATCAATTGGAAACTGAGCAACTTACATGGGTAAGACTTCAGTACTTATAGGTTCACTGGACAGAAGGGTCCCATCATTCTAGAACTTAACACCTAACAAGTTTATGGGGCTTAGGCTGTAGCTCAATGGTAGAACATTTGCCCAGCACACACCATCAGAAAAAGAAGAGTCTGTTAATGTATTTAAGTAACAAATGGAATTATAGTTACTATACTTTCTCATCAACTAGAGAGGAGCATGTCAAGACATGGCCTTAAATGAAAGACACCTGAGATTGTCTATTGCATGATCCACACAAAGCTATCCAAAGCTAGCCAGGCAGTGATGGTGCACGCCTTTAATCCCAGCACTTGGGAGGCAGAGGCAGGCAGATTTCTGAGTTCCAGGCCAGCCTGGTCTACAGAGTGAGTTCCAGGATAGCCAGGGTTATACAGAGAAACCCTGTCTCGAAAAAACAAAAAGAAAAAAGAACTATGGCACTTCCAACTGTACCTTTGGAGGTTCTTTGTCTCATAATGTCATGTCAGGAATTTTCCTTTTTTTATTTTTTATTTTTTGTTGTTGTTGTTTTGTTTTGTTTTGTTTTTAGAGGCAGGACTTCATTATGCAACAGCTAGCTCTGCCTCTGCCACCCAAATGCTGGGATCACCACCACTGAACTTTTTTTCCATACTATTTTTTTATGTTTTATTTATGCTCTTTTGCCCTTTGCACATACATTGTGCCTTCCAGTTTAGTGTCTTTTGGGTTTCCTGAGCCTGCAAATGAGTGGGTCTCTGCACCTATACCTTCCCTGTGCCTCTTCCCTGGCACTTTCCCTTCTGTTTGTTTTGTCCTACTTTGATGTCGTATTTTTTTCTTTTATCTTATTGTGTTTTATTTTATTATTATTTGTTGTCTAATGAGAGACAGAAATGGGGTGAATCCAAATGGGGAGTGGGGAGATACTGGGAAGAGTAGAGGGAGAAGAAATCATGATCAGGATATGTTAAGTGAGAAAAGAATCTATTTCCAGTAAAATTGAAACTGGGCAGTAGGACCATGGAGCTTCTTCACACTAGTTTTTAAACATACTTGAATATTTACTCAGTGAAAAGTCAGGTTGTTGTTTTGTTTTTTTTTTAATTCTGGTTTTCATTGTTTTATAAAAAAAAATGCATCAACTGATGGACAGGCCTAGTTGAACTGTGGAAAAAGTAAGTCAGCCTTTTTAAAGCAGAGAGCCAGCCAGCTGGCTCATCAAGTAAAGGAACTGCTGGCAACCCTGATCATCAGTATGTGACCCCCAGGATCATATGATGGGGGAGACTTGACTCCCACAAGTTGTCTTGTAGTCTTCACAGGTGCACAGGCATACACACACATGTAAACATTTAATAAATAAAATACATAAAAAAATATTAAGTAGAAACTATTCAAAGAGACAAATTTTGAAAGGTAGTTTAAACCAAGTAATATCTGTATGGCAAACAAAAAGTTGCCCAGTTCCTTAGATAATTTTGAGTATAGAGTCACAAAACAATTTGCCTACATTGTAAGGAAACCAAAACATGGTCAGTTCTATGACAAGTGACTTCTACTTTGGTATGAATCAAAGTAACATAAGACCCCATACCTTCCTCATATTAGGAGGACATGGCAATTCCAAAAGGTGAGAATGTGTACAAACCTAATTAGACATCTGTGGGACCACCCCTTGAATGGCAGTGATCCCCAGTCAGAATTTCTAGGGAGCAACAAAGAGGACACAAAGGAGGGACTTAGGGAAACGTAAACTGGACTTCTGTTGAATTTCCTGAGGCCCTGGACCTCTAATGGCCCTGCTCCCCTTTGGAGATCAAGTCCATTTTCTTTCCTCCCCTTTACCAGCAAGTGGACATGGGTACAAGGAGGGAACCAGAGATGGATCAAAAACTTAAAAAATACATTCTCCACCTCAGATCCATTCTCCATCTCTCCTAAGCTAGGAGTTGAGAGCCAAAAGATCACCTCGCTGAGCACAGTGGCACAAGGGTAAATGATACACTGAAAAGCAATGCAGAGGAGAAGAGAAAGGAACGTATGTGGCCCCCTTTACTCATGAGCTCAGGAAAGACTTCTGTCACAGACAAACACTAAACAGGTCTTGACAAGTCTGAGGTCTTGGACGAATGAGAAAGGAAGGAGATAGGGAGGAGAGGTCTTTACCAGGCTGAGGAATTAGACCAAGAAAAATGCCTGAAGTATCAGAATGCTAAAGTACCTCAAAAAATAATGATTGACTCTATTCAAGAGGTTAAGGATATCTGAAGAAATCTAGCCAGGTACCTAGAAGTTGCATTCTGTTTATAGACAGCAAGAAACCAGAGTGATGACTGTTCCAGTAGGCAATGCCCATGGCTACAAGAAGTGGGATGAGAGACTTTAAAAACAAGTGACCTAATTGATAAAAGGTGAGAATCTGAGTAGAATTTCATAGAAGTTGGGGGAGGGGACCTAACGATATCAATTCCAGAATGATGAGGGAGTCAGTTGGATGAGCCCAAAGTACTGAGCAGTACATACGTGCTTCATCTTATACTGAGGTTATGCCCATGGTAAGCTGAAAAGAAATCATGAATCAGCAACACATTTAACACCCTAATTTATCAAATATCTTAGCTTTGCCCAGAGTGCCTTAGATGTGCTTAGAACACTTACATGTGCAGAACGTTGGAAAACTTCCTCTGACACAATGTTTTGTTTATGTCTAGTAACCACATGGTCATCATGGGATTACTGGCTTCTTGGGAGCTGTGGACCCATATTGCTACCCAACACTAGAGACTGACACCTCTGCCCAGATATGGGCATTAGACAGCTCATGCTGAAGTCATGTTGCTTTTAAAGAACCATAAACTCATCAGTCAGTCGGGCCAGCACAAGCCAAAGGTCATCTGCCATCTGCATCCCAAAGCAACATCAAACGATTTGATCCAAGAAGTCACTAGCAAGCGGGAGAGATGATTCAGCAGTTAAGAACACTTGCATTTGCATCTCTTGTAGAGGACCTGAGTTCAATTCCACTGTGCCACATTGGGCAACACACAACTGCCTGTAACTCCAGCTCTGGGATCCAATGTCCTCATTTGGTTTCTGAGGCACATGCATACATGTACAAGCACACACAGACACACACACAAACATATATTAAAATGAATAGTTTTTAAAGTCATTGGCACTTTCTAAACAGGGAAAAACATTTAAGCAAAGCAGGTCTATAAGCCTGGTTTTAACTTTTTCTTACTATTATTCATGCTTGCATCCACTGTGCACTTCATGGGAGTCTCTGCACCTGTTCTGAGATGTCAATAATGTTTATATTAGACTTACAGGTGGTAAAATGCTACAAAGAAAATAAATACCACCTCCCCAATTCTGGTCTGTAGTTCCTATCAAAATATTTCATAAGTCTGGACCATGCACCTACCCTACCCTCCCTAAGCAGAATGGAGATTGAGGTAGGAAACAGAAGAAGGAGGCTTGGCTCACACTGCAAACCTGCATCTCATTTGCAGCTGGAAGGAGATGTGCTGAGATCTTGGTGCTAATAGCAAACAAAACTACAGTTGAGAAGGAAGAAAACCAATATTTGAAAATTATATTCATTAACTGTATTTTATCTATCAGCTAGCTCTGGAAAAGATCCCAAAACCCTAACTGAAGGAGAGAAAGGCTGGACATGTGGGTGTTTGATTTCACTGTATCTGTTTTTCATAAACTGGCATGTCGCTCGTTTCTCATCATGGAATGAGAGGATATTCTATTTGAATTCTCCTTTTCCGTACCATGTGGACTATCATTTATGAACTAAAGAAATCTGTTTGTGATTTTGCTAGGGTATAGATTACACAAAAATGGTACCTGAAACTTCTTTAGTGACTATTGTCAACAAATTGATTCTTGTACCCCTGCCTCGTGTGCTAAGCAGGATGGCAAGGGCCCCAGATGAGTATAGGAAACAGCAGCACACAGTCTTTTGTTGTGAAAGAGGAGAGATTTGGGGGCTTCACCCGTCTGGTCTAGCTTGGCCTCATGCTGGCCAATCTCTGGCGTCTGATCCAGTGCATTCAGCTTCTTCCCATCTCTAGATCTTCTGAGAAGGAACCCACAAGTCAGATCTTGGCTTCAACATCTTCTGTTAAAGCCCTGTGTTGGTAAAGGCTTTTGTTTATATGCCTCACACTGCTTACTTCCCTCCAAGCTTCTCTGTCTCCATTCTACAAGCCTTGCTTGCCCCTGGGTGCCTGTTCCTAATGCTTTGCCACTTTCTGTCTCCCCCTGTCCTCATACACAAAGATATTCACACAAGTGCACATGGATGAGCTCACACTGTCAAGTGTGTGAACAGTCTCCATTTGTGCTGTGCCTCGGAGACATATAAGCCTTCCTCTGCTTTTCAGAGAGACTTTTGCCTGTCTTAGCATCCTCCTCTTATTCCTCCTTCTCCCATAACTACTGTGAAAACACTTTCACTTCCCTAATGTTTAGAGTCTAGCCAGGGATTCCTATGAATCATAGACACCCTGGGTCCTCCTGCATCCATCCACCACCTGCACCCCTCAAACTGTGGCTTAGAACTTTTAGGCATCATTATGTTCTACACATATGATTAAAATATGTGTGGGCCAGTAAATACCATAAACAAATGCACAATATAAGGCAGAAATTAAAGATGTCAGTTATATACACTCGGGTAAGGATTGCCCAGCATGTCAGTGTGGGAGGGTCACCACGGCCCTCCTAAGAACTGGGCAGCCAAGTCCCATCCTCAAAACATGGTATCCACAGCTGCTGCAGAAATAGAAGCAAGTAAAGGATTAGGGTAGTTCATGGAGATCAAACCCCAAAGCCATAATCATCACACCAACTCATGCTCCTTTACTAGAATGTTGCCCTTTGACCACATTTAATCCCAAAAGAGGCTGTGAAATCATGTCTAGCTGGAAAAGGAGAAAATGAGTCTGGTGGTTCCCTAATAGGTTAGTTGTGCTATAAAATTCAATAATCATAATGATGAATACAGAGAGAAATGAGATAATTAGTGTGACTAGGGGTTGCAGAAGCAGTATCTGCAGGGAGTAAATGTACCCATGTGGCTGCACCCTTGACCTGAAGCAAAGCTATGTCCAAAAGGTTTCCATGTTAAGAGACTAACAGGGCCTCCCCCACAGCTGAGAGCGGGATGCTTGCTCAAACATGACACTTGTGTAACAGCTGGCCTTCATCGGGCAAGCATCACTTAGAGAAGAAGGCCCTTACTGCACGTTCCTTGCTTCCAAAGACTGCATGGCCACAAGGCTATACTGCTGAGATCCCCTCTATGATTAGCTGGCTACTCCCTTGTTTTCCCAGAATATAATATATATAATATTATATTATATAATATATATAATATATATATATATAATGCAGTTGCTAGTGCACCTCCATCTGAGCTCACGGCCCATCAGATCCCAGCTCTATGTTACCTGTGTCTGTTCTTACTAATCTTCCATTGACTCCAGGACACAGCCATGCAGGTGAAAGTATATCTATTTATATGCTGCCAAATATAGGTCTGTCTTGTTCTGATGTGGATCTTATGTCATCATTTGCTATAGCTTAGATAAGAGTTCCCCCAAAGGCTTGCTCCTGGCCTGGAGCACTATTAGAAAAGTGGTGAAACTTTTAAGGCAATAGAACCTAGAGGGAAGCTGTCTGTGGAGGACGTGCCCTGGGTGGATTATTAAGGTCCTGGATCCTTGCTCTCACTCCTTACTTCCCAGATGGCATGAAGTTGGTAGTTCTCATTATGACCATTGGCTTGAAAGCAACAGAACTAATTGATCATAGATTGAAAGATCTTAAACCCTGAGCCAAGACAAACCTTTCCTGCTGGTCATGGCTAATCTTGGTTGTCAACTTGATTACAACAAGAATCAACTAAAACACAGACAGCTGGGCTCTGCTGTGAGGACCTATCTGCACCAGATTATCTGAAAAAGGAAAGTGAACCGTGAAATGTGGATGGCATCTTCTAGGAACAGTCCAGATAAAATGACATGAAAGAAAGAAATTTCCCCTTTTGTCTGACTCTTCTCACTCTTGCTGGCAAGCTTACCTATCCTGCTCTTGGGGCATTCCTTAACCAATATTAAAATGAACTTCTTTAGGGTTACAACCTAGACTGAAGACCAGCAGTTTCTCAGAAATCCCCCAGGCCTTCCATGCTAGATTAAGGCTGCTGAGACATTCATCCCTGTCTACTAAGAAACTACTGGATCCCAGGCCTCTCCAGTGTGAGATAGCCATTGTTAAACTACCCAGAGAGCATCCTATAAGTCAATCTAATAAATCCCCCTTTAATATATATTCACTCTATCAGTTCTATTACTTTAGAGAACCTTGACTAGTACATTCATTATAAATTCATTATCTCAGGCATGTTGTCACAGCAATAGAAAGCTGATAACTATAAATTGAAATGGAAGTGTCTTTGAGTTTTACTGATGTGAGCAGACACTATGACCAAGGCAAGTCTTATAAAGGACAACATTTAATCGGGGCTGGTTTGCGGGTTCAGAGGTTCAGTCCATTGTCCTCAAGGCAGGAACATGGCAGCATCCAGGCAAGCATGGTTCAGGCAGAGCTGAGAGTTGTGTATCTTCATCTGAAGGCTGCTAGCAGAATACTGACTTCCAGGCAGCTAGGACAAGGGTATTAAAGTACATACCCACAAGGCCACACCTACTCAAAGCTGCAAAAACCCACACAGGTTCACAAAGAATGGAGGAGACCAATAGAAGTGAGGTGGGTATGTTAGCTATAGAAGAATGTGATAGGTGTTGAAGTCATGCCAACACACTTTTGGTTCCTGTCTTTCGGGGTTTCTAGAAAAATGTTGCAGGGCTCACCCAGGCTTGTAGATATCTCCCATCAGAGTGGGAAAGAGGCACACTATAGGATCAATGGCTGGCAGTGCTAGTGGGCTCTGCATAGATTAAGGAGGCTGGCTGCTAAGTGGGGCATAATGAAGAATGGCAGGTAGGGACTTTGTCATGGGCACAGTTTCAGTGAATTTCATGGTCATTGGAGAGGACTTAGTACCCTGGCCTCTTCATCTACAGTAGTCAGTCTGTGACTGCCCCTGCTTCTGGACTCTTCTGGGCTCAGGTGTCTTTTGTTATCAATCCTAGGACTTAAAGGAAAAGAGAGTCTTTTAACAGGAAATTTAGATTCAACATCAGAGTTAAGTTCATTCTTTCCCTCTCCCTAGTGACAAGATGAACTAACAGCTTCTATGGGTTGTTCCTAATTTGCATAACCACAAGGTGGCAGTTTTCCTAGGGAGGCCCTGCATCCTCTGGCATGCTGCTGTTCAGAAGATGGTGACAGTAACAACAAGGATAGTAGATATTATTCATCGAACCCATCAGGTGCCACCACTGGCCTAAGCGTGTTGCGTAGGCTTCTCACTTTATTCACACTAAGTGAACAGGCTAATTCTGCCCATGTGCCACAGTTAGGAAGAATGCAGCATTGGGAACAAAGTCTCCTCCAACCCAGTAGTCCCTGGTCTCCAGGGATCCTTTCTTGTGCAATCAGGTATCACTTGCAATCTTTGTGAATCAACGTAACAGCTAATATAGTGTTTTCTGCTGCCTTGATTGACAGTGTCCTGTGGCAGTTAAGTACACCAGAGGGTAAGGAAGGAGCTAAGGTTTCATCATGTGTAAAATGAGAATAACAACACATACCTCATCCTACTATCAGGGGGACCAAATTAAATTATACTTGTAATTCACTTACCCCCAGCCTGGCATCTGGGGACCGTTAAGTACATGTCTCCCATTATCACCCCTCAGTCACCACTCCTGCCATCTTTATTAGTCCTGTGGTTTTGAGATTTACTAGATTCCGGTGCCGCGCTAACCTCCTTCCATAGGCTCACGAATTTAATTCTCAAAATAGCCCCGTAAGGGAAAAGGCACACAGGGTGTTGCAGGTTGCTGAGGTTCCCGCCTGCTAAGTGACCCATGGGGAGCAAAGCTGAGCTGGCAGGACAAACATTGCCCTGGTGTGTGCAGGCCATTGGTCCTACAGTGTGCCTCTTTCCCACCCTGGTGAGAGCTATCTGCAGGCATTGGTGTATTTACACGATATGGGTAAGTATAATTTCTTTTAAAAAGGTCATCTTCATCAAAGATTGTGAAGTTGAATGTGCATATATTTATGCTACAAGAAGTATACCTTCCCACTGAGAGACAAGGACTCGAACAGGTGGTGAAGAAACCATAGGATCATTGTGGTGTGAGTGACAACTGGAGAATGTGGGATTTTAGAGAAAAGCCTGAATAAAACTTAATGAAGACTAGAACAGCTGAAGAAAGTGTCCATTAATTAATTAATTCACTAATTAATTAAAACAACAAAAATTCTAGCCTCAAAGTTTGATGTCGAATATAGCGTGGTTAGGAACTTCTCAGGTGGTCTAACTAATTCTTCACAAGATTAAGCTAACTTCTATTCTGCAAATGGGAGAAAGAGAATCCACAGTCAAGTAAACGGAGGAGCATTGAATTAAATAACATAAATGACTTCATTATTTGAGGACTTTTCAGAGTCTAGAATATACTAGTGCACTCTTTTAATATAGAGATCTGGGCAGAATGAATGGAATCTTCCAATTTCTTACTGTAAAAGCTTGTGTAGGTGGGCATCATAATTCCGGTCTGGTATCATGAACATGGTCAAAATGCATGGGCATGGGATTCCTATTCATGATGATGTGGTAAACTGTCATATTATCAACTCTTTTCTAAACATTTATGTTTGTATTTATAGGTTTGTGCTGCTATCATCCTTGATCAGAGAAGCTTTGTATTGCAGAAGGTAGCAGTTAATGACAAGATCCCTACAAGCTGAGAATAAGGCACTGTGAGCACTCAGCTGTACATGGGACATTGATATCAACCCCCATCCCGACACCAAGGCTCAAGAAACATTACAGGAAAGGGGAAAGAAAGAAAGAACATAAGAGCCGGAGAGTGGGGCTGAAAGCTGTGAAAGGCTAGCCTCTGAGCATGACATGTCTATTACACCCACGAACTCACAGTAGGTATGGTAGCCCTCATAAGAACTCCACCAGACCAAAGGAATTTAAAATCCCAGCACTCAGAGGAAAGTCACCTCTCTAACCTTACAGTAGAGTCAATTCTCTAGCCCAGTTGAATAATAGTACTTGATGACTGCTAAAGGAAGGGCCAGTTGGCAAGTTGCTCATGCCCCAGTAGACAACCCCCTCTTAGTTGTACTAACTGGACTTACTGAATTATGACCCCCAAAAAAAGACATGAAATAAGAAAAGAAATGAGAGATATGTTGGGAGGGAGGAAGAGTTTAAGGGTGGGAATGGAGAATGGACATGACCAAGATACATTCTATACATGTATGATGATTTTTTTCAAAGCCAAGTGCTATCAATTAAAGATGTTTTTCCACCAATGTTTATAAGCAAAATCAGTAATATATTTAGCATCCACATTGCTTGCAATATACTTTTAAAATGCATGTGAGGAATGTTGAGATACATGTAGGGTAGAAAAGGCAGTTAAGTTTCTAGACAAGTGCCATGGAAGCCTGAGTGACAAGCCAAAGGGCTCAAGCTTTGCTCTGTAGATGATGAGTGAGCATTGAAGGTTTGTGAGATGGAGACTGTGGCTAGATTCATCATCTGCACAGACACTCTGGCTGTAAAATACAGGAAAGACAAATGAGGGGGGGGACAGATATCACTGTGAAATTGTTGGGATGTAGAAGTGAGAGGAAGTGTGAATAGGAAGCAGGCAGCAGAGAGAAGCTGTGTCCAAGAATGAGTTTAGGTGAGAAGTAAGACATGGAGGGGCAGCAGATGGCTCAGAAGAGCAGAGCTGGCTTTGACCGCAGGAAATCATGTTGAAAGAGGAAAAAAACTACTTTAGAGAAGAGAATTGGGGAGGACTATGCCAGGGTATTATACTCAGATTTGGGTCAGGCAACACAAGAGCTCCTCAAGAACATCAAAGAGAAATGACTAACACTCACTGAAAAGATATTATGTTAATATCTCTTCAGAGTTTGAGTGGAAGGAACACTGGACATTAACAGTGGGTAAAGAGGCAGAACAGAGTGAAGAGCTTCAGCAAGTAAGTAGAGAAAGAAGAAACTCCTAGGTGTTCCCAGGTGGGCCTGTGAGCACAAACTTTGGTTCCCAATTATCAAAACCCTACTCTTCCTGATCCATCATCCCTTGATGATGGCTGATCCAGTTGGCTGTTCCCTTGTCTACCTTGTCTCTGTTGACACTAGCCTTGGAAGTTCAGTTTTTCCAAGCTCTTGGTTTGTTCCTTCTTTGGATAGAGCCACCACCCATAGTGTCCACATTCAGCTGGCTCAATATAAGTAACTTCTGAAGGTTAGTACTCACAAATTGGAGAGAGACAGATGAAGCTACCATCTTGATTTGAAGAGGAGTCAGCAAAGGGAACACTAATGAGCACATTTCCTCTCATGATCGTGAGGACTTGATCTCATTACAGAAGTAGGGATTGTATAAAGCATGCCACATAGCTGTCTATCAAGGGCCACTTCCTGATGCATTAACTCTCAGAATTTGCAACTTCTGTTCGCCTATGTCATAAGGCTCCCAAGACCAGGAAAAACTGGAGAAGAATCACAGAGTTCTCAGAAAGAAGATGCCAGAACATAGTTTACAGAAATGGTGGTGTACTGGCCTCTAACAGCCACCAGAGCAGAAATAGTCTTTAAGAAGAGAAAGGGAAAAGGGAAGATTTCTCTCCTTGGAAACTGGTCAGTACCACTCCCAAAGGAGAAACCTCAATCAAACATGCTTGATGTTAAGCAGTGCATTTTAATGGTCCTGAAAGTACAGCAGTCTCCACCAGCACCAAATTCACCCTCCTTCTCCCCTACTTTGTACATACAGGTATAAGAATCCCCAGCCTCAAATGAAAACATTACTGAGCAAAATTGCTTCAAACATCAAATACACATCCTCAAAATGAAAACCAATCAAACCAAGGCTTAGAGAAAGCATGTGTGTGTACTTGGACTTACCCTATAAATTACTTTTAGCTATGATTAAATTCTTTCTCTCTAACAAGTTTCTGGACCATCAATTACTATAATAGACAGGGCTTCTGGACTTCTAAAACAAGTTTAGTAATTACATTCAAATACATTCTTTCAAGACATATTTGGGATGTGGCATTTGAATGCCAGCCTGAAGGAGCAAGGGACATGAGGGCAACTGACACAAAAGAATGGTTGACCAGATGGCCATCCTGCAAGCCTGACCCATGACCAGCTATGTTTAATATTAAAATGTCCAACCTGGGTAAACTTTATCTCCATGGAGCATTGAGTTCTTCAGAATTCTGGCAAATAAATACACAAATGTAGAATCATTTTTCTCAAGTGTACTTAGGCAGCTATTGTTTGCAACAAAGTTCATGGCTATGTAAAGAATTTGTTGCCACAAGCATAGGAGGATGAAGAACAAGAAAATCAGCCCTGTTGGGGATTTTTTCCAAGTCACAAATTTAAGTGAAAATAAGTTAATATTATTGCCCGGATCCAATCTCAACAGGGTGCTAAAGTTATTTGGCTGAGTTTCTGGTATTTATTGCTCTTAGAAAATTTGTCTCCAGGGTAATATTTTTACAATGACAGATTCTTCATAAAAAACAATTTTAAGGCAAAAAATATATATATTAGTAGAACAGACCCCAAGAAAAGTTGAGCTTCCTTGCCTATAAAATAGTGATAATACCTGTTGTGAGTATTAAATGCATTAGAAGCACTGAGCCAAGGCCTGGCATAAGAGAGAACTTGAATAAATCTGTCCACCTCCCTCAGGTCCCCTGAGAAGGCTGTGTTGCCAAGTGGGAAGAACACCATCTCCTTGGTTTGGATCTCTATATCACTGAGGTTCCCTGAGTAACATGAAATCATATATTTGCCATATGGACTAGAATTAGTGGAAAATTCTAGAAAGGCTATTGCTTCTGCATCTGACCCTAAGCCTGAAACCCTGAAATAAGCAGAGGAGACTGTCTAGAAGAGAAGTTGAATATGTTCGTTAACTTTATCCCTGTTGTGACAGATGCCTGACAGAAAGCAACTTAAAGGAAAATAATTTGTTTTGTCACACAGTTTCAGGGATAAAATTTATCATGGTGCCGAAGGCACGGTAGAGCTCCTAGTGGTAAGCAAGCATGTGGGGAGCTCCACACATCTTAGTGAGCAAGACCAGGCAGTAACCTTTAAGGTACACCCCAATGCCTATGTCTGCCAGCTAAGCCCTACATCCTAAAGGTTCCACAATTTCCCTAAATAATGCCACCAGTTGGAACCAATGGTACCAAACACATGTACCTCCTGAAGACATCAATATTCAAACTGTAACAGCGACCATGAATGAACCCACTGCAGTTGGAGTTCATTTTTCACCATACCCAACCTTGATAACACAATGGTATTTAGATAAAACCAATGACCTTACCACCTTGAAGATCGTAAAGGAGAAGATGGATGAGAACTAAGGGAGCCAAGCCTTGTCTCTGCCTTTACCTGCCATATGAAGCTACACATAAAAGAATCCAAAAAGAAACCTGATGCCCTTTGGCTTGCCAGTCTCATGCAATTGAACCATAGAGCTATGAAAGGAAAGGAATGCTGGGAAGTGCAGTTTCAATAGTGGTTCATGTAAGTGGAATAAGAAAGTCATCACAACTTCCCTACAGAATGGATTGGCATGCTCCTGGCAAAGTCAAACCCAATAATGCATACAACATTCCCAAACTCACAAATTTAAGTTCCTGACAGTTCTGTATACAATGTGAGTGTGAGTGTCCAACAAATCCAATAAGACTATAGCACATGACTGGTCTCTTGTTGTTTTGTTATGCTTTATTCATTTACTTTTTGTGTATGGGTATCTTGCCTGCATGCATATCTGTGCACTACATGTGTGTCTTGTGCCTCTAGAGGCCAGATGAGGGTGCTGCATATCCTGAAACTAGAATCACAGATGATTGTGAGCCACCATGTAGATTCTGGAACTCGAACCTAGGTCTTCTGAAAGATCAGCCAATGATTTTTTTAAGACTTTTTTATTGTATGTATATGAATACACTGTTGCTGTCTTTGTACACATCAGAAGAGGGCATCAAATCTCATTACAAATGGTTGTGAGATACCATGTGGTTCCTGGGAATTAAACTCAGGACCTTTGGAAGAAAAATCAGTACTCTTAACCATGGAGCCATCTCTCCATCCCCCTTCTGCATTTTTGAAAGATTTATTTCAGACAGTGCTCTTAACCACTGAGCCAGCTGTCCAGCCCCATATGACTGGTCATCATTTAACAACTTCAGTTTATATTTGGAAATATATATTATGCGTGCAAAGACATTAACTTTTCATTAATATTAATGAGAAGAAATTATAATGATTTCTAACCCGAGTTTTAAAAATTCACAGATAGAAAAAATATACCATTTGAATAGCAAAACTAAGTACATGAGTAATAATATGAAAATTTAATATTTTCAGTATATTCATTAACTTTCTATTACTAGTAATAAACATGAGATATCCATTTTCAGAGAAAATGACTATTTTATCTCATCAATTTCAGTCCATAATCATTGTCCTTGTTGTATTTAGGACACTGGAAAGGCCATAAATCATGGTGGCAGCATGTGACAAAACAAACCACTCACCCATGGCTGGGAAATAAACGAGAAAATAAAAAGGAAGGGAGCAGGCCCTTTGGAGATACTGACCTCAAAAGGCCTCCCTCCTACTCAGGTCACACCTGATAAAGGCCCCGCCATCTCCAAGCAGGGCCTTTCTAGCAGCTCTTTCCCACACAAATCTCTGAGGTGCATGTAAAGTCCAAAGCATAGCAATGCCTAAAATGCAATGTAGGAATACCTTACTGTTCTGAGTCTGTTTCTTTCCTCTGTACTTTTTTTAATCTGTTGGGGTTTTTTTTCAGATTTGAGGAAAGGGAATTGTTATTTTGTATACAAACCCTCAAAAACATAAGTTCATTTTTATTGCTACAAATGACTATAGGCAGACATTTTTCTCAACCTACTTTAGTAAAGGTTCAGCCTCCCCTCCAGTCCACCACCCACCAGAAGTAGTGGAAAAGGAAAGTTATTAGGATGTGGGGAAGTAGATCTGTTTAGAAATAGTTCTTTGGGTGTGATTCCAGTCTTAATTGTTCTCAGTCCACTCCGCTAGCAAACACCAAACGTGAATCACCAGCTGCAGTCCAGTCTACTTGGCAGACACCGCATACAAATCATCAAGGGCAGTTCAATCCAGAAGAAACCTCGAGGCTCACCAACCAGCTCCGTGGAAGTTGCAGAAGCCTGAGGAACCTCATGCGAAGTTCTTTGATGAGTTTTGCTCTGTGAAGTCACCACAAGTGAAGCACAACAGTGCAATGTAAGATGAACCAATGCATGTGTGTCATCAGCAAAGAATAACGAGGCAGAGCAAAATGAACCAATATGCAAGCTCCCACTGGCTGTGGTGTCTTATTTATATTCTTTCTAAACTGCAATTGCCCTTTCAAGTGTTTGCTTGAAATTGTTCGTTAATGTTTCAAGGTGAAGCATCGTTTCACCTGTGTCTACTTCAGCAAGACATTCTTTTATGTGTCTGCTTCAGAAAAACATCCTTTCACCTGTGTGCCCCAGCAAAACATCATTTGACACAAATGACTTTCCAAAGAAAACAGAGGTTCCCACTTCAAATGACAGTATTCCTTCACTTGAAAGATTAAATCGTATTCCACATCACACATCTGGCAAATTGTTCCTAGTGGCAAGAGAATAGAACTGCAGCTCTTTATATCTTGGCAAATTAGGAATCAGAGACAAGGCAAAAGGGACTGTGATGTGATCTAAGGAGGCCTGTGTTGCTTTACACTGGAAATTTTTTCTTAGACAGATTTAACACAAACTTATTAGAATCCCTGTCAATTTCACTTCCAGAAACACCACGATTGAGTAGTCAGAGCCAAAGGTCTACACAAAACAGACCAATGAAATCCCAAACTGGATCTTACAGGCATAATATAAGAAAGTCAGCAAAGCCTAGTGACAGACTGTAGATAAGGGGCACAGCACAGGTAACCACAGAGACATCTGCTGTGTATTTCATAATTTCCATTATAAAGTTTCCCTTTATTAATTTTTATCATCATCAAGTTTCTAATGGTTTACAGCAATCACATTTAATTTTTAGGCTCTCCCTTGGGAAATAATATATAATTGAATGAAAGTTAGTTTTTAAATGATCAGCTTGATTGTAAATATGACAGTTTCATAATTATGATGAGCCTGATGATTTTAAGAATAAATTATTATCATTGTTGTCATAATGCAATTCCTATTACATACCATTCCTGGTGCTATCTCTTGTTCCAGTCCCTCCCTGTCTTCCCCCAAGGAACTTGAAAATGAAGCCTAGGAGCTTGAACATCAAAGGTTGATGTTGTATGTCACAGCACACCTGGATGAACTGGGATTCATCAGATGAGCATTTGATTTCACAATTGCATTGACCCTCTTCAGCCAGGGCGCAGAAGGCTACATTCCAATAGCCAGGGAGACTTGATCAAAAGATAATGTGGTCAGTGGGGATTTTACCAAGAACAAACCTCCTATATCAGTTACCCACATGGAACACATGTCTGTTGCAAAGAAAATCTGAAGCAAGTATGCCAGTAGACACAACAGGAATGTTTAAAAAAAAAGCCTTCCTGCAGATCTTTACTAGTAGGGCTAATGAGCAATAGAGACATGACTATATTTTTTTCCTTTTTTTTTTAATTAGGTATTTTCTTCATTTACATTTCCAATGTTATCCCAAAAGTCCCCCATACCCTCCCCACCCCACACTCCCCTACCCACTCAATCCCACTTCTTGGCCCTGGTGTTCCCCTGTACCGAGGCATATAAAGTTTGCAAGACCAATGGGCCTCTCTTTCCACTGATGGCCAACTAGGCCATCTTCTGATACATATGCAGCTAGAGACACGAGCTCCGGGGGGTACTGGTTAGTTCATTGCATACACTAGAAAGATTTTGCTGAAAGGACCCTGATATAGCTGTCTCTTATGAGGCTATGCCGGGGCCTAGCAAACACAGAAGTGGATGCTCACAGTCAGCTATTGAATAGATCACAAGGCCCCCAATGGAGGAGCTAGAGAAAATACCCAAGGAGCTAAAGGGATCTACAACCCTATAGGTGAGACATGGCTATATTAAAGTCCTCCTTGTTTATATCTTGGCTCTGAACAGGTGGTGGTCCACAAGGGGGCATTGCTCTGTGGCACTGGGCTAGAACATGGCAAGCATCTGGATTTCCAAATGGAAAAGACACTGAAAGAAAAAGTCACAGAGTATACAACACACAGTAGGCCTGATGGTTAATCATGGCACAGACACATGTCAGAAG
Organism: Mus musculus; assembly: GCF_000001635.26. Lineage (NCBI taxonomy): Eukaryota > Metazoa > Chordata > Mammalia > Rodentia > Muridae > Mus > Mus musculus. The sequence goes on along the minus strand of NC_000068.7, from coordinate 147,406,039 downwards.
CATAGACAAGGCTCCACTGTACTCCAGGTAAAGTGCACACAAAAATTAGGTGGTCTAAGATGTTTATGATGCAAATGGCCACAACACCAGAAGAACATCAAGTGAAGAAATAATGTTTGTGGATCTGATCATTGAGTGCCCACTATGTGCTAAGCATTTTCAGATGCATCTTCACTCTCACAACACACTCTCATTGAAGGAACTATTATCCCATTTTAGAGATGACATTGCTGAGGTCCAAATGATAACAACATCTCAAACCAGATCCCCCACCGTGGGGAAGTAAAGGCAGGAGTTTCTTTCAAGGCCTCCACAGATTTTGTTCATGTTTTCACAACCACTGTAAGCAAGACTGTTGTATTCAGAAAACAAGTTCCTTACAATCATCCACCACATCAGGATATTATAATCTTTCCTCTTTGCTCTTCCTCAATGATTCCTTGATCCACAGAAGAGAGGGTATAGTGTATGATGTCCCATTTAGGGATGAGGAATTCCTAAGTCTTATTTTCTACACCTTTAACAATTATGAATCAGGATCTTAAAGGAACATTTCCTTTTTGGTTTGAGCTTATAATAAATTTATATTTAGACTCTCACAGGGCCTTTGAGATGGATGACCAGGTAAAAGTACCTGCTGCCAAGCTAAATTACCTGAGTTCCATCCATAGGACTGGCACTGTGAATAGAAAAAGCCAACTCAATCTGATTGTCTTATAACTTCTACACACACACATCAAGGCAGGCATGCATCCATGAGAACACATGTGCACACACACATATACACAAAGAAAATAACTAAATGTAAATATTTTAAATAGATTTTCAGGAAAAGCCAATGACAACTTTGACCTGGAGACAGGTGGCCCAGTGGGGTTCTAATCTTGTGACTGCTAAGCCATGAGTCTCTGAATTCACAGTCTTCTGGTGTTTGTTTCTATGTGTGCCTTGAGAGATCTTGGTGAAACTGGGGCTATTCTGTAGGCCATAAGCACAGTCCTGGGCATCCAGCTACTACAGTTAGACCAGCTGTCGGAACCTGCACAAGTGACTTTTCCCTCAGGATTTCAAACTTTAAGCCTGGATGTGGAGCATTTTAAGGACTGCTTCACCTGAAAATGACTACAGTACTTATTCTTGCCTGTGGCTTCATAATGAATTTCATCTTAAAATGATTGGCTTACATATCTCCACAGTAGGCTCTGAAGAATCCTGTTGCATCTCTGTCGAGTCTCTCTTCCATGATACCTCTCTTACCTTCTTAAAGTTTATGTTTTCATGTAGACTTCCATCCCTCTCTTAGTTTGATTCCCTTCCTCAGCAACAGAACCCAATATAAGCAGTTAGCACAACTCACAAATTAGGGAGCTGATTCTAAGAAGCACTTGGAGAAAGGAAAGCGAGATAAGTCAACCAAGACTCTGATGCTGAAGCAGTTGTCTCTGTGGACAACCTACACTCCTTCCCAAGGGACCTCCAGAGAGATTGTGAGGAACACACCTCAAACCTTCCCTATTCTGAGATGAGATGCTGGGAAATTTACTAACACACTTCATCCCTTCATTTATTGATCATTTCTCCTGGGGCATTATCTCTTGCCATTTCTAGCCTACCCTACACCAAAGTTGAGCATGCTCCTGTAGCCTGTTCAAAAACTCCCTGAAGGGAAGACAGGTATAAAGTTGTGGACCCATAAGGAACTGTAAGAAGAGAGCGACAAAGTGCCTACTGTGAGCTTCTCCTGACTGACAAAACCAGGAGACAAGTCTCCTATAGTATACTATTCAGAACATACCCTAATGACCATAATCCATGAAAGAATGAGTCAATAAATAAATGAATTCATTAAAATTATTAGGTTGGTTCTGCCCAAAGCAACACTACAGAGATGGTAACTATTCTTGTCTGTTGCTTCATAACAAATTTCCTCTAAAAATGATTGGCTTAAAACAATAAACGCGAATTCGGAATTTCTAAGGCTCAAAAATTCAAAATCAGCTTCTCTGGGGGTCTGTCTCAGGTTCTTCATGTGGTTGCAGCTACAGCCATAGCTGTAAGGCCCAGCCATAGTCTGAAGGCCCAGGTGGAAGATCTGCTTCCAGGATGTCTCACCTACATGACTGTAGCATAAGGTCTCTGTTGCCTGATAAATATTCGAGGAAGACTTGGTTTTACAACAACACATGGGTTTGTTTCTTGAGTAACTTTAATTTCAAGACAACCAATCTGAGAGACCAGAAGGAATCCTGAAAATCACAATCCCTTCCTCTGTACTTCAAAAGAAAGATATCAATTCCAGGGCAATCTATACTATTCTACTCTGTATCTTAAGGAGAATGCCACAGACTTTGTGAACTTTAGTCCTCCTTGAGGCCCTTATTTTACTCCAACCCCCTTTAAGCCTATCACCCTAAATCTCCCGCTGACTCTTTCCCAGACCTTACTGCTCCTCCAAATAACCCTGGGTATAATTGAACATTCACTGTCTTCCCAGCCTTTCTCATCCATGGCCACTTAACAGGAGTTTTCTATACACATAAGGACATGGTTAAAAATCATATCCATCCGGCTGCCCACCACGCTCAACTCACTGAAACAGCTTGGAAACTTGACTCTCCATTATCAAGGAGGCAAAACAGCGGCTACTCTAAGTGAAATTGACAGGTACCTCCTGCACCAAGAAAGACCGAGACTCAGTTCCCAGGTCACCACAACCAAAACCTTCCAAGTCTGGTGCACAGGAAACTGTTCATTCCCCTCCAACCACTTTCTACTGGATGCAAGAGACCACCCGGTGGGGTCGCTGCAGCTTCCAGAGGGGCACCTTGCTCTGGTTCATAGTCATCACCATCTCCTTTGGCTACTACACATGGGTTGTCTTCTGGCCTCAGAGTATCCCTTAACAGAGCCTTGGGCGCCTGGGTCCCTTCACAAAGTACTTGGTGGACCACTATCACACCTTCCTAAGGAATGGGTATTGGCTTGCTTGGCTAATTCATGTGAGAGAGTCCTTGTATGTCTTGATTTTATGCAAGCGTTAAGGAATCATATACAGCCAGGCCCGGCTCCTCTGATTCCTACTGACTTTGCTGTTTGGTATAGCTCTCTCTCTCTCTCTCTCTCTCTCTCTCTCTCTCTCTCTCTCTCTCTCTCTCTCTCTCTGCTTGCTTACAGATCAAATCTCCAAGAACACACTTGAAGGAAAGAGCGGGGTTTCCTCGCCTCTTCTTCAAGCCCTCCTTTCAGTGGGTCCTGGGTTCCCTGCTGACTTCTCTGTCTTCTAGGCAGTGTTTGTCGTAGAACCTGTGTAAGACCCTATAGTTACTATAATTTTGGTGCTCTGACCAACCTTGGATAGACTTTTGTTGTTTAAGAAAGAAATAAGAAAGACCCTGCCCTTCCAGCTCTGCAGACCTCCTGCCTGAAGAAGGCCTCGGGCCACTTCCCTGAGGTCCTTAGCTGAGCCTTTTTCCTGCCTTTTGGCTGAGGCACAGAAACTAGATTTGTTTGTGGGTCCACCTTTCCTCCGTGTGGTGGTTTAAATACCCTTGGCCCATGGGAAGTGGCACTACTAAGAGGTGTGGCTGTATTGGAGGAGGAGGTGTGGCCTTCTTAGAGGAAATGTGTCACTGTGGAGGCTAGACTTTAAGGTCTCATATGGCTCAAGTCTGGCCAGTGTGAAACGGTCTCCTTCTGCTGCCTTTAGATCAAGATGTAGAACTCTGAGCTTCTTTTCGAGCACCATGTCTGCCTGGACGCTGCCATGCTTCCCACCATGAAGATAATGGACTGAGCCTCTGAAACTGTAAGCCAGCCCCAATTAAATGTTTCCCTTTGAAAAAAAAGAAAAAACCCTATCCATCATCCATCAAAAGGCGTTTCACCTTCTGCATGGAGACTTCCCTATGGCTACATTGAGATCCTTTGGTCTTTTATACGTTCCATGGAAATGATGAGTTTTCAGACTTCAGATTGTACTAATATCCGTAAATTTTCTTTCCATATAGACAGTAGCCTCCTTGTGGGGAGGCTCAGCCAAATCACAGTACAGTCAAGAGTCTTCTTCTGCATAACCCAATCCATATTGGGATCTAGCACAAGGACCAATGAATGTTTTCTGTAAAGAGACAGGTGGCAGATATCTAAGGCTTTGTAGGTTGCTTCATCTCTGACACTAATACTCACCCATACATGACATAGAAAGGCAGCAGTGAGTAACCTATAAACATATGGGTGTGGCTTAGGTCCAACCAAATCTTAACTCTCATAATACTCAACTGGTTAGGTTTGGTCCAGGGGCTCTGGTTTTCCAATCACTAAACTTAAGTATCTCCTAAGTGCCACCAAGCTGTAGTAGGCTGGGATTCAAATCAATAATTATTCTACATTTATATGGAATTTTCTCTACTATGCAGTTGTGTTTATTTTCTACCATTTTTACATATGACTCTGAGTGAATTTTCTCTATAAGAAAAAGAAAGGGTATGTCAACTTTATGAAACTTCCTTTCATCATTTTAGAAATCATTTTTTTTAATTTTTTTATTAGGTATTTTTCTCGTTTACATTTTCAATGCTATCCCAAAAGTCCGCCATACCCACCCCCCCAATCCCCTACCCACCCACTCCCCCTTTATGGCCCTGGGGTTCCCCTGTACTGGGGCATATAAAGTTTGCAAGTCCAATGGGCCTCTCTTTGCAGTGATGGCCGACTAGGCCATCTTTTGATACATATGCAGCTAGAGTCAAGAGCTCCGGGGTACTGGTTAGTTCATATTGTTGTTCCACCTATAGGGTTGCAGTTCCCTTTAGCTCCTTGGGTAATTTCTCTAGCTCCTCCATTGGGGGCCGTGTGACCCATCCAATAGCTGACTGTGATCATCCACTTCTGTGTTTGCCAGGCCCCGGCATAGTCTCACAAGAGACAGCTATATCTGGGTCCTTTCAGCAAAATCTTGCTAGTGTATGCAATGGTGTCAGCGTTTGGAAGCTGATTGTGGGATGGATCCCTGCATATGGCAATCACTAGATAGTCCATCCTTTCGTCATAGCTCCAAATTTTGTCTCTGTAACTCCTTCCATGGGTGTTTTGTTCCCATTTCTAAGAAGGGGCAAAGTGTCCACACTTTGGTCTTCGTTCTTCTTGAATTTCATGCGTTTAGCAAATTGTATCTTATATCTTGGGTATCCTAAGTTTAAGGACTTAGAGGCTGAACATGGTATACATATATAATTATATGTCAGTCATTTTCTCACCATTATTCTCAGACAAAAGTCGCTAACGTATTTCCCTACCTCAAGTAGAAAGTAACCCATTTTATTCTCAGTTACAAGACTACAAGTCAGTCAATTACTAAACAGGAATTTCTACACAAAGTTGAGGATTAGGTAAACATTCTAAGACAGTCATCTTAATTTCAGGTGTGACTCATATTTAAACTGCTTCTTTCCTATGATATGCATGAATAGTGATACTTAAAGAGTCAGTGAGCCAGATCACATACATAAAAACTGATAGAACTACTTACAGATTAAAGTTGAGCTTAATAAGAACATAATAGGAAATAAACAATTGTCTAGTTTTACTGAGACAGGAAGAGACTGCTGAGGATACACATTTAAAAAGCTAACACGAGTCTTTATAAGGAACTAACATAGTTCAACAAAGCCACCCTCAAAAAACTTAGCTTGCCTTTATAACAATGGATATGAAGCTTGAAATATACTCTGGTAATAAAAGAAACTCTCTGTTTTCAGGGAAATGTCAGGATGCAAAGTATATTCTTGTTTAAACAGGGGTAAAAAAGGAAGCCACTGTATGTGTTTGACAGTGATAAATAGCTTCCAAAGAAAATAGAGCAATGGCTGTCTGCCCCGCCTTTGAAGAACTCGTTCTGCAGGCTGTCAAACCTTTGGGTTCTTTTCTGTCTGTCTCAAGTGATCACAGGAAACAATCATGAATTATTTGTTGTCTCAAAATTTACATAAGACTCCTCATTTCAATTATTTCATGTCATCTGAAAAATATTGGTGAGTAAATGTTCTATTGGTGAGTAAATGTTCTAGACATTCAAACCAGTTTTTAAGCCCATCTTTGATCACAGTGCTTCCATGGCTGCCTGTGGGAGTTTGAGAAAAGCATATATAAAGTTTCAGCATCCTCAATAAAATGAATAGAAAATGTGTCTATGTCACTAAAAAAATTCTATGACAGTGGCTTTGAAGGGTGGTTTAAATTTGGTCATTATGTTCTTACTTTAAGTGAGATAGGTTTGAAAATTGACAGAAAATTCTAGGAAGATATTAACACAGTGAACAATGCTCTATTCTAATTAAAGGTGATAATTTATAGTTATGCTTTGAAAGAATGAGATCATATTGCCTAAAATAAGATGGATAAATTGTGGGTTGGGTTGAGTATTTTTTTTTGCTTGATATTGTGTTTTCTTTTGTTTTGTTTTGTTTTGTTTACAATATGCTATTGCACTGCTACATATTTTAAATAGAGCAACTATTAATACCATAAAACAATGGATCGCAGCCAGGCATGGTGACACACACCTTTAATCCCAGAACTTTGTAAGCAGAGACAGGAAAATCTCTGAGTTTGAGGCCAGCCTGGTCTACAGAGCAAGTTCCAAGACAGCCACGGCTACACAGAGAAACCCTGTCTTGAAAAATAAAAAAATGAATCTCATACATAAAGTTGAGCAAAATCCAGACATAAAAGAACACTAATCATATAGTTCATTCATATGAAGCTGAATAACATAAAAACTAACACATCTGATGGAATGTGAGCGCCCGACTCGCCAGCAAGAACGACGCCACAATAGGATCCTTCTGCACACATTTATTGGGAGAGCATTTACTGCATAGGCGAAAGACCCTGAGCCCAGAAATGGTGCTGCTTATATAGGCCTAGGAGTAACGTGTCCATACCTGATTGGTTATGCTACCAGTACCTCATTAATATGCGTCGGGCCAGGCAATGACTCGGCAAAAAAAAACTCTTATGCACATGCGCACATTGGTTGTTTACCCATAATCATGGGCGGTGGCCAGTGGTAGCCAGCACCATCTTGTAATGGCGTTTGCAGCTTCCCACAATGGAAGACAAAATAACGGCTAATTCTCAGTGGAGATGGAGTATAGGCAAGGAAGATGTGTGAAAATACATTGTTGATTTATAAATTTATTAAAATCTGCTCACACTGTGTTTGTTTTGCTTCTTACAGCACTAAGGATTAAACCCAGGGCTTTGCACATTCTAGACAAATTCTCCACCACTAAGCTACATCCGTAGCCCCATCAAGCTGGTCTTAAAGACTACTGTACTATAATCTTTACAGTACTTCCCTGTTCCTACACTAAGTTTTTTTTAAAAAGTAAAAGTTGTTAGTGGAAACAACTCTAGAATAAGGAATAGATGTTTTAGAAAAGATCCAACAGGAAACCAGTAAGTCAATAAGGGGTGTGTTAGTGACTTTTCTCTTGGCTGTGACAAAATACCTGGCAAATAAATTCAAGGAAAGAAGGATTGACTTTGGCTCATGGTTTAAGGCAGGATATGGTGCATCATGGCAGGAAGGCCTGGTGGCCACTGCATGTGGTGGCTGGTCACACTGGTTTACAGCAATGAAGCAGAGCAAAATTAATACAGGTACTTAGCTGGTTTCTTCCTTTTTCCCATTTTATTCAGCCAGGAACTGTAACAGATGCGGTAGTGGTGTTCACATTTGGTATAGGTCTTCTCTCCTCCGTTAAACTTCTGTGGTAAGACTCTCACAGACATCCACAGTGGTGGGTCTCAAAGGACTTCAAATCCTGTAAGGTTCGTCATCACAAATCCACCCCTTCCCAACTTGACACACTTCTTCTAAACCGTAACCTTCCAAAGCAGGACCTAAAGGTTCATGGCCATTTCATAATGAAAGATGCATTATGTCCATCTCTAAGTGTCCCCAAACTCTTAAAAGTTATCCAAATTCTCCTTTGAGAGTCAAGGTAATCCTTTAACTGTGAAAGCTTACACAGAAGAAGAAGAAGAAGAAGAAGAAGAAGAAGAAGAAGAAGAAGAAGAAGAAGAAGAAGAAGGAGGAGGAGGAGGAGGAGGAGGAGGAGGAGGAGGAGGAGGAGGAGGAGGAGGAGGAGGAGGAGGAGGAGGAGGAGGAGGAGGAGGAGGAGGAGGAGAAGAAGAAGAAGAAGAAGAAGAAGAAGAAGAAGAAGAAGAAGAAGAAGAAGAAGAAGAAGAAGAAGAAGAAGAAGAGTATACAATGGCACAGAATAAACACTCCCATTCTAAATGGAGGAATTGGGGGACAGAGCAAGAAAAGATGAGGCCAAAGAAGACTGAAGTTCACCAGAGAAACCACCAAACCTCCAGCCATGTCTGTCACCTATGGCTTGTAGTGGCCTCAACAGCCTTGGGTAGATAGCTATACACCTCCTACTCTGCTGCCTAAAGCACCTGTAGCTCTCAGTGGAGCTAATTCTACTCTGTGCTTGCAGCTTTCCCAGACAGACATCCTACTGCCCTGGCATGTCCAATGTCCTGTGGTCTCCATTGCAACTTAGGTTTCTTATTCATGGTTTCACACAGTAGTCTCTCCAGTCATTCTTTTAGAGACTCGAACCCCACTACACAATGCCTGGCTTTAGTGGCTTCTGGAATCTTGGTGCTGGATAAGACCAGAAAGCAGTAACCATGAGACAGCCTGGATGTTATGATAACTAGAAGTTTGGTCTGTTAAGTTTTGAATTCAACCTCATTTAATTAGTCTCTCTCTATTCCTCTTTGTCTCTCACTGCCTCTGTCTCTGTCTCTGTCTCTGTCTCTGTCTCTGTCTCTGTCTCTGTCTCTGTCTCTCTCTCTCTCTCTCTCTCTCTCTCTCTCTCTCTCGTGTGTGTGTGTGTGTGTGTGTGTGTGTGTGTGTGTGTGTGTGTGTATCAGTGCCTGTAGAGAACACAGACACCAGATCTCCTAAACTAAAGTTATAGGCAGTTGTGAGCCACACAGTACAGGTGATAAAACCCAAACTTGGGTCTTCTGTAAGAGCAGCACTCACTCTTAATACCCAAGCCATCTATTCAGACCCTGGTATCCTCTTATCCATCAGCAATCTGCTTTGCATCCATCCACCGAAACCAACAATTAGGCTCTGATTACAGCACTTTAGAGTCTGTGCAACCCACAGGACAGGTCCAAACTCTCCCACTTCTTCCTGCAAACTAGTTCCATAAGCCTGTGAGTTACAGTCATAGCAACAGCCCCATATTTCCATATTAGTCACTGTGCTCCCTGCTATGGAAAATACCTGACAAAAGCAACTTAAGGGAGGAAGGGTCTGTCTCAGATCACAGACTGAGGACAGTACATCATGGCGTGGAGGGAATGACAGCAGCAATGTGAGGTGGCTGGCTGCACTGTGGCCCCATTAGAAAGCAAGAGGGATAAGTCCTGATCTCAACTCACCTTTTTCTTTTCTCTTTTCTACTGAGTGGGCAACTCTAGCTCATGGGATGGTTGCACCCACATTCAAGTTGAATCCTCCCTCCTCAGTGAGCCTCTCTGTAAATGCCTTTTCTAGATGACTCTAAAACTGACCAAGTTGTTGATGAAAACTACTATCTTGGGAATATAAACAGGGAACAAAAAGATGAAACTATTCCTTCTCAGGTTGGGTGGGAAAGGAGCATGGGAAGAAAGAAAACACTAATTTTGAATGAAGGACTAGAAATTAGTTAGCCATGTGCCTAATCTAGAGTGGGGCTTATACGATCTATATTTTCTGCACATTTATTTTTTAATCTTTCTTTTTTTCCTATCAAGAATAATAAATTGATAATAATAACAAACATGAACGAGGAAAAGAGTGAGTTCATAGAAAGTGTTCCTTTAACTGAATCTCAAACATACTGGAGTCGGAGTGCTAGAAAGGTAACTCAGAGAGTAAAACACTTGACACACAAGCGTGAGGACTCGAGTTCAAATCCCCAGAATTCACATAAAGCTGGATGAGGTAGCAAGTACCTATAAATTATATTGCTCCTACAGTAACATGGGAGAGTTGGGGGGGCCTCCTCACAGGCCAGCTAGCCCGATATACACAAAAAAGAACTCTGTCTTAAACAAGGTAGGAAGTGAGACAGCACCTCTTTTTTTATTAGTTCAAAGGCTAACCAAGGTGGGGGTGGCGTTATATTGGATTCTTTTGCTTTTAAATCCAAATCTTTCTCTTCCTAAGCCCTTCTGTTAGAACTGGGATGTCCTCATACACAATAACATGGGCTCTTATACACCTATTCTTCAGTTTTTGATGAATCTGGTATGATAAGAATAAGAAGGGCCAACTCACATGTAATATTCCATAACCTTCATGTTAGCAGTTTCTAATACATTCTAGCAAACACGTTCTAAGGAAATAATCTGGGCTGGAGAGATGGCTCAGTACTTAAGAGCATTGACTGTTCCTCCACAAGTCCTGAGTTCAATTCCCAGCAAGCACATGGTGGCTCACAACCATCTGTATTGGGATCCAATGCCCTCTTCTGGTGTGTCTGAAGAAAGCAACAGTGTACTCATATAATTAAAATAAATAAACAAATAAATCTTTTTTAAAAAAAAGAATATGACTTAAATAAATGTGTCCAGCAATACTTATTACAAAGATTTGATTTTAAAATTCTAAATTTTGTAAAACTCTGTGTTCACCTGGAGATAATTTGAGTAATTTAATATGCACCTATCAGGAGTTATAATAAGAAAACTTGCCCACGTGGAGAATGTATTCAACACTTGGCATAGATTATATCATCAAATTTTCATCAACCCTGAAATGTAATGGATTATTCACATTTTACAAAAATAAAAGCTAGGGTTCAGCTTGGCTATCAGCGGATGTCGGTTCCCAACCACAGGTTGAGTATGTTCATGACATGGAACCTGGCTTCCCTCGGAACATATAGGTCCATCAGAAGCAAAACAGGAATGTGTCCTTTATAAAGCAATCGCAAAATCAGAGGCTACTGGGGGCTGGTAAGGTAGCTCAGCCCCTAAACTGCTTGCATGAAGACCTAAATTTGGATCTCCAGCATCCATTGTAAAAAGCAAAGTTCAGTGGCACTTAACTGCAACCCCTTTTTTCAGGGGTACAGGGAACAAGAAGAACCCTGAAATTCACTGCCTGGAGAGTCTAGCCAATCAGCAAGTTCCAGGCTCAGTAACAGATTCTGTCTCAAGTAGATAGAAATAGATAGATAGATAGATAGATAGATAGATAGATAGATAGATAGATAGATAGATAGATAGATAGTTGTTATTTTTTAAAAGGAGAGAATGATTAAGGTAAACATCCAACGTAAATCTCTGGTCTCCATGTGCACACACATACACTTGCATGCATATGCACATACACACACACACACACACACACACACACACACACATCACTTGCTGTTATTTCTTCAAGATTATGTTGGTGGCACAGATCAGGCTTATTCGATGTCAGGAGGAGTTATAAAGGACATAAAGCCTGGAAGGAGTAATTACTGAGGAGCGTGCCTCTTAAAAGCTGTCTGTCGCAGGATAAACTCTCTAGAGTTTCATCAGGTAACTAGACACCAAACCACAGACTGCTGCTAGAAACTTCGCTCAGATTCCTGGAAGCCAGATCCCTCCAAGCTATTCTGGAAGGCATGTGCTTAAAGACTGAGAAACAAATCTTTCCTCCTTTGACAATGTTGCAGACCTGGAGATGCTGACTAGCTAACAAATGTCTATGGCAAGATCAAGTTGGTGCTAGCCACTATAGGGGAAAAAGCTCTTTGGCCCACAACCCTTTCTCTTCACTCAAGTAGCTATTCCCTCTCCTTTTCTACATACTTCTTTCCCACTTGGCATATTTATATTTTCTAGGCAACCTATTCACTCACACACACACCCATACACATACACCTTTATTCAGCAGCTAGGAGTGTCTGTCATCCGGGACTCACTGCCAGGTGCTGAACACACAATGTGGGGCTCCAGAGAACTGGTAACCCCAAATTCTCAGCCTCCTAATGCAGTGTTCACATAACCACTTTAAATGATTTTAGAGGTGTACAGTCCAGGTTTTGGACCGCTTTCAGAGTGGAACTCTGAAAATCTGGACAACCAAGATGACTAGAACTGCAGATGTCTTCCCTGGGAGAAAGTGAATAGTGGGAGAACATGAAGTCTCTGCTCAGAATGACTGACAAGGGTATGACTGGGCCCATAGTCTTCACGCTCCTCTTCCACAAATCCAGAAATCCCACTCCCAGAACGATCAGATATCAAAAATGATGGGAAAACAAGGTCTTGGGAGATGCCAGTGGATTCTCTCCTAAGTTCCCAAGAGCAACTGTTTTAAGGTCTCCTGCAATATAATTTAATTGAACAGTAATCTGAAGCCCTATATGTTTTATGACCAAGGTCAACAAAAGGACATGAGAAATGTGGGAAAATATCCCTTTCATTTATGCTTTGGGTAGCACCTTTCTCCAAGGCTCTCCTGGGGCTGTTGGAACACTAGCCAGCTCTAAATAGAGTGCTTCTGTTCACGCCTGTTCACTTGGATTATTCAATTCTGTTCCCACTGTGGTTTTCTCTTTTTCCTTTCCTTCTTCATTGCTACTCACAGGGTAATTTTGTTCTGCCAAATCCATTTCCATTAATGGCTTGAGATTTGTGTTTTAAGAATCTGGACAACTAAGATGATATGCTCAAAAATAGAATTTTTTTATTGTTGCAACATGATGATCCAACTTTTTCTATATTTCAAATTCAACAAATACACCAGCACACCAAGAAATCTCAACAGCCTGCTCCACTTTTTGTCAAAGGGTCACTGAATGCACATCCAGATGTTAAGAACAAAAATTGAATGTCTAATAAAGAAAAAAAAATGTTCTTCCTATTGAGGGATTAAGTTCCAATGATTCTCCCCAGAATATGACATGCAACTCAGGAATATCAAACAAACAGCTTTTATAGATTATTTGGCAGTTGAATGGGAGGGCATAGATGGTATTTAAGCCCACAGTGGGGCTTCTTGTACCCATATCTAATATGAAGATACCTATACCCCCATAGGTTGTGTTCTCTGGATAGCTTCCAGCTAAGAAGATCAAAGTTCAAAGGGATGTTAAAGGATAGTGGTATGTACTTAAAACATGGTGGCTTAGTGGGACGGAACGATTGCCTCACACACATCAGACTCTGGGTCCACCCCCAGCACTACAAAAAACAAACAATTGGTGGTTTCTGTGGGCTTTCTACAAAAGAAAAGATATTCTAACAAAGTTTTCTGGCTTGTGCTTCCTGCTGCTATGAATTAAGTGCTTATTTCCTCCTAGGCTGAGTTAGTTATCTTATAGTTTACAACACAGCATACCTTTCCCAAAGGTAGTATAGGTCATTGCCCAGTTTTTTCACCATCAACTGTTAGAGATCAGTATTACCTGAACAATTGCCTGCTACTATAACTCTTCGAACCTGTTGTGGCTATGGTGTCATGGGTGTATCTTCAGGTCTCATATTGTGTTCATAAACAAATATAAATGAGTTGGGAATACTGTCTCACTAGACATATGGCTTCAACCAAGCTTAGGGCAAAACCACCAAACACCAGCTAAGATGAACAAGCTTGAAAGTCTCTGTTGGCTTGGCAGTCATCTTCCAGCTCACTCTTTAGCTCCCAGCATGCTCTTTGTTGCTCTAGTTGAAGTGACAGTCTTCAGATGCACGTGGTATAAGGGTCTGTGAAGTCTTGGGCAGCTCATAAATTCAGAAGACCAGATTCAAACTCTGAGACTGCACTTCATGACGCCTCAGCAAAGCCATCCAGAGTCTTAGATCTGTGACCTAAAAGTTGAGCAATACAAATAATTTTTTACTAAAGAACAGCTCACAAATGATTCTGTCCATGTTGAACTATCTTATGGCAAATAAAAATTCCCTATGGAAAAAACAAAAGTTGGAAAAATATGTAAAATGTCATGAGAGATAAAAGAATTGCGAATACAGCAAAAAAAAATGAGCAGCCATGACTTTAAGACAGAAAAAAATAAATCTTTCTCCTTAAGAGATTTACGGACTCCAAAGCAGTAACCTGGGGCCTCCCAACCAGGAATGAGGAGCAGAGAGTGAACACTGAAATCTGAGAGGTGATATGAACTTTGAGCAGCCTTACAAAACTGAAGAAAAAAATCAGGATTTGGGGTCTGACAAGAGAGAGAGAGAGAGAGAGAGAGAGAGAGAGAGAGAGAGAGAGAGAGAGAGAGATCTAGAAAACTTCTGTGGCTACCTGGTGGAGCCCTGCAGCTTATTCCCTTGGAGAAAGGGTAAGGCAGAATGGAACACACCAGGGGAAATGACCAAGCTTCACCAAGCTAGCATGGTCTCTCTTCTCTCCAAACCTGTCCAAAGGGCCAGATGTGATAACGCAAACCTGTTAAGGCAGAAAGATGGTGAGTTCTTAGTCAAACCAAGCTAAGTCATGAGAAGCTGGCTCAAGAAAAAAAGGAGAAAAAGCAAATAAAATGTCTTTCTAAAACACAGGGAAAGACTATCTAGAAAATAAATCTGTCTAGAGCCTTTGATCATCCTGAAATGCATCATATATAAAGTCTGATACCAAATAAAAAAGCTCCAGGCATTCTAGAAGACACGACTAAATGACAATATTACAAACTTGAAGAAAGAAAAAGCAGGCTACGGTGTTTGAAAAAGGTTAAAATAAGTGTGAAAAACATCTCTAAGACATAGAGGGGGGTTTCAGCACATAATTAAAACGAAAGAAGCTACAGGCAGCTTCTGTACCAAAAAAAAAAAAAGACACTGAATGTACAAGCTAAACAGATGGGCTCTAATGTAGAGAGCTGATCAGCTAAAAGTAACATCAGTGGAAATTAACCAAATAAGGCATGGGGGTAAAAATAGAGACATATGGGACACAGACGAATTATGTACCATATAATACAGCTGGAATCTACAAAGCAGAGGAGCCAGAAACTTTGGCAGGTGACATACTTGAGATACCTAGAGACATAATATTCAGATTTATGAAGGATTTTGGAGGCTGAGAAAAGCAACATATGAAGAGAGTCACAACTAGGCTATAGTGCTGTTCAATAGAACAGACAAAAAAACAAAAACAGAAAGAAAAACTAAAGTCAGTACAGATCCAAGCAAGACATTGAATACATAGTACTGTTATCACATACTGGCTATTGCAGGGTATACATTCTTTTTTCAGTTCATTTGAAAAGTTATAAAGGTGGATTTAAATACAAAAGTATCTACTCAGGAGGTTAAAACATACAGATCCCTTGAATTCAGCTTGAGCAGCTTGGAAAAAACACCTCTCTAAAAGAAAAACTCAAACAAAGCAAACCTGGGGCCTATGGAAAGTTGTGATGAGATTTTAAATAAGAGATGTTATATTTGCCAGACAGAGAAAATTCAAGCAATAAACTAATATTAAAATAATGACTGACAAAAGCCCTCGTGTCTGCAAAGTCAACTGCTCTTTTTAAGGGCTCCGGCAAAAGGACGGGAGAAATCAAAGTAGAAATCAGAAAGTAGATAGAGCCTAGTCGTCACAAAACTATGATCTATCAAAACCTGTGGGCTGCAAAGAAAGCCAAAATTAGAAGGAAATGTCTGGCTTTAAATGAATATTTCTGAAAAGAACAAAATGAGAAAAAGAAGACAATGGTCAAACCCAAAGAAAAGATGAATAAGCTAACGGAAGTTGGTGAAACAGAAAACTAACATAAAACAGAGAAAAATCTAGAAAGCTAAAAGTTGGCCCTGGGAAGCAAAAAAAGCAGAATGCAAAACACAAATTACCAAACTAAGCAATGAAAGTGGGGGTCCAGCAGATGAAAGTACACTTTGAACAACTAACTCAAATGATAACCTAACAGATATGAAAGATAAATAAAATTCAGGTTAACTTTATAATAACAATTCAAGAAAATCTTAAGTGAAATGAAGCTGTAAAAACAAAATTCACTCAAAAAAAAATTACAGTCCCAGGTGGCTTCTCTGGTGAAGTTTAAGAAACCAAAAAAAGGGGAAAACCAATTTTACACAAACTTTTCCAAATACAGAAAGCCAAGAACAGTTCCTAAATCATTTCATAGCACTAAAACATGAAAAAGCCATTGCCGAGAGAGGAGGCTAGGCCAACCCCACTCCCAAAACACCTCAGCAAAACATAAGACAATCAAACTGTTACACACAAAGAAAATACTCCATGATAGACAGTTTGAATTTTCAGAAAGGCAGTGTTCGTTGGCAACCAAATCAACTGATGTACACATCACTAGAGAGAGAACGATGACTGCATGAAAGATGCAGAGCCAGATTCTGGAGAAAAAAAAAAAGAAAGAAAGCCCTCATGATAGAAGTCAAAGTGGGGTCACTGAGATGGATCTGCAAGCAGAGGTGACTGAAGAAAGTGGGGACAGCAGTGAGGTAGGGACCCCCATGTCCCCATGGATGGCAGAATTAATATTGTAAACATCTCTGGACTACAAAAGATGATTCAACCTCATCCCCATCAGAGTTCCAACACATTCTCAAAAAAAAAAAAAAAAACAAAGTAGAAAAAGACACTAAAATGTATATGGAAGCACAGAACACTGTAAGAACAAGTAGCTAGAATAATAAGTTATTAAGTAACCTCTGAACAGAGGAGCAATAGTGGGGGTGTCTCAACCCCTAATTTTGAGTGTTACTTCTGAACTGAAGTAGTAAAAGTCCCCTGACACACAAAATGGTGCATGTTGACCAACAACGTAAGAGAGAGAACCAAGAAATAAGCCCAGCCAGCTGCAGATATCTGACTTGTTTCTAAGGTTTCAATCATGTAGAGCAGGGCAAAGATTTCCTCTTCCATAAATGTTACTGAGAAATTGTACATCTGTATGTAAAATTGTTAAACTAGTTTCCTGTCTCTCACTCTCACCCTGTACAGATACCAACTCAAATGAGCTCAACCCTTTAACATGAGTAAGCCCTGAGACTCTGAAACTGCTGGAGAAAAACAGAGAGAGCACACTGCAAGACAAAAGCTTAGGTTTAAAACAAAATCTGGAAAGGACCTGGTAGCTCTGGAAATAATCACAAAAACTGACATGCTTCTCCCCAGCAGACCAAGAATCATCAGGATTAGAGACCGTGTGTAATGGGAGAGATGTTCATGCAAACTGTGTGTCTCATAGAGATTAATATCTAGACTATGTCAAGACCTCAAAAAAGTAGCCAGGCAGTGGTGCTGTATGCTCTTAGCTCCATCACTTGGAAGGCAGAGGCAGGCTGATCTCTATGAGTTCAGGGCCCACCAGGTCTACAAAGAGAATTCCAGAGGAGCTAAGGTTGCACAGAAAACCCTGTCTTAAAAAAAAAAGAACAAATCAAAAGACCAATAATTAAAAATAATCTAACCAAGAAATAGAAGTGATAAGATACTTCATTAAAGGTGAAGAACAAATGAGCAATAGATGTAACCACCCTTAGCCATTAAGACAACACAAATCAAAACTACAAGGAAAGATCATTTCATCCCAATGAGAACGACTATCAGTTTTTTAAAAACCCTAGTGAAGATATTGGCGGAAAGGAGAGTCTATCCACAACTAGCAGGAATATGGACTACTATGCTCTCTGTAGAAAGCAGACAGAGGTCCCTTGGAAACCTGAAGTAGAGCATCCATAAGATCCAGCTAACACACTCCTGTACATACCCAACAGGACCCGAGTCAGCACACCGCAGTCATACTGGTCCATCCATGATAACTGCTGTGCTATCCACAATAGCTAGGATAGGGAGCTAGCATAGACACTCATCAATAGATGAGTGGGTTTAAAAAATGCATATAAGTACAATGGACTTTCATTCAATCATAAGGAAGAACAAAGCTATGTCTGTCATCTGTGGGAAAATAAAATAAGCTAGAAATAGCCACACTAAGTAAAATAACGCAGAGTTAGAAAATCAAATGTCACATTATCTCTCATGTGTAGAACTTTGACAATTTAGGTATGTAAATATACATATTGGATAGTGTGTGTGTGTGTGAGAGAGAGAGAGAGAGAAAGAGAGAGAGAGAGAGGGAGAGAGAGAGAGAGAGAGATGAAAATGTGAGGGAAGCATGCGTCCATGGGAATGGAAGATTAAGATTCTGCATACCCTTCTAGATGGTGTAAGTCATCCCACACATGCATGTGGTAGCAAATGAGATGAATTTGGAGATTTAAATCTTCCTAGTAAGGTTTTTTTTTAAATATCTATTTAGATCTATTTTCTGTCACAATACATTCAACAGTTTGAAAGAAGTTTTTATGGACCTTGTAGAAACTTAAACTCAGGCTCAGCATCCCTAGCCTGAAGGGATCTATAGAATGTTTCCAGTTTTGAGAGGGTAGTTGTTGCTTGCTTTTGGTTTGGTTTGGTTTGGTTTGGTTTGGTTTGGTTTGGTTTGGTTTGGTTTGGTTTGGTTTTGCTTTTGGTTCTTCACCAGTTGAGCAACCAGAAGTTCATATTTATGAAATACGAAGGAGAAAAATGAATTTCTACTCAAAATGGTATAGGGAAAATAGAGAACAAATGGCCAAATAGAATCATTCAAGCACACAATATATATATTTTAAAGAAAAGACTATACACTTGAAAACTCTAATATGTAAGGGAAAAAAGAAAACAGTAAAGTGGGAGTGGAGCTTAGTGGCACCTGTAGCCCTGGCAGTCACATTTCAGTAATCTGAATGCATCAGAACCCACGAATGGGTCAGTGGACCTGGCTGCCCTTGCAGATGATCTGGGTTTAACCTGCCTCTGCTTCTGACCTGAGGGGGCGCTGCATGCAACATGCGCACTTACAGACTTAAGATCTCTCTGGCCTGTTGCTTTGAATAAGAAAAGGAGGTGTGCGTGGGGGGGAGGGGGAGACTTTTGGGATAGCATTGGAAATGTAATTGAGGAAAATATGTAATAAAAAAAAAGATTTGGCAATAAACCATGGCAATAGCCATGGAACATTATAGGCGTGTTTAAGACTTTATTTTTATTTTTTTCTTTTTAAAATTATGTGTGGGTATGAGTGTATGAATGTGTGTGAGTATTTGTGTGTATATATGTTTAAGTATTGTGTGTGTAAATGTGTGAGTGTGTGAGTTTGAGTGTGTGTATGTGAATGTGTGTGAATGTATGTGAGTCTTTGTGTGTGTTTGAGTGTGTGTGTGTGTGTGTTTGAGTGTGTGTGTGTGTGTGTGTATTGATAAATACATGAGTCCAAGAGACATCTGATCTCTTAGAGCTAGAGTTATAAACAATAAAAAAAAAGAAAAAAGAAAAGGAGGTGTGAGAAGGAGGCAGAGAGGACATGAAGAGGATGCCCTAGTACTGGGAGATACTAAAAATGAGTCGTCAGCTAAAAACGTTTTTTAATGTATTTAACATGTCATTGTTTTTCTGCCTCTAGTGCTTCTTAAAGATGTCATTGTTCTCAGGCCGCACTCATACTTAAAAACGTTTACATTGTAAAAATCTAAAACATGTGCCCTCCATTTTTCTCTTTAAAAATCCAAAGATACATTCTCTTTTAAAAATTAAAATCTCCCCTTGAAAATTCAAATCTAGTATTGATCTAAATATTGTTGCCGTGGTTGTGTTTTTACCCATTTATCTCTTCTAATTCTGAAAGTTTTCTCAGGAAAACAAAAGCCCTGTAGATAATGTCCTATCTCACTTAAGAAAAACTCTCTTCTTCTTCTTCTTCTTCTTCTTCTTCTTCTTCTTCTTCTTCTTCTTCTTCTTCTTCTTCTTCTTCTTCTTCTTCTCTTCTTCTTCCTCTTCCTCTTCTTCTTCTTCTTTTTTATTTTTATTACATTTTTTTATTTTTTAACCTTTATTTCTAATTTCAAAGTCTCTTTTTTAATATCTTAAACTTGAATAATTCTATTTGATCTTTATTCTTTATTCTTCCTATACTGTATTTTTAGTAGAAATTCAAACTTTTCTCTCACTTAATGAATATAGACCTTATCTGAAATTTTCAAAGTATAGAAAAAGGAAGGGAGGAATTTCACACTAGGGGGAAAAAAGTCATCAGAAAAAAATGCAGAGTTGTAATTTAGATTTCTTGAATCCTGGGATCTGGGGATTTACAAATGCAGCCTGTGTTGTGGTTGGTTTTGATGTCCACTTGCCACAACTTAGTGACCTGCGTAAGGAACCTTACCTGAGGAACTGGCCCGATAGCCTTGACTGAGTAGGAAGACCCGCCCCTACTGCGGATGGCACCTTCCGGTGGCCCAGATAAAAGGGGGATTTCAGAAGGAAGAACATTGTGTTTGCTCTGCCTTCCACCTCACCACTGCTAATTGCTGCTACTTCTGATTCCTTCGCTGTTATCAGAGCCAGTGTTTTCATAATGGACCAAGTACGAACAGCTTACCAGGAACCTTCCAGAATTCCATAATAGATCAAGACTACTGGTACACCCATCCTTGTGTACTGAACAAGAGCTGCTGAGTTGTCAGCCTTCCAAATGAGAGACTGCTACTGTGGGACCAGCTACTGAGACACCAGTCTTTTTAGGAATTTGCAATACATGGTACTTTTTAAAACCTGTTCCAGGGACTGGAGAGATGGCTCAGCGGTTAAAAGCACTGACTGCTCTTCTGAAGGTCCTGAGTTCAAATCCCAGCAACCACATGGTGGCTCACAACCATCCATAATGAGATCTAACACCCTCTTCTGGTGTGTCTGAAGACAGCTACAGTGTACTTACATATAATAATAATAATAAAAAAATCAATCTTAAAAAAAAAACAGATGTTCCAGGAGCTAGGAGGTGGCTTATTGCATACTACATGCACACATATACACACACATACTTAAATTTTTAAAATTGCTAACTGACCACTTTGGTGAGTATTTTCAATCCTTAGATATATATGTTTTCATGTCTTTGCTTAGTACTTGTACCTACAGGTATTTTATGTAAGCCACTGTAAACTAGTGTTTGCATGTCTGCCAGTCTGCCACTGGGAAAATTTAAGCACAGGAAGAGCGAGCAGGCCTCCTGGTCCCAGATGCAGAGTATATATAGATGTATACAGATGCTGTGTTGTCAGTCTTGTGTTCCTCAAGCCTGGAATTCAGAGAGTAGGTGCTATAGTTAGGATCTGGACTGCCTGCAAAGACCGTTATATGAACGGCTTAGTCCACAAGCCTTGGCACTCTTAGGGGTAGTGGATCCATTGGCAGGTGGGCCTTGTGTGAGGTCTTTAGGTCATTTTAGTCACAGCCATGAGGAGGAATGAGGGACCCTGGCTTCTGTTCTGTCTCTTCCTTCTTTCTAGTTGCTGATAATGTCGGTGTTCTGGGTGTTCTGAGCCATGATGCTCTGTCTCCTCACAGATCAAAAACAGTGATCAAATTAATCACAGACTGGATTCATCCAAACTGTGAGCCCAAATCAACCTTTTCTCTTTATAAGGTGCTTGTCTGAGGCAGAAAGCAACTAACAGCAAGTTGTATGTCAACTTTATTCGCCCAATTAGATCAACCACATCACATCAATCCAAAAACAAAACTTCCGTGTGTATTTCACCTGCTGAATTGCCCAAAGGATATGACTGAATTCTTTTGAATTCAATTGACTGAATCTGTTAAAAAAAGGGGGGGAGGAAGCAAAAAAGAAAAAAAATATCAAGCTAAAAATGCTGTGATAAAGTTGAGGAAAATATATGAATGAAACCCTAAGATATTTTATCCCTTAAAGAGCCCAAAAATGTAATTTTCTAATTAAGTGATAGCAGCCAGTAATTGATCATCTAGAACCCTGGGCTAAAGGTGCTTATATGATATCATTACTAGCTATCTTGTGGAACAGACCCATTTTACAGATGGAAAGCATGAGTCTTTGTAGAGAAGCTTCCCAGTCAACCCTGCCATAGCAGCAGATGCCTTGCTGAATACAGGAACCACACTCAGCCCCCACGCTGTTCTGATACCATGATTGCAGTTTCTTCCCTCTACCAACATGAGCAGAACTCTGGACTTCAGACAGGTTGAGGAGCTTTGGTGGTCTGGCACTTTGTACACCCTTGAGTGGGCTTAGTGCTTGCGAAAGACTCAGACCTCCTGAGTGTATTTGAACTTGATGCCCAGGATGCAAGGCCAAGAAAGTCAAGGCCTGCTCTGTTTTCATTCAAAGACAACGATTTTTTTCTTCTCTTGCAAACATCAGGTTGTTTTCCTCATTCTTAACTGAGTTCCAAACCACAATTTAAAAAAAAAACCAGCAAAAAGCACTTATTGGGAAGAGCAGTGAGGATACAGCAAATGAATCTCAAAGCTGTGAGCATCCAGGTTTCACACAGGACGCCTAAGCAAGTCAGGGGTTTCCACAACGCCACCCTCACCTAGCAGTGCTTAGGATCAGAGTGAAGAGCTGCTGCATCAGGTTAAACTCTTGAGTCTTTGAAGAATCAGACTAACACAATCTATGAAGCAGACTACATATGAAATAAATGCTTTCATGGATACTGTAGACCTACAGCAAAGTCTGACAATAAGGTTTTAACTATCTACATTATGAAAGCCAAAATCAGAAAAATATATGTGATATGTGTACCTATGCACGCAGATAGATAGATGATAGATAGATGATAGATAGATAGATAGATAGATAGATAGATAGATAGATAGATAGATAGATGATAGGTAGATGATAGATTGATTGATAGGTAGATAGATAGATAGATAGATAGATAGATAGATAGATAGATAGATGATAGATAGATAGATAGATAGATAGATAGATAGATAGATAGATGATAGATAGATAATAGATAGATAGATAGATAGATAGATAGATAGATAGATAGATAGATAGATGATAGATAGATAGATAGATAGATAGATAGATAGATAGATGATAGATAGATAATAGATAGATAGATAGATAGATAGATAGATAGATAGATAGATAGATAGATAGATAGATAGATAGATAGATAGATAGATGATAGGTAGATGATAGATGATAGGTAGATGATAGATCGATAGATAGATAGATGATTGATAGATAGATAGATAGATAGATAGATAGATAGATAGATAGATAGATGATAAATAGATAGGTGATAGATAGATAGATAGATAGATAGATAGATAGATAGATAGATAGATAGATAGATGATAGATAGATAGATAGATAGATAGATAGATAGATAGATAGATAATAGATAGACAGACAGACAGACAGACAGACAGATAGATAGATATGGATCTACACGAGTAACTTGCTCTATTTCCCAATTTTTCTTCTACATCTTGATACCAAAATAAAATCTCAAGCAAACGCTTTCACACCAGGATCCAGGGAAGTAGGCAGAAGACATTTATTTATTGCTCCTACCCAATATCTAATTTGATAATAATCCAGCAGTACTTATTAATTACTAACTACAAATTTGATATCTAATGGGTATTAAATACTTGTCACTTCTTTTACAAGCTTTAATACTTTCTTCAGATACATGAAGGTATGGCAATTATATTTTTAAATAAAGGAGTAGTGTGTCTTGAGGCTTCACACTGATAAAAACAAACGGAAGTGGATAGATCACTTATTACTTTCATGTATATTAAACTTCCAAAAGAAACTTATTCCTTGACTGCCTTGCATTACTGCCCTGTTTTACTGCACTACAGTCGTCAATAATCTCACAGCTGCTAGTAAAACCTGCCCCAAAACAAATTTTTTAAAACTAATTTGCTTCTGCTGAACTAAACAAAATGAAACTTCGGCAGCCAAACTTTCTCCTGAAGCTGAGCCAGTGTGAGGTGAACAATTCCCTAAAGCTGTGTCATCACGACAAAACAAAATGCTAGCTGCGTTCTTGACTGGGCTGGTTGAGCTTTGATCGGTTCTCAGGGTGACACGGATGCTGTTGTTACCTTACAGGCTTGATAGGATCCATCCATGGAGCCAGGGGGGACCTAGCACTAGTCCTCATCTGTCTTCATGCAAATACATGTAAATATCATGCTGATGTCTCAACAGTTTCCCCTGGCAGTGCTGCTGCTGGCCCAGAGGAAGAGACAAGCAATGTGCCACATAGACCAACCAGGACATTTACACAGAAAGGGATGAGTCTGGCTAGAAATCCCATGAGATTCAATTAAAATTAGGAACTCAGACTGCAAGCGTCACGCCGTTGCTTTCTTTAGGGAAACACCACTATCAGGCAATATTAATCATTATCTGGTGATGCTAATGACATCACAGGAGGGCCGATTCTCCCCTGTGTTGAATACGTTAGGCAACTTTGATTATTTCCAACAACTAAATGAGAACTAAAAACACATTGTAGCCAGCACATTTCCTTTTAATTTTTAAATTCATGCATATTATCCCAGAAATGAAATCCATGTGCCTATAAAAATGCATTTACACTTTGCACTTCGGAATATGTGACAGTCTCTTTATAAATCTTTTAATGTCTTTATTTACTTTTGGAAGCATCCGGTTTGTGAAAACAAACTCTAAATAATCAGAACCAAGCTGCCATATTCTATGAATATGCACCCTTCACACATGACTGATAAGGCTGCAAACATGTGGGACTGATTCATGAACACTCTTTGGCACAAAGAAGTGTTGTTAGGAAGACTTAACAACTGCTTGGTCATGGGTTTGGAGTGTGTGTGCCTATGATGAAGGCTTTGGGTATTTGTGGGTGCTGGAAGAGGACACAGAACCCTTCTTCTCCTTGTGGCTCTAAGTATCGGACCCAATCTTCCTAAAAATTTTTTTAATGTAAGTTCTCCTAAAGGAACCAAGTTGAAAGCGTTGTTGTTCTTGTTTAGGTCCCTGTTAGCAAGCAGCCTGAGGAAGGGAATCAAGGATGAGGGCACATTCCAAACATGATGCCTTGATCTTAATAAAACTCATTTACCCACTAAGAAGAGTGAGACACAAGCCAGAAGCCAACAGGACCACCCATAATCAGCCTGCTAAAGACAGCAGCAGATTCAAACTATTTCCCAGCTCCATGGAAACCTATTCCCCAAGTATCACAAGGTCTCTGGTTAGCCTTCCAGGTCTGCTGATGTGACACAATGCATGATCACATAAAACTAACCAAAACAAGCTTGATATAGAAAGCATTTCAATGCAGCATTTATGGCTACCTGCTGTCACAAATTCTCTCTGGCCTAGCCATAAGATCACCAAATAGCCTTAAGATCTTGGTGGCCATCTGCAGGTACCAGAATTGATCTGTAGCTGACAGGCCCTGCCTCTTCTAAGGCTGCTGATTGTTCTAGACAACTCAGAAACTAGCATTAACTATCTGGATAGCTGCTAGGTCCTCCACAGATTTTGACATACAGAAATTATAGTCTGCAGAATGGGGACATGAGTTAACTCCTGACAAATGTTGGTGTGCTGAGTGCAGAAAACAAAGCCAGCATGATGGTACACCTGTGATCCCAGCACTCAGGAGACAAAACAGGAAGGTCTCAGATTTGAGGCTGGTATAGTAACTGTGTGACCAGCCAGGTCTTTATGACAAGATCTTGTCTGAAAGAAGGAAGAAAAAGAAGACAAAGGGGATTTGGAAAGAAAAATAGTGGGAGAAACAATAGCAACTCTACAAGGAGCTGACAGGAAGTCTCTACTCTACCCAGGAGTGGGGACTGAACTGTGGGGCTTTGCTCATTCTAAAGAGGTACTCCACCCCTGAACTGTATCTCCAGACTTGGTTTTGAGTTGCTATGGTTTGGTTTGGTTTGGTTTGGTTTGGTTTGGTTTGGTTTGGTTTGGTTTGGTTTGGTTTGGTTTGGTTTGGTAGTTTGGCTGGTTTTGCTTTTTTTATTTTGGTATAGACTCTTACTAAATTGCCCTTAAGTTGGCTTTGAATCAAAAATCTAAGATTATAGGACTATGCTACCAGGCTTAGGTTTATACTAATGCCGATTACAAAGTTTGAATATTACAATCGCCCAGACAAGGAGGTGCAATTCCCATTAAACAGATGAGAAAACTGAAGCTGGCAGTTTTGTGTAATGTCACCCAAAGTACACAACTGGTAAGTAGACAAAACAAGATCTGAACCAGCATTTGTCCTTCTGTGTCTGTCTCTGGCCACTATACTCATTTTCCTTAACATCTCCCTCCAGAGCATTCTTCACTGTGGGCAGTTTGGGTCCCATATGTGGAAGTCCTCATTAGAGATGGTGAGAGAGGCCTCTTCCATCCATCCAAGAAAGAAATCGTCTGCATTCCATCTACAAAATCCTCTTAGGGTTTGACCCTAAAGGCGACTAACAAAAGACAGGCTCCTGTCTCCCATCGCTCTTTGCAGTATCTGTAACGTGTCATCCCTCACAGAAAAACAGTGTGTGCAAGTTTAAATAACTGAAAACTTTTAAAGTTTTGCTAGAAGTGGACAATTTGCTTGAATCCATACCAAAAAAAACCTCAAATTTTCACAATTATAGATGATTTAACTTCCTAAAAGTATCAGTTTAGAGTTCAGTTTAGAGTGAGATCCTATTAAAACTGATATCACTTGTTATTCACTCAAAGAACTAACTGAAGACAAATCTAGATTGCAGTTGGGATCAGAAGTGAGGTCTGTCTTTGTGTGGCTATTGATATCTAATTAACTTATTTAATGCTTCCCATGTGGTTGGACCTAGAACGTTTGGGGCAGGAGAAATCACTGTCGAAACAACAAAAAGACCTTTCCTCATGCGTGAGTGTTCACAACTGGGAAGGGTATGGCTTTCACAGAAGGATTGATTGTTTTCCTGACTCAGTGTTATCTTCCTCCTTATCTTTGTGGAACAATGTGCCCGCCCCCTTGTGGCCAGAATGATATCTTTCCTTTCCTAGATAGCATTAATCACATCACAACTTGTTTGCCCAAGGATTGGTTTTCTTTGTATTTTGTTTTCTGGTGTTTGTTTGTTTGTTTATGTATTCCACCAACTTGGTGTTCCAACTCAACTTTGAAAAACAAAAGCCAGTTTCCTCCCATCATTCAATATCTTGTTTCATTTTATTCCCAAAAGATTGCTGTTAAATCAAAACCAACTAGTTACCTGAAGGAGTCTCATTTTATTCTTTGTTATTTGAAAAATCTTATAAACTAAAACCTCGTTCACCAGCACTTGGAGAACCCTTGGAAGCTAGAACTGCACAGTCCCTGTAAGAAAGACACTGGAAGTTATCCATCACATCAGTCGATCTCACCAGAGAGAAGGGAAATGGAACCTTACAGGATGGAAATGTAATTTAATAGCTGAATGAACATTTGATCAGCTTATTTCATCCTGAAGAAGAAAAGGGGAGAGTGGGGGCGACCCAGGTGGTTAAATTGTAATACAGTAGAAATTCTATCACCCATGAAAACTGTAATTGGGATTCCACTTCTGGATTTGGCCGACCCAGAAACAGATGTGTGTTTCAATGAGAATCCCAGGCTTCACCTCCTCAAGAAATGCTATTCAGACTCAAAACAGAGCTTTCAACTAGCCTATACTCCAAAGAAATAACTGGGATAAATTGACTGTAATTGTCCCAACTGTTTAGAATTCCCATGTTGGATTGGGGCTAGATGTGTGGTTCTCATTGTACGGGCTTGAAGAAGAAGACACCGTCGTTGGGAGAGGGAGGGATAATACAAAAACGGGAGAAAATGTCTTTGTCAAGTTGAGATCCAAAGATCTGAGCAGAAGTATCTGAGCCACGGGTCATTTCCTCAGTGAGTGGGGCTAGATAGAGAGAGCAGGGTTAAGGTGAAGGCTTAATTTGTGCATAATTCTCTCCCAATAAGAGAAAGGAATCAAATGTTTCTCATTATATGGCCTGTCTGGGTGCACAGGCCTTTCAACTGAGCTCCTCTGATGCATTCTGGCAAGACTCTAAATTCGTATTGTCCGCATAACATGGAGCAGGTAGCATTTCTTTTGAAAAGAAACTCTGGCCCGTGTAATTCTAGCTAGAGAAGCTGGTGCCAGGAAATCGACAGCGAACTATACCCAGACCACAGATAAATTCAATAAATCTCCATCTTTTTACAGGAGTCAAGAACAAGCAAGGGAAAATGCAGTTGTCAGGGAGTGAGGGTCACCAGCAGCAGCCCAGCTCTTCGTGGGTCCCAGTGAACTGAAACTGGAGGTGAGTGAACTGCCTGTAACAATACTGGGTATTTCCTTCACCTTGGTTTGTATCAGCATTTATTCAGTGTCTCTCCCATTCTTTTCTTTCCTGGCCCAGAGAGAGCTGACTTCCAACCCCAAGACTAGGAAAATCTAATTCATCAACTCCTTCCCTGGTCTGAAGGAGTCAGGTTACCTTCCTGAAGCACAAACCTCCATGTCTCTTGTCCCAGTTCTTTTCCTCCTGAGTCTGTTGTCCCTCCTCCTTGCTACAAAGTAGCCACTTCCCCCCAGGAAAGTTATAATCCATTCTAAGTACTTCCTCCAGCAAACAACGAAACAAATCCAGTCTTTGGTCACTGGAGGCATGAAGCTGGCCCTCTTTACGAATATGGTGTTTTTACGAAACACTTGTTGGTATACATCCATTTGAGAGAACAAAATGAATGCTGTAGGGCTTAAGCCACTGGTTTACACGGAGCAGATATGTCTCCCGTGACGGTATGTACGACACAGCTCTTCACTGGGTGCCTGAGAAAGCAGAAACAAGTCCTCTGCTGAAAGAAGGGCATTTGGAAGGTGGCAAGAGTGTTCACCTATAAGAACAGAAATGAGACTACCAAGCAATTTTGAGTTTTCAGTTTGATGACTCTACTGTGCATTGCTCCTGTCCTTTCAAAGCCACCAGAGGGCCATCTGAGTGATTCTATGTCTTTCTTTGCATAGTTTTCTTTTTGATATGTCACTCTGTTTTTCCAGTTATTCTTAAAGTAAAAAGTAAAAAGCAGGTGGTGGCCCAGAGACAAACAGCCTCTGAGTACTGATTCTCTCTCAAATTACTCTGCCCTTCCTGGTGCTCTAAAATTGTGTTATGAGACTGCAATTCCTCTATGGCTCTAGTTGCACAGAGAACAAAATGCCATCTTTTAAATGTAATCTAAATTCTAGATCTCCCACCAGTCTTGGAAATAATTCCCCTGCCTTTTTTTACAGCTAAACAAATTCATCTCCAGGGAAGGCAAACAAAGGCAATGCCAGTCTTCTTACAGATGGCCCCTGTAGGCGTTATGGTAGTGGAAGGGTGTGTCACACAGATGGGACCCCGTAGCTAAGGGACACTACAGTCCTCTGTCCCATAGACTGCTCTCAGAGGAGCAAGAATTTAAGTTCATCGGGACTCTTTACACCCCTAGACTCAGAACAGTTTATCATTCAGTACCTAACATGAAAAGCCAAAGCCTGTTGGTATTGTGACTATTATATGCATCTCTTATATTCTGCCCCTCCCCCTGATATTCCTCTATAGCTCTAGATGTACAGAGAGCTCCAAAGTCCAGAATACTCTAAGACTTACTTTCATCACAGTGTATCAAAAACAATGGGGAATAGATCTGAGACATGTTTCCCTTTGCAGGTAGGACTTTTTTTTTAAAAAGTTTGCAATTATCCTGAATTGGATTTCAGGAGTCTCCTAGCCTTTATGACTGAGCAGTCTACCATATAGTCTCGAATGCAAAGAACAAGAGAAGATGAAAATCAGAAGATGGAGTCTGTAGTATAGTAGTATGTAGACTAATATAGATATAGTATGTATGTATAGTGTATATTGTATAAGTACTTCTCATATTTACAGAAAGGGTTGCAGTGCCTTCACCAGTCTAAGCAAGCCAGTACTTCTCCAGGAAGCAAGAAAGGATGCCTGAAGCTCTATGCCCAGGTTGAGTAATCTGCTGTGAGCACCTCAAGGCTAGCTGAAGTCACAAGACCCCTGCTATTTTTCACACTTCCCTCCCTCTCTTCTTAAGACCCACTTCTCTGCAAGATCTACTGGCATGTGGAAAGCTAGCCAGATTTCCTCAGAGTTCAA
Source organism: Mus musculus (assembly GCF_000001635.26). Classification (NCBI taxonomy): domain Eukaryota; kingdom Metazoa; phylum Chordata; class Mammalia; order Rodentia; family Muridae; genus Mus; species Mus musculus. The sequence continues at coordinate 147,375,956 of NC_000068.7, read as the reverse complement.
GTCCCAGTCCTGACTATTGGATGAGATGATGAGATGAGATGAGATGAGATGAGATGAGATGAGATGAGATGAGATGAGATGAGATGAGATGAGATGAGATCCTGTCACTCATTTCTATGCCCAGGCTCTTTCTTTGCAACTTGTTGTGTGCTCCAGAAAGAGTTAATCTGTTGTTCCTTTCCATTAAATGGAACTTTTTAAAGTCCAGAGACTTTAAAACCTAAAAAGTCTCTGTGTAAAGAAAGGAAGTACTGTTTTATAACTAATAACTTCAACAAGTACTACTTTTTAAATGCTGTGAACATCATTTCACACTGGTCCTATGCATGGGAGCAGATCAGACAGCTACTGTAGACAGTGACAGTTCCAAGCAATAACTTAACTCAAAAGTCTCTTCCCTGGGTTTCGGAAAGCCAAACACGGTGAGGCAAAAAAAAAAAAAAAAAAAAAAAAAAAAAAAAAAAAAAAAAACCCTAAAATAACCAAAACAAACAAAAAAATCAGCCAGAAACTCCTTTGTACTTTAAAGACAGACGCTTGCTTGTTCGGTAACCTGAGATACTTTTCTTTGGCTTTTAGAATGATAGAAAAGCCCTCCATTGTCTCCTTTGCCTTTTAAATTTTCCTTTCATTTTAGGATGGTTTCTGCACTTGGCTTTCCCCTCTGGTCCCCAAAGCTGAGCTGGCACTTCCTGGACCATGCTGGCCAGGGGGGGAGTGGGGTAGGGGCACACCAACCTGGTGGAGCCACTGACAAATGCCCCCATGCAGGTCACCTTCTTTTTCAGCGGCTGCCCAAGCAGAGCAGTGAGTACCCAAGAAAATCAAGAACTCATCCTCTGATCGTGTGCATCCTGGATGGAGCGATGGAGGGAGTCCAGATTAAGCACAAACACAGAACACAGACTTTCTCCCTCACCAAGCTGGCGAGTTTCAGACTTTCCTTTATTCAAAGGCAGCCATGTTTAACAGGTGAAGTCAGACTCTCACCAGTAATATGTTTATGACTACAACAATTGAATTATGCTCAGAGTCCCCACCACCAGTGCGCCTTAACTTGAAATCATTTAATAGCCCTCTTGCCTAGCTCCAGAAGAAGCCTTCTGGGTTCCTGGGTTTTTGCCCACCCCAATTCTTTGCAAACCAGAAACCAAAATGAACCTCACCACCCTGAAGCAGTTTGTTCTTCAAAATTAACAAATGTACTGAGCCCCAAACACCCGAAACCATGCTGATGGCTCTGGAGGTACATTAAGGAGTGTTGGGCATATCTGGCTGAGAGATAAGCCTAGTCTTTAATTACTAAAAACACCACCAGTCCCAACACCAGTCCCAGCATCTCTTTCTCCTGTCCTGTCTTCTTTTGGGTGACATTAACGTAGAAACAAAGCCAGCCTAGTCACTGGGCACAGAAAAACAAAAGGTTTCCAAACAATATTCTTGGGGTAGGGGCAGCAATCCAAGGAAGTTGTACTCTTGTTTGTTACTATAAAAATATATGATTAAGGGCTTTGGCTTTGCTCCTAGGTTCAAGCCCCACTCCCTTGGGACTGTGGCTGCTCAGGGGAGTGGGGGGAGGGGTATAAAGGAAGGTTGGGTCCTTGAAGAATGCACTGAAGTTTTCCCCACCCGCGGATTGAAGAAGTCGAGCCTAGGGAAGCTGTAAAGACCTTTGATTGTGAGAAAAGTGTGTGTGAGGAGAGAGAGAGAGAGAGAGAGAGAGAGAGAGAGAGAGAGAGAGAGAGAGAGAGAGAGAGAGAATGCAGAAAGAGAAAGGATTGAGATGAGAATATAAAGGAGGGAAGAGAGAGAGAGAACAGGCGGAGGGAGGGAGTGGAAGAGGAAGAAGAAGAGAGAGGAAGGATATGGATGGGAAAAGACAAAACAAAAATAAATTGAGGTGGATGCAGGAGTCTCTCTCCGAACTAGGAAGGTTAGGAGAACGCAGCCATCTAAAACCAAGACTCGGAAAGACCTAAAAAATTCCAGGGTTTCCTGAAGGAAGCACCGGCGGAACTGTTGAGACCAAAGCAATGCCGGGGCCCCAACTCCAGGATGCTGCTAGCGCAGAGGTGCAGAGGTCGAATGAGCTGAGCTGCACTCCCGGCCGGCTCCTCTGAACCGGGCTGTGGCTCTGTGAGAGGACAGCCCCTAGGAGGTCGAGGCTGGGATGGGCAGTCCGTGTAAGCTACCGAGTGCATCCGTGGCCTTGCCTCCCGGGCTGGGGGGCTTCCGGTCGGTCCCTGCGGAAGAAGCACAGGAGCATCGGGTCACCGCCCAGAGCCTAGGCTGTAGAGCAGGATGCCAGCAGGTCACGGACTTGGGGACGCTCACCCTTCCGTGTCCCGTTCAGGGAGCCACTCCACAAGGCGGGCTAGTGGATCTCCTCAACAGGCCGCTTCTCCAGTCATTCATTCCTGATGATGACCACAGAAGCAAGGGGTGGTGTGCACGTCTTCAGCTCCTAAGGAGACTTCATGACTAACCTGGCGCTGACCCTGCAGAGCATGTCCTCCCGTCCCCGACCCACCAATCCACTCCAGACCCATGCGAGATAAGCAGGATTGAGGGGCAGCTTAGGGTGTCTGGAGGTAGGCCGGGTGCGGAAAACGGGCCACCAAACATTCTTGGGGGCCTCAGACTTGAGCCAAGGTGGAGCTTTAGGTAAGCAGCGGAACACTGCGGCCACAGCGCATCCTGGGGCCTGTGGGCCTCTGGATTAAGTGGCAGTGGGCTTGCCAGATCAGACGGTATTCTGCGCATTGCTCTATTATTTGGGGTTTTGGGAAGGGGCCCAAGTTTTGCTACTGGAAGCCAGAAAGTGACGCCACGATTGTGCAATCCTATTTTTCCTTTCCCCAGAACCCGGATCCGGCTGGCTGTGCAGCTTTTCCTCGCACCAGGAGGCAAAAACAAATTATCTCTGACGGGGGGTTTTCGATTTTCTTTCCCTCCTCTCACAAAAAGCCACTCTCTAACGCATCAATTCCAATTCGTTGAGGGGGAACTCTGATTTGCCAGCTCCAGGCAACTTTGAAGTAACAGTACACACACACACACACACACACACACACACACACACACACACACACACACCAGGTTAGTGCAATATTTAAAGAGATAGATATACAGACAGTCCCGACCAAAGTCCTCCAGGCGATACCCCCACCTCTCAGTTCACTTTACTAAGCACAGTTATGACTGTACAGCCAAATATCCAGACATCTTTTTCCATCCTGATCACACACTTCAAAAGTGAGGACCTGTTTTTAAAACATGTGAGGCGAAGGCTTCTCAGGCAGAAATGACAAGTGGAGAAAAATAAACACCCAGGAGCCAGGAGATGAATTCCACCCCCACTTTGGGAAGATTCTCCCGTTTTTGGAGTCACTTAGCATACTCTAGTCTCTGGGAACTGTGACTAGGGAAGACAACTTAAAAAATATGGGAATTGCAAGAACATAGCATATGACAGAGAACCAGGAGAGGCTGGGACTCCACCAAAGGAGAGGGAATAGGAAGGAGTTTCATAATTTGCAAAGGCTATCTAATCGTCCATGACAGAGTTCTCTTTTGGTATTGTCCAAGCACCAACTCTGGATTAGCAATAATCAGAACAAAATTGCAAATTCTCTTTAACAAATAAATAGCAAGTCTTCTTCCTGGAAGCCTGAAAGTGACACTCATAAATGTGATTTTTTTTATTCCCCCCACCCCTTATTTTTAAATCTCTCCTGGGATCAGTTTTTGAACGTTAAAGTTTGCTGGTTTCTGAAACACGGGAATGCCTTTGAAGTCAATGTGGTCCCTCACCTTGGGGAGGAAAGTACTGGCACAGAGACCTTTGGGTGGCTGTGGAGGTTCTTAAAAGCCCATCCCCTCCTTGTGAAGAGAAGACTTCCTTATTCTTCTCTCAGTTCCAAAGAATTAAAGTTCCCTTTCAGGAGAAGGGAAGCATCAGCAGTCATTCCTACTTTCTTGCCTCCACAGGAGGGAAAACAGAGTTGCTACCTTCCGCCAAGACAAAGGCAGTAAATTGTGAAGCACAAGCTGATATTCGATGAGGTTCCAGGTTGAATAATGAGTAAGATACCCATTTGCAGCTAACTGGAGGAACACACTAGTGAATATTGTATCCTGGATACACATTGGGTCATCAAAATAATTTGATTTTTACTGGGTATATTTATATTCATATGAATACAAATTCCTATTGTCTCTGAAAAGACAATTTTGTATCAAAAAGTTAACTAGTATTAATTTTACTATTATACAGTAAACAAAAAGTAATGACAGTAAACTCTCATGAAACAATTTTCTTTGAACACATTAATTGTTTAAAAAATTGTTAAAAGCAAATGGCACTGGATTAGATTACTTTGCTTTAACTCTTCAAAGTCCAGTTAAGGGGCAATTCTTTCTGCCCATGAGAAGAATGTAAATTCATACTGCAAGGGAGTATGTAACTTTTACATTTCAAAAACAGGTGCTTAATGAACAATTCTGTTTACAACCACTGAGCACAAATGCTTGCAAGCCAGCCTGAGAAATTGTTCACTGGAATGGATGTGAATAATTCCTTTAACACATTTTTTTAAGGCACTGTATGGATCAGGATACTAACTTACTAATTTAATAACCAATGTAGTTAACTTGGTTGTAGGTTCTGTATTTTATTGTAGGAGATGGATATGATGGTCACAGGGGTTCTGCCAGTGAGGTGTTCTGTATTTCTGAAAAGGGGGTGTCTGATAAAAAAAATCAATCAGGAATAACCCCCAAATACAGATCCCTCCCAAGCTGACTACAGGTCTTTGGAGTTAGTGAGTGTGTGATCACCTTTGGATCTTATCCTTGATACATCACAGGTTTTTATGTGAGGCAGAAGCACCCTCATGACCAAGTGGCCCTTCTGAAAACTACTTCCTTTTGGAATCAATGAACTCTTCAGTTTACTATGTCTTCCTTCTCCTTGGGACCAACCCAGGAGAAATCACTTAAATTCTTGACTAAATACTTTTAACTTGAGTAAGCCTGCTCAGTTAAGCAGGGTGTGGCAAAGCTCATTTAAATATCCACACCAACAGTCCCACTTCCGTGTGAGAAACTGAGTGAGGGGGAATTCACCCTGAGACCCTTCAACTGTCCTTAAATGTAGGGGGCTAATGAAAGCTATTTTCAGGTTTCAGAATTCTTTTCATGGACTTTTTTTTCTCCAGGTGAGCAAGTAATGTTATCCTATTATTTAAACTAAATTAAAATAAAGTCTCTGACTCGGTCTAGACAAATGAGTGCAGTCTTAATAGGCTAGGATAGAACTGTTCTACAACGTAGTTAAGGGTTGGAGAGATGACTCAGCAGTCAAGAGCACTGACTGCTCTTCCAGAAGACAGGTTTCAATTCCCAGCAACCAAATAGCAGCTCACAGCTGTTGGCAACATCTGATACCCTCACATAGACATGCAGATAAAACACCTTGCACATAAAATAAAGATAAATAATTTTAAAATACTTTGAAATTTCAAAAGCTGTTTTCTTCCTTCAGTTTATTCCTGTGGATCGTACCTAGTCTCCCCTTCCAAATCCGTGATTCAGTTACCTGGCCTCACCAAAACTTCTTGGAAATAGATCTTTTTGTCTGGGAACTACTATCATCTGTCTAGCCATGGGCACAACCCCACCACGACCCCTTCCAGCATTGGTGGGTGTGAGACAGGTAAGATCAGAACTATTTCCTAATCCCAGAACACCCTTCTGGCTCATTCTGTCCTTTAGTTTGTGTGCATGGTCCCCTTCTCTGCTGGAGCCGAAACTCCCTTCTAGTAGTGAAGTTTAGATGTTCTGGTGATCAAAACCTAAATACGAGCAGGTTCAGAACGGACAGATTTAAGATCAGGTGAATTATTTCTCAGTACAGTGAAAAACAAGAATTTCACAGACAGTATGATTTAATCCATGCTGGCCCCATGTGTTAAATCTCTGGTTGACTTTTTAGAAAGCAGATTTTGAAGGGGAAGGGGGACGAGGCTCCAAGCCACAGCGCCCTGGGATGGAAAGAACCTTAATGCTTTCGATTTCCCCGCCGAATGCGCTGAGGAACAAGAGTCTAAGAAAGAGCAGGGCCAAGGTTTAAAAGGAACCGAGAAGAAAAGGAAGGGCAAGACTCAGTGGGGAGTCCAGCTGTGGAAGTCAGGAGTGTCACTGATAGGGTCCAACCCAGGCTCTTGTAGGATTGAAGTGCAGGACTCTCTCCACTATAGAAAGCTACTGTTTCTAGGCTACCCAAATGTGGGCCTGGGGTGTTTTGCAATTAACACATTTTTGCAGTCTACACAAATGTGGGCGTTTTAGACCATTCTTGGCATGGAGAACATGAAGCCAGAACGGGCAACAATTTGACCAAAGATATAAGAACTTCAATGACACCTAAAGTCTTGATTACCAGCCTGACCCTCTTCCTTCTCTCTCAATAGGTTAAAAGGGGCAGTTTAAAGTGAACCGCTCACTCTCTAGGTGCCCTTTCTTTTTTTTTTTTTTTTTTTTCCTTTTTTTTTTCTTTCCATTTTTTATTAGGTATTTAGCTCATTTACATTTCCAATGCTATACCAAAAGTCCCCCATACCCACCCACCCCCACTCCCCTACCCGCCCACTCCCCCTTTTTGGCCCTGGCATTCCCCTGTTCTGGGGCATATAAAGTTTGTGTGTCCAATGGGCCTCTCTTTCCAGTGATGGCCGACTAGGCCATCTTTTGATACATATGCAGCTAGAGTCAAGAGCTCCGGGGTACTGGTTAGTTCATAATGTTGATCCACCTATAGGGTTGCAGATCCCTTTAGCTCCTTGGGTACTTTCTCTAGCTCCTCCATTGGGAGCCCTGTGATCCATCCATTAGCTGACTGTGGGCATCCACTTCTGTGTTTGCTAGGCCCCGGCATAGTCTCACAAGAGACAGCTACATCTGGGTCCTTTCGATAAAATCTTGCTAGTGTATGCAATGGTGTCAGCGTTTGGATGCTGATTATGGGGTGGATCCCTGGATAAGGCAGTCTCTACATGGTCCACCCTTTAATCTCAGCTCCAAACTTTGTCTCTGTAACTCCTTCCAAGGGTGTTTTGTTCCCACTTCTAAGGAGGGGCATAGTGTCCACACTTCAGTCTTCATTTTTCTTGAGTTTCATGTGTTTAGGAAATTGTATCTTATATCTTGATGAATCTACCCCAATCGCCTCGAGTCTCCCTCCCCTACTTTTCCCCCATCCCCCACTCATCACCCCCCCTCCTTTCTTCTGTCTTCCAAGCTCCTCTCCTCAGTTTCTAACCCCTCCAATAACCTGACACCTCCCAAATGGCGCCCCTCACCTTCTCGGTGTTTGAAGGTCATTGCCGCTGCAAGCTCCCCGCCGTGCACCGCCACACCAGCTCCGTGGGGCGTCAGTGGGGGTGCCTGGGCTGGTGGCCAGGGCGGGCCGGGAGATAGGTAGCCGGCTGCTGGAGCGCTGTATACTCCGTGCTGGTTGGAAGCCGGGTAGGCGCAGGCAGGAAGGAAGCCTCCCACTGCGGAGAGGCTGGAAGCCGACTACAGAAAGGAGGAGACAGCGTCAGAAAACCCTCTGGCTTCTCCAGCACAGGCCGCCTTGGCACGAACTCTGTTGTCCTGTCACTTGTCACGATTCTAGGACTCCCTAGCAATCTGATTTTAAAACCTCAGGGTGTTTGTTTGTTTTTAATCGAAAGGCATGTCAATCTTCACTCGAAAGCCAGACTGCTCTTAACTAGGACTGCGGGACTTGAGGACAGCAATAGGCCGCTGGAAGATGCTCTCTGCCCAGACTTCGCAAAGCCTGGCTGGGAGTCGCTGCTGCTCTTTCTCCTCACCCTAACCCTTTCTGTGCCCACCCCCCGCCAAGGTCACCTACTGCCCTGCATTCTGGTTACCTGAGTATATTTAATGTCTGCCTCCAAGGCAGGTTTCTCGAGTCCATTCACTGCTGGCGAGGTGGGGAAGGCCGCACGGTTCACACCCGCCCAGTCTTCCATCTTGGGGGAGTAGGCAGCGCCTTCGCTCCCAGCCAGGGCCCCTGCAGGAACGCAGATGGAGTGGATATCTGTGCATTCGTGAAGACCTCCAGCTCAGACTTTTGTACAGAGCCAATGACCCAACTAGAATCAGCGACCCAACTAGAATCAGCGACCTAACTAGAATCAGCGAGCACTGCCAGACATCCCCTCCCACCCCCCAGAGGCTGCCACAAACTCCAAAGGCCTTTCTTTGGAGGTGGGGGAGGTGGCAGGACCCGGCCTTTCCGAGCAAGGGAGAGAGGGGCCTCCAGTTCATTTCCTCCAACCCTGGCCCGCTTCCTACGAAAAAAGCTTAAGTACCAGCAGGCGAGGCTCAACCGGAGGCAGTTTCTTCACTGCTCAGAAGCAGCAACAAGAAAGATTCAAGTTCAAGGCAACTTCACGAAAATTTTGTAAACCTCTAGATGTCTTTTATTAGCACCCAGAAGGCTAGAAGACCGTTTTGGCCCAGGTCTGCCTCTAGGGACATTCTTGGTCTCTCAAAAGAGACACCAACTCCAAGATCTACGCCAAGATGTCTCAAGCACAGAGCTGTTCCCAGATCAGGTGTGTGCCCCCTGCTGAGGGAAACCTTGAAAGGTGGATGCAGACCTAGTAGCCACTTCCCAACCACCTGCCTTCTGCTGCTCCATGGATAGTTTTGGTTGGTGCTATGTTGGTATAGTGCCACCTAAATGAACAGTGTGCAGAGCCTCGGAGATTGGGCTAAGCGATCCATTTTCCCCAGCTTGTGTGTCCTGGGTCTGCTCAGGTCGGCTCCTGGCAGGGGGCAAAGGCGCCTTAAGGAAGGCAACACTAGCTGCTTGGGAAAGGAGCCAATGCTTCCAGAAAACACCACATATATATCATCCTAGGCAGGGCATCAAAGTTGCCTGAAACTTTCAGTCTTTTTCGTGCAACAGAAATTACCAATATTTGACTGAATTTTAATGACAACCAGAGCACAAGTCCTAGCAACTGCCCCAAAGAGAATGGGGCGTCATTACCTCTATTCTAATGGCAGGACATGAACGGCCTCTGAACCCAACAGAGGTCTAGCCCATACTTTAAAAAAAGAAAAGAAAAAGAAAACACCGACTACAGGGGTTCTTTCTCTTTTACTTGAAACACCTCCTGAGCCCGCATCAGCTCCTGAAGGAACCTGAAAGCTAAAGAAGGGGCTGAGCAAAAATGGCCCAAGCGGTTTGTTTGGCTTAGATTTGGCGATAGGCATTTGCATTCTTTTTGCAAGAATGAAAAAGTGCAATTTCAGGCCTCCGATTTTGTGGTCTGCGCCTGCTCTTCTACTTGAGAAATATTTTCCATAGTTGTCATAAAAAGTTCAAGATGTCCGAAGACTCTCACAGAAGGTTCTGGACCCCCAGCCTGTGTGGCCAGTCGTGAACTTACTTTTGAGCCAAAGTCAGTTCTAGAAGGAGAAGGGCATGCAACACCCTCGCTCATCCTCCCGTCCCAAGTTCTGCCTTTTGTAGAAAATTACCGAAGACATCACGACTAAGACACCACGACTAACCTGTTTGCTCCATAAACGTCCGGATGCCCAGGATGTTGCTGACTGAATGTGCGGAGGGCCATGAACGCGGGATACTGACGTGGCCCGCCGAGCCGGGGACCCCGGGATGAGTGCCCATCTTAGTGCCCGTGGGTGACACTGGGCTGGGGTAGGGGTACTGGTAGATATGATTGTAGGGCAGTGCAGGCTGCGGAGGCGGCTGCTTACTTGCTTCGTATGGCCCTGGCTGCGCCAGGCTGCCAATCTTATTTCGCAGGATGCGACTGATGGAGCTCACAGAGGGCACGTTGTACTTGTCACAAACGCCATCAGCCAGTAGCCGGTCACGGATCTCCCAGGCAAAGATGCCAGGATCCCCCTGTTTGTAGTCCCGGATGTGCTTCACTACATTGGGGGTGGTAACTCGAGGTTTGCTGCCCCCGATGGCCCCGGGCAGGATGGAGCCGGTCTCGTTGTAGCGCGCCAGGATTTTGCTCACGCAGCCATGAGAGACCCGCAGTTGCCTACTGATGTCACAGGGTCGGATACCCAGCTGTGCTAGCTCCACGATTCGTAGGCGGATGGCATTGGGCAGGGGACGGCCGTTGACGAACACGCCACCAAGTTGGTTCACTTCGCCGTACGTCTGCTCTGCAGACGCGCCGGATAGGAGTGAGCAGGCGAGGGAGAAAACACCGGCGGGTTACTCAAGGGTGTCCTTGGGGAACCAATGCACTGCACCCTAGCGCGACTCTGAGATAACCCGCAGGTCCACCCCAGCCTCCGACATCTCAGATCTAAGGACAGAGCCAGCCGGGGACAGGCTGGCACATGTCGGGGTCAGGGACATTGTGCTCTTCAGCCCTTGGTGCCCTTTCGCGACTTTAGTCATACCCTCACCTCCTCCCTGAACTTAAGGGACTGACCCATCGATGGCTGGGAGCAGCAGAGGACGTGGCTCCTGAGGACATAGAACCCTTCTGCCCAGGGAAAGTGGATCAGGAGGAAGGGAGGGAGGCAGAGAGTCTCAACCCAGCTCCGCACCCGCCCGCACCCGGGCTGAAGCTCGCCCCTTACCCATCGCGCGCGGGCCGGCCAGCTGCCTGGCGCCGGAGCGGCGGGGGCTGGGCCCGGCGCAGTCCGGGAGAGCTCGGGCGCCGCCACCGCCGGAGAGGCATAGAGGGAGGGCGCGCGCGAGCCGTGGGCCGCGGCGGCTGGAGACGCGCAGTGAGCCGCTGCCCAGCGCGCCGCCCGCCCCAGGGCCTGCCGCAGCCGCCGCCGCCCGCTCCCAGGACACTCTCCAGGCCCGCGACCCCAGGCCCAAGGTGAACTTCATCCGATTGGGAGAAATTCGTCTGACCGGGAAGCTGCAGGGTGCGAGAATCAATTTGACGTGTCCTCCACGTCAATCTCTACAGTCACGCTGGAGACTCACGAATTGGCAGCTCATTGGTTCCCGTCACCGAGCCTGGCGTCCCCCTCCCCGCCCAGAAACTCTACCCCTCCTCCTAGTTCTTGGCTTCCCCCCTCCGCCTTTCTCTTACCCTCTCCGGAACCCTTACCCCCCCCCACACACACACACACCCCACCCCACCCACATACACACCAGGAATATACACCACCCTAAACCTAAGCCAGATCCTGGGATCATCCAATCTTTGTTGCTTTTTATGGCCTTCCTAACCTACTTCAGGAAAGGTAGGGGAGTCATCTCAAGTTGATCATACATTAACAATCACCTCCACCGCCATTACTAATAACCCGTTGGAAGGTAGAAGTTGATCCTGGCACGGTGTTTTAGCATGTGGCTATCTCCACCACCTGCTGCCCTGAGGAGAAGAGACAGGTCAGGTGGATACAGAACCTGGGGAACCACCAAGATGAAAAGAAAGAGGTCCAGCTTGGAAGGGGCATCGAGGAAGGGTGGTCCACAGTGGCTTATGGAGCGGACTCTCCCAGATCCCATTTCTCATGGTTGTCCATCCTGTACTCATAACAGGAGTGCCTTTGGAGTAACATGAGGTGATTTCAGTGACCCGAAAGGAGCACAGCATTCCAGGTTCTGCCTCGAATGACAAAGCCCACCCACCAGAACTCATTCCTCTCCAGTAAGTGACACAAGGAACAAGCAGGAAAGGCAGACTTGCTGCTTCCTGTCCCCAACAATCGGGCAATCTTCAAAAAACCATAATGGTTGCTGAGCTCCTGTTCCAGATCCAGACAGTCTCTTTCAGACAGGCCAGGAGATCCTGCCCGCACTCCACACACACACACACACACACACACACACACACACACACACACACACTTCCTCATCCGTCTGGCCTAGACATTCCCTGGCACCAGTAGTCTTCCAGAGGTCTCTGCTAAATGACCCTTCAGCTCTGGTATTAAAAATCAACTCTTCTAATTCATATCCATGCACAGTGCTGGGCCTCCAAGCTGGCCTTCATAAAGGCAGCAATCCCGAAGGAAGCAATGAGCTGGTCATGGAGTTCTGCACCTCATGCCGTGCCAGCAGAGCAAGACCTGGGAATTCCCAGGTGAGACAAGTAGACACCAAGAGCTTTGGGGCTAGTCACAAAATAGCCTGATGGAACCCCAGGAAACAGCCACAATCCTGGACCTTCCATGGAGTTCAAACCACCCCTCAGGAATCAAGAAAATGCCTCTCCTCACCAACACACATCCCTCCATCTCTAGCTCTTCAGAGCAGCCTGGAGACTGCTCAGTGTTCAAGGGCAGTGATGTTGTTAAAGGCTCCTGCAGGTTGACTCTGTCAGCATAGCTTCAGGAGCCTCGCTGGAAGCCCTGACCACTTTTCTCCCTTTTCTGGGGGAGGGGAACTTTGATGGACCGCATTCAACCCATGCAAATGTGTGTCAGAAGGACCTTTACCATAAATTCCTGGCTCTCCAGGGAAACTGTACAACACCCAGTAGTCTGGGATTGGTGTGAAGGGAACTGTGAAAGAGAACTGGGAGATTCGAAAGAAGAGGTATCTCTGTCTGGCCGCCCATAAACATAGTGCTAGCTCAAGCTCTAAGAGTTTCAGAGAGGTTGCTGGGATGTGGAAGAGGTCTGGGGGACCCGTGCACCCTTGAAGGTGCCCCAACCCCCCAGTGAGAACAGTAAACACACGGAACACCAGGCCCATTAGAACAGGGCAGCCTTCCGGTAAAGACCTAGAGAACAACATAGATTTAAGGTGGGCATGCTAGGTGTAGGAGCTTTCGGTGGGGTGGGGGTGGGGGGCTGCGGAGAGCGCAAGGAGCAGAGAATGAATGCACTTGGGGGGGGCAGTTCCTTGAGGCTTCTCTCTTTCAATTCTTTTCAGATCATTTGGTATTTGAGAGCCTTTAATCTAGAGATTCATTTCCAGGATTTCTAGTCAGGCAAGGAATATTAAGAAATGTGCGATCCTTTGCCATCTGACTCCGCTAGGTGTGAAAAACAGCTTCTATCCCTTAACCCAAAAATGCATCAAAGTAGCTAGCTAAAGGCTGAAGGGCTGGAGGAGGGGGGTCGGTAAGCCAGCTCAAAGAGTAGCTAAAGTTAGCTATGCCACAGAGAGCTGTTTCAATGAAACTATCCTTTGCTCAGTCTGCCGCTTCCTCTGCAAGAAGCTCGGTCCAGACAGCACCAAACTCTCTAGAGGAAGGCCCACTGGTGATCCAGGAGAGGAGAAGGTGGAGGAGCGACTTAGGAGATTTGCACTTGTGGCGGCAGGCTCTCTGGAATAACTGAACCTGCCAGGCTTCCCCATCACCATGTTCCCTCCTCAACAGCCAGCTGCGTGCCTGCTCGACCACACAGTGGTCAGCAGGTCTAGGCTTCAGAAAAACCTTACAGTTTGTCGCCCCCTGTCGGGTCCGGTCCCGGCTTGGCTGCGCAGGTTCCCGCGCAGCTGGCTGGATGAGGTGGCGCAAAGGTTGGAGTGCAGAAGGCAAAGTGTCTCTTCAACTTTCCGGGCTGCGGCTTGGTTATCTCCACCGCTCTGGAGCAGCTAATGGTCCATGAGGCGCACGCAAAGGTAAGAAAGCTCGTATACTTCACTTTTGGTTTGATAAAATAGTATTGCATGCGCTAAGCCCGGCGTGCAACCAAGTGAGCGAGTAGTGGTTTCCAGGAACGTGGAAGTTCCCGGGCTGGAGAACCTCACACAGCGAAAGCCTGGTCCGCCCTGTGCTGAAAGCTCACAGGGCCAGAGGACTAAGGTGAGGGTCTCTAAGGGTTCCTGGCTCAGGTATCCCAGGGCAGAGAAAGAAGGTGAGGCAAGCTTCATAGGCGTTGGAAGTTAAAGAGGAGGTTAAAAGAGAAGCGAGTCTTTCTGGGGACTGGAGGCTGGGAGCGGAGAAAGTCGCTAAGAGCCAGAGAGTCACCAGAGCCGTGAATGGAGGACCCTAATGTTCAGGCTGAATGAGTCAATCTCCAAGCTTCACTTCTCTGCACCATCTTGATTTTTGATGGGATGGTGGTGCGGGGGAAGTTATTTGGGTGCAAACGAAGCGTGCAACGGGCTGACTGTTCCCCGGGACTCACACATTTCAGGTCTCCAGCAATAAACTAAACAAGCAGAAGCAAGTTCCACTCTGGACCCGCAGGTGCGCGGCTTGATTCTGCCGGGAAGGAACCCAGAGTAGGAGCAAACACGCCGCTTTCGCAGAGCAGCTCTGAAGTAGCCTGCGTCGGTTTTCCAGCAGCCGGGGACTGGTAGAACTGGGTTTCGCTGCTCCAGTCTCTCCTGACTCAGGCCTTGCACTTTCGTTGTTTCATGAACACTGAGAAGTGCGTTACATGGTTTGAAATTAAAGTCAAACAAACGATCTCTTTTCTTTTAAAATTCGTGTGCTGGTTTGTTTTGTCCTTTTTTTTTTTAAGCAATGCAAACTTCAGAGTACTTTGTGTAAGGATTCTGTGTAAGGACAGACTACGCAACGGACTTTGTGTAAGAAGAGCCTACTTTACTCTTTAAGGGCATTTTACAATGGACAATTTTACCACTACACAACACTTAAAAATAAGAAAATGCTTTTTTTTTTTTTTTTTTTAGTTTGACATGTGGCCAGGTGCAAGAAAGCGTTGGAGGCAAAGCCTTGGGGGACTACAGGAATCTAGCTCATGGAACAGTGTAGACTGCAAGGTAGATACACGGACAGTGGGGACAGTGGAGAGTGACTGGGATGAAAGGGAAGGATAGGGAGAAGGAAGACTCACAGATTAATTGATCTCAAAGATCAAGTCAGCATAAGGCCTGTGTCCCTTCCCCACCTTAGGGAGCCAGTGTTTTCCCATCTGGAACGCAGGCTCCTCCCCACCTCCAGTTCCCACGGAGAGAGTTTCCCCCAGGTTTGTGTTCACCTTGCCTGTTTGAGTATCCTCCACTCTTTGCAGAGACTCTGTTTATGTCTGCTAGCCTGGAAAAGTCGGGTAGCAGTCTTAAAAGCTGCTCCAGCCTCTCATGGCCCCGTGCTTAAAAATGCATGGTTAGAGAAGCAAAGCAAGGCAAAATCTTTTACACTTTCTTCAAATCAAAGGAATAAATAAGAACAGATAACTATTTTGAAGAATAAAAACAACGTTGGATGCTCAGTCGGGTTCAGAGACTAGGGAAGAAAAAGAAAATAGACTTGCTGTGTGAGCCCATTAGAAACAAACGGGGAAATTAGGCATGACCAGCGAAGATCAAGGATTACATCCTGCTTTGAAATGTAGGGACCCGACTATTATATTTGTAGCTTAACTTTCAGAGTTTCAGAATGGGAGCATTAAAGGTTGCACTTGGGTGATAAAAATAAACTATGAAAGCCAGTAGTGGTTTTGTTGGGGGGTGGAATAGTTTCCCTGAGCGTTTGAAGTAGCCTGTCTTCTTGTCTTTGGTTCATGTAAATCCTTACCTGACCAAAAGCCTGAGCACTGCATATCGTGTGTTTCCCTAACGCCCCTGGCAATAGGGAGCATGTCATAAACCTCAATTTCCACTTCTGTAAAGTTACCCACATTGTGCAATTAGATTTATTTCATCTCACTATCTCTCTCTCTGTGTCTCTCTGTCTCAGTCTCTGTCTCTGTCTCAGTCTCTGTCTCTCTCTCTCTCTCTCTCTCTCTCTCACACACACACACACACACACACACTCACACACCCACACACAAACACACACATACCACGTCCATCAAATCCCAAGACATGGTCAAAACTCCACCTTTGCAATAATCTGTCAAAAATGCTTATATGTCCAAGCTAAAAATCAACATTAACGTTGGAAACATCAACTATGGACGGTGCATATCTCCTAAGAACTTGGAAATGTGGGGGAATCTAAGAAGAGCTGTGGGAGGAGAGTGTTTACAGAGGGAGCTGGGGGTGGTTTTAAAGGACTTCTTAAAAAGCAGGACTGGATGAGGGTCTCCGGATGTCCAAAGGATGTCCCTGCTGATCAGACTCACTCAGCGCAAAGACTGACATGTGAGCCACATCCACTCTGGCCCACCCTAATAGGAAACAGCTTGAAGTGTGTTCCCTGTGAACTCGAGGGCAATGCTTCAGAGGTTTCTGCCTCTGCATGGACTGGGAACACAGAGGCTGGAGATGGTAACTGGGAATTAAGCTATTGCAGTCTTTTGTCTCAATGAAGACAGTGCCTGTCAGACCTCCTTTGCTTGGACTTCTCTGATTTCTCATTAGACGTCACTACTTTCCACTCTTGGGCAGACAAGATAATTAACACCTTGCAAAGGTGGCAGTTAGGTTTGCAGAGTGACTGCTGTCACCATTTTACCAGAGGACACTAAACCCTCAGGAGGGCACTGCCAAGGTTCCCTTCCTACTAAGTCAGAGGGAATGGGAAAACTGCCCCACTTCAGTGACCTATTTCCTCATAATTAGCATATTGCTTGATAATTACAAGTCCATTGTTTTATTTCTATCAACACATACCTCTGGGAAATATTGATATGCGGAAATAAAGTCTTTGCTCCGGTCAGTTTCTTTAGCACTAGCTCAGAAGTCCCAAAGCCTTCCCTCTTCACGTTCATTTAATTTTTCATATTCACATCTTTGTAATCTCTTGCCACAAGGAATCACTTCCCTTGACCAGAATCAAGTGCCTTTTACGCTGAGATTCCTTTAAGGCACAGATGGGATTTTTGACTTGTAACTTTTTACGGCTTGTCTGCCCTATTCCTTTGAACTGATTGCTATTGGTTATCTTTTCCTCTCCAGTCCCTGCAACATCCCAACAATGCTACATACATATGCACGAGCGCACACACACACACATACATACACATATATTTATGTATACATAAAGTATGTCCGCTGTTCGGTGATGGTTTTAATTTTCCTTTCCCTCCCCCTGGTGTATGGCCTATGGAGTTTTATTGAAGACCCGTAATGCCTCCGGTTTTGATTTAGTGTTTTGGAGTTTGTGATCTCATTGCCCAGTATGGAAAATATTAGACAGGGTCTGCAGATTGTACACAGGAAAAGACCCGAATCACCATTGTGGGGTGAGTGCTCTTCTCCGGCCCTGAAACAACACAATAGTACAGCTGGCTCTAGGCAAAGAGTCAGCTTTATGTCATCTAATGGAGACTCCTGCAGCCTGCCCTGCCTTTGTACGGGTTTTAGAAAAACTGCTGAACACTTAGGCAATCTAGACCCTTCTGACACCCAGAGACTGTGGTTGAAATTGAAATGGTTACAGCTACAGCCTAGAAACCAGAATTTTAAAGATGCAGAGGGTTTTCAGGTGTATTTAAATTGAACACTCGCTGCTTTTAGAGGAAGATGGGGGAAGGGGTATGACATGATGCTCCTTGCTTTGTAGCAAAGTTCTGGGAGGCCTCCTCTGTGCTAACGCCCTATGAAGACACTCAAAGGCATGTTTAAATCTTTGTCTGAACCAGTCTCTTCACAAAGTTTCCTTCTGTAGTACTCTGATCCTCTTGGAAACTGCAGGGCAGATTGTGCCCCTTCCTCTTGTCATTGCTGGGTGCTGAGGCTTCTGTCTTTAAGATTCCTGTCTTCCTGCCCTTGAATAGGTGATCCCTGGCTCCTGGTTAAGTATAAACATCTGCAGAGTGTGCCAGGGTTAGCTCAAGAGCATTGACAAAGTTTGTCCTGAAAGTCTGTGGAAATGAGTCATAAGTACCCCACAACAGGGTTTGGGGATCAGGGTAATAGGGTCATCCAAGAAGCTTCGAACATCTCTGGTCTTGTAACACTCTAACATGGCTTAACTAATAGACACCTGAAGCAGCAGGGCTTCCAAGGTTATCTGAGAAATACCGAATGCTCTACAAGTTTGACGTAATTTTAGATTTGAAGCTTTCCCATGGTGGTAATGGCAGGCTGCATGAATACTGGAAAATACATGCAGACTAGGATAACGGTAGATAATGGTCTGTGGGTATCTTGGCCAGAGGACAGGCGGTAAGGATAGGTCCCCAAATCAGCTTACAAATCTCTAAAGTCTCAGAAATATAATTAGGTAATTTTCATTTTTATTAGGTTAGCTGGATAATGTTAAGGCTCAAGCTGCTCTTAACTTGATTTTTTTTTTTATCATTTTAGGAGACTGGGTATATTCCAAATGACAAGTATAATTTCAGGTTTGCTTTCCACCCCCTTCCTGTTTTTGTTTTGGGGTGTTTGTTTGGTTGGTTTTCTTTTCTTTTCTTTTCTTTTCTTTTCTTTTCTTTCTTTCTTTCTTTCTTTCTTTCTTTCTTTCTTTCTTTTTTTTTTCCTGAGACAAACTATAGAGACCACTCTGGCCTCAAACTCTCAATCTTCCTGGCTCAGTTTTCTGAGGGTTGGGGTCACAGACAGGCACCAGCAACTCACCATTGGCTTTCTTTTCATTTTGCAGGCAAGTTTCAATATAGTCTTGGAGTCGCTGTCACTGCAAAACCTTCAACTTTGAAAGTACAGAGCTGCATGCAATGATTTTTTTAAATCCTTTCTAGCTGTGAAATGCAAACCATTAGTAAAGCTAAAAGGACAAATATAATTCAGCTGGAGTTTGGGGGTGTTATTTAGTGTCTTGGTTTCAAACCCATAGCCTTGAACATGCTAGCCACCCATGCCATTCTACCACTGAGCTACGCATGCAGTTCTTGTGTGTATGTTTAAAGCATTGTATAGACATCTGTTGAGGATATCTCGAGTTATATATCTTATAATCCCTATCAATATATATTTTATAAACTCTATCAATTATTTCAAGTAGTCAAAAATGATTAATGTTCATATTCTTTGACAAATTTACACTCATTGTAATAAGATCATATGAAAAATAATTTAAAGATATATAAAAATTGCTAACAATACTGATGACAGAAAAAATAAAATGCCCTTAAATTTGTCTGAGATTTCTCAATAGCAAGCAGAAGCTGAAGGCTGGAGGATGGTTGAAATGTCGTGACAGATGCTAGCAGAGCTACAAGCTGGTAGGTTGCATGATCAGATATGCTGAGAAAATGAGTCTTGACAGGACTTCTAGGCATGCAGACACTGGCAAAATGAGTTGAGTTAATATCCGCCAGCCTAGGACACACTCAGAATTTGTATTATTACTTCTTGGCAGGCCAACAGGAAAGGGGTTTGCCCCTCATCTCATGGGGAGCATCAGAGGTTGCTGTCCATTCCATTTTATGTAATAACACCTCTACTTGAACCAAAACTCCCTAGTTTAATATTTTTTCTGCAATTATGTTACACAGACTGTAGCCCAGGTCGTGTGATGCGGGGCTGTTGGCCCCATGTGTGGGACATGTGTTCATGTTTGCAATCTCAGCTGACTGGTTTGAACAGAACGAATCTGGCACTTTCATCTTAGTTTCTCTTTAAACTGGGGCATAGGTAACTCTGCAAGAAGGGCCATGGAACAGGCTGGAGCTGGGACGCAGCTAGCTTAAACTTTGATGAGTAGTAGCCTTAGATGGGATTTGATGACATTATAGTACAACTCTGGGCTTAAGGGTTTTGGGTCATGGAATTGGAGCCTGGATTGTATTGGTCCCATTGTGCTGTCAGAGGCCCTCTTTGCTTTTAAGCTGATGGGAAAGTTGGGGGAAAGGGGTTGACTTATGGTTATGCACAGCAAAAGTATGTCAGGATGCAGGAGCAGGGCTGTGGAGGGGTATGTAGGTAGGAGTGCACCATTGTGGAGCTCAAACACTTTTTCCTTTTAAAGCTTAGGATTATTAAGTCCAAACTGTGTATACACCTTACGTAGAATATTGACAACTGTAGGCTTTTATGTCCATCTGTTGGATACTCAGGTATGTTTTGCTAATGGAAATGCTTATAATCCAAGCTGCAGCACAAGGTAACTTGTGGAGAATGTGGATTTAAAGTACTTTCCTGACTTTTCCTCTGTTTGCTGTGTCCCTTCATGGGACTGGTTCAACACACTGAAATGACATCTTGGGGACACAGAGTCACAGCACCTACTCTAAGAAGCTGAGTGAGAGCTGTGTCACTTGGTCTTCTGTGATTTGAGAAACCTGAGGAAGAAGGAAGGCCTACGTTTGCCCAGTGACATGGGCAGGATGGAGTTCTTCATTTTTGTACTTTCTGGTCAGTGGGGCATGCCGGGCCCTAATCTAAACAGGAGCCACAGTCTATTCTGCTTTTCCCACTGCCATATGAACCTCTGCCTTTTTTAGAGAGTGTCATTCACTCCTGTATTTATTCTCTTAGGTTTTTTTGCCACAAGTGGAGCCCCTCACTTCCTTCCTTGCCATTTGAAGATGTTCTGCCAGCAGGATCTCTCTTGGGATTCAATCATTGGGCTCAGTCCCCAGAGAACCAAGCCTGTGGCTCAGGAACTCAGTTCTATTAGCCCCCTGCATTCTACAAGGTGTGCCCGACTAAGAATAATGTTTGACTCTCTCCCTTCCTCATGAACTACCACTTGTCTCCAAAACTTACATCTTTCTTAGATTGCCCCACATTTTTAACTTTTCCCTATTTCAAGAAGTGCCTTAAATCCAATTTTTTTTTGGTTAGGTGGCATTTTCTATAACTTTAGGATAAGCATCACACCAACCACTTATTCTTCATTAGGTAGGCACACTACCTTAGTAATCTCATGGCCTCCATTGGCTGAGGTGCCAGATGCTTATGTACAATATGAGACACTGTCAGGTACTGTTCAAATCTCCCTGCCCAGGACTCAAATGCTCATTGCTACAGGCTGAGACTATAAATGTTGATACTGACGATTCACGTTGGAGACTCTTTCCAATTGTTCTAAGCTAAAGAGCCAGTGTGCCCAAGAAAATAGTTCTCCCATGTGCACTGATGCTCACAGTGGGGGTATAAAAGCCTGTGAAACAGGGATTGAAGAATAACTTGGAAGGACCATCTCAGCTTGAGAGCACCAAGTGACTTTGCAGTGACTCTATCATCATCCTACTTATCCTCCTACTTAGTCAAACCCCACATCTCTCTCAGGTGCTGATCCCAAGAAGCTGGGCTAAGTCTACAAGTTGTGAACACTGTCTGCTTTGCCAACCATTTGAATCTGTTTCTGATGTTTCTTTGTTGCGAGGATGAAGGGGTGGTGATATATCATTGCTGCAGAATCACAAGTATGGAAGCCGGAATGGCCCCTAGTAGTTTGCCAACCTCTTTGTCCTACTGAGGGACATGTTCTAAGCAGGTAGGGGTTCTCAAGAAAAAAAAATGATTTGGCTTGTGGTACCTCAATGGCAAGGAAGGGCCAAGGAGCTGGCAGAGTTGCAGTGACCACCATCAGATTAGCATTTAGGCTCTTAGAATCCGAGAAGCCAGAGAAAGGTATCAAGTATGGAGGTGGGAGGGCTCCAGGACAAATACAGGGGTTTGAAAGTATGGTCTGGCTTTGTTTCCATCACAGGCAAATTTCTGAAATGGAAATACACGGAGCCTCCAGGGCACTCCACAAATTAGAGTGTGGAACACGAGCCTTGTTGGTGGGCTTACACCAACTCTACAAAATAGCTTCATTGAGCAAATTAATCAAGTAGTTTTGATTACAAGGGAAACATATCTACCAAGGAGAAAAATGATTTTCAGACCCTTTCAATGGTTGGGTTAACATGCAATTCATTTGAGTGAACAGAAGAAAGTTCTTCATCTCGTCAGCACAGTCTATGTGACGAGCATTGGGGAAGCAGCTTTTGCTCCTGAGGACTTCCTGTTCTGGTTGCCTGCTTCTGAAGCTGGTCATGCAGATTTTTGTAGAGCTCAGCAAGGGGTGGAGGAGGCGTCCAGCCATGGGAATACTCATCTCTCTGGAGTCCCAGTCTCACCTAATGATTTTGGAAAATAATGTTATGTTGATATCAAACATGCATAGATTCTTCAGGGCATAGAATAGGATTTCATTTTTGTCTTTATGTTTTGGAAGCACAGAATAGAATGTGTCAACTGCCACCCTAGTTACCAGAAGTCTGTGCTTAGCTCCCATTCTGGAGTGTCAAGGCGTATGCCCCAAGTGTCAAGGGAGGCGCTATGGTAGAAAACTTTGAACTGCTCTGTCAACTCAATAAGCAGAGCACATCAGAGTAAATACAAGATGTGGGTGTCAAAAGGATGCTGTGCCGTGAACCTTTGAAGTGCTCTGTCAGCTCCATAAGAAGAGATCATCAGAAGCAGCAACACGGGCTCTGAGGTAGGAAGACCGCAGGGCTTTGCAGGTGTGTGCTTGTATCCCAGATGGACCTTGAAGAGTGGGTAGATGCTGACAAGTAGCAGTCCAGAGGGCAAAGGAGGGATGGCAAGTAGCTCTTGGGGAAGAAAAGTGCTGAGGCAAGTGGAAGTCACAGGGAAGATGTGACTAAAAAGTCAACCACTTGGTTTAAGGGGGAGCAGGAAGTGGTGGCACAGGAAGCAGGAAGGAAGGTTGGGGACCTTGTAAGGAGAGGCCAGAAGGGCAAAACAAGGAAGCAGCTACTAGGCAGAGAGGCTGAGAGACTTCAATGCTCAGGCCTTTGGACCAGGGCTAGACATTGATATCATCCCAGAAACTGAGCTGCTAAAGATGACTCTAACCCCTTTTCCTTCATCTCAGGGCCCAAGCAAACCATCTAAACTCCACAACTCAGTTTTATATCCTAAATTTCACTTCACAGAAACATCCAAGGACTAAACTGGCTGAAGAAGATAATATGCTTAGTTTAGTGTAATGCCAGCTGCACAGCAAACGCTCAACAGAAGTGACTGTTCCTATATCACTCTAACAATAGATCATTCAAATATGTCGTGCTATACCATTGTACAGTTTTCAACACCAAATAATAAGGCTGTGAAAAATTAAGAGGGAGCCAGACGAGCTGGAGCTGAGACTTGCAGAAGAGAAAGATGTGCTGGCAGGAGTTTTGTTCAGCCAATTGTAAAATGATCTCAATTATTCACTAAGGCAGAATTTCTACAAGCCACAGCTTGCTGGCCTCCACTGTATTTATCCCTGGAGAATGGCCGGACCTCATTTTTTTAACATCTCCTTTGAGTTAAATTTGCACTTTCATAACTGTCTCCTTCCTCTTCGTACTCCTCTCATAAAAACAGCCTTAGGAACAGTCACAGGAAAGCACTTGGAGAGGGGCGAGGGGCACTGCCAAGGGACACACCAAGGCACAAAGATGCCCTGTCTAGAAGTGCATGGGTAGTGACAAGCAAGGGCTGTGAGTAGAACCCCTTTTGTTCACCTTCAGTTTTCATGAGTTTGAGCTTCTCCAGCAGAACATGCCTCCTTCTACGTCAGCTCAACACTGAGACATCAGGGTTCAGAGAGGGAAAGGCTGAGCCCAGACTACAGGTGATGTGAATGTGGCAACAGCTCTGCAAAGTGCTCACTGCCAATTTCAGACCAGTCACAGACTTTGATCCTGCTATCTACAGACCTTAGACCTCTAGTTCCCCAACTCAGTCTTTCCTCTTGCTTCCCTCCTTTTCTTCTCCCTCCTTCAGCATCTGATGTTGTCCAGAAGACACCGGCTGGACCAATGTGTACTTGAAATTTCCCTTCACTGTGGTCATCACCTCACACCCACATGGTTGAAAACAGACTTTCCCCCCTCTCTTCCTCCCTCCCTCCTCCTTCCTTTACTCTCTAAGATGTGATTTCTCAGATTTCTCTTTTTTCAAAAATGTTATTTTATTTATTAGTGTGTGTTTATGATTTTTGTGTGGTCCCACCACTATGCCACAGCTCACACATGGGGAGTCAGAGAACATCTTCAGGAGTCTGCCCCCTCGTCTACTATTGGTTCTAGGTATTGAACTCAGGTCGCCAGGCTTGTTCCACAGGAGTTTCTACTCATAGATCCGTCTCACTGGCACCCATCTTCATCCAGTCTTGCAATTTTCTGTCTTTTCCATTCAAGCCTTCTTTGAGCCCTTGCACTAAAAGAATGAAATTGTTCCCAGTATCTCCTTAGTTCTCTCTTTCGATTATCTTTGATGCACTTGCTGGTTCCCAACCTTTCGTCCCAATTGCTTTTTCTCCCCAGAGACTCATGGTTCAGTATTTTATTACTGCACCCATGTCCCTTCAGATGCTGCAGAACTAAGGAGATACTGGGAACAATTGCATTTTGTGTGTGTGTGTGTGTGTGTGTGTGTGTGTGTGTGTGTGTGTGTGCGCGCGCGCAGTGGCTCAAAGAAGGCTTGAATAGAAAAGAGAGAAATGCTGGGGTGGGGGCTGGGAGAATGGAGAGTGACCTAACAAAATTATCTTCAAACTTAAAGGGGGAAGAAGCAATAATGAGAGACATTTCATTCTAATAAAAGGAGCAATTAATCAAGAAGACTATCCTAAATATATATGTACTATACTCTGGTGCAACCAGTTTCATAAAAATGATTGATTAACATTAATCCATCAATACTAGGTGGTTTCAGCGCCCTACTTTCTCCAATAAAGAGGTTATCTGGACAAAAATGGAAGAACATAAAAATTAATTGACACCACATCAAATGAGCTTAGCAGATATCTACAGAATATTCCATTCAAATATGAGAGAGTATACATTCTATTCAGCAGCACATGGAAGCTTTCCTCAAGTAGACCACGTCCTGGAACAGAAACAAATCTTTACCAATTCAACAAGATTGAACCACTCCTTATGACCTATTTGAGCATGAAGCAATAAAAACCCCTAGTAAATACACAAGCTCATGCTGTATACGCATTTTTAAACTTTCTCACCTGTTCTTTACTTTGCTTAAGGTGATTTTTTTCCCACGCAGACATTCTAAGCTCCCAAGAGAATCAGAGATGAGCTGAGAGGTAGCTCAGCTGCTTAGCTTGTATGCATGGGTTCAGTCCCCAACACCACATCAACTGCATATAGGGGCAGAGACCTGTAATCGTCTGACTCTTTAATGGAAGCAAGAGGATGGGAAGCTCAAGTTCACACTCTGATACACAGTAAGTTTGAGGCTAGCCTAGACTACATGAGACACTGTCATAAAAGAGGAAAACCCATAACAATTAGTATGGGCTATTTATTTATTCACTTGCTGAAGTCTGCATTTCATGTCATGTCTAGGCACTTCTTTCCTCCACGATGTGCCCTCCTCTCATACATCCACCAGGCGTCTTCATGGCTTTTCATTGTCCACATTTAATCCATGGTGTGTTGAAGCTAGCCCCAGTATGTGGTACGAGGGGTGGATCTCTCTTTCACCAGAGGCTTCAGGGAAACAGAAGGAGTCTCTCCACTGTGGCTCTGAGTTTAAACAGAACCAAAGCCTCCCAACCTGCTTCCATAGCACAAATCCTGCTGCCCAGTACTATTCCCTAAGGAACAAAGAAGGATGGGTGATTGGCAGGGAGAGAGCAGGTGAGGGAGAGAGGAACTAGGAGGAGAGGGGAGGGGAAGCTTCAAGCAGGATGTTAAGTAAATAAATACCTTAATTTAAAAAAAGAAATGTGAGCGCATAAAATTTGGGGAATTATTCATTATTTATTCATATTGGTGTTATTGTGTTATCTTTTAAAAGCCTTTTCATCTCATAGTCAAATACATAGAAATCGTTGCTAAAGGCACTAGGGGCTCTGCCTTAACGAAATCTAGCAAATGTATTTGTTGTATGAGACTTTCGTCCGGAGCCACAAAACAAATATATGTCTATCAGCTCCAGAAAAGGAACCGGATACAGACCAAAGTAATGACTGCGTCAAAATCCAGCTTCGTGGACCAGTTTTCATTGGGGTTACTCACAGGAAGGAGCAGGGGCGACTGGACACAGCAGCAGCATCCCTAAGAAGCACCGCCAACCCATACACACACCAGGGAAGTCAGGAAAGCGGCATCCTTGGAGCTCTGCACAGCTTTCAGGCAGCTTTACAGTTTTAAGAACCTTTTTGGCAGCTTCTCTTCTGGCCGGAGTCTTCTCCCCAAGTAGTTGTTTATTCCTATAAATTGAGGAGGACCCTTAGAGATGCACCCAAGTCTTCACTTTCCCACACAGGTGACCTTTTGTTTACCTTCTGAGTCTCATTTTTTTGTTGTTGTTGTATTTACCTTAAATTTATTTTTTTTCTTTCCATTTTTTATTAGGTATTTAGCTCATTTACATTTCCAATGCTATACCAAAAGTCCCCCATACCCACCCCCACTCCCCTACCCGCCCACTCCCCCTTTTTGGCCCTGGCGTTCCCCTGTTCTGGGGCATATAAAGTTTGTGTGTCCAATGGGCCTCTCTTTCCAGTGATGGCCGACTAGGCCATCCTTTGATACATATGCAGCTAGAGTCAAGAGCTCCGGGGTACTGGTTAGTTCATAATGTTGATCCACCTATAGGGTTGCAGATCTCTTTAGCTCCTTGGGTACTTTCTCTAGCTCCTCCATTGGGAGCCCTGTGATCCATCCATTAGCTGACTGTGAGCATCCACTTCTGTGTTTGCTAGGCCCCGGCATAGTCTACAGATCCTGAAGAAATCCAAAACACCATCAGATCCTTCTACAAAAGGCTATACTTAACAAAACTCGAAAACCTGGACGAAATGAACAAATTTCTGGACAGATACCAGGTACCAAAGTTGAATCAGGATCAAGTTGACCTTCTAAACAGTCCCATATCCCCTAAAGAAATAGAAGCAGTTATAAATAGTCTCCCAGCCAAAAAAAGCCCAGGACCAGACGGGTTTAGTGCAGAGTTCTATCAGACCTTCAAAGAAGATCTAATTCCAGTTCTGCACAAACTTTTTCACAAGATAGAAGTAGAAAGTACTCTACCCAACTCATTTTATGAAGCCACTATTACTCTGATACCTAAACCACAGAAAGATCCAACAAAGATAGAGAACTTCAGACCAATTTCTCTTATGAATATCGATGCAAAAATCCTCAATAAAATTCTCGCTAACCGAATCCAAGAACACATTAAAGCAATCATCCATCCTGACCAAGTAGGTTTTATTACAGGGATGCAGGGATGGTTTAATATACGAAAATCCATCAATGTAATCCACTATATAAACAAACTCAAAGACAAAAACCACATGATCATCTCGTTAGATGCAGAAAAAGCATTTGACAAGATCCAACACCCATTCATGATAAAAGTTCTGGAAAGATCAGGAATTCAAGGCCCATACCTAAACATGATAAAAGCAATCTACAGCAAACCAGGATCCACCATCAAAGTAAATGGAGAGAAGCTGGAAGCAATCCCACTAAAATCAGGGACTAGACAAGGCTGCCCACTTTCTCCCTACCTTTTCAACATAGTACTTGAAGTATTAGCCAGAGCAATTCGACAACAAAAGGAGATCAAGGGGATACAAATTGGAAAGGAGGAAGTCAAAATATCACTTTTTGCAGATGATATGATAGTATATATAAGTGACCCTAAAAATTCCACCAGAGAACTCCTAAACCTGATAAACAGCTTCGGTGAAGTAGCTGGATATAAAATTAACTCAAACAAGTCAATGGCCTTTCTCTACACAAAGAATAAACAGGCTGAGAAAGAAATTAGGGAAACAACACCCTTCTCAATAGTCACAAATAATATAAAATATCTCGGCGTGACTCTAACAAAGGAAGTGAAAGATCTGTATGATAAAAACTTCAAGTCTCTGAAGAAAGAAATTAAAGAAGATCTCAGAAGATGGAAAGATCTCCCATGCTCATGGATTGGCAGGATCAACATTGTAAAAATGGCTATCTTGCCAAAAGCAATCTACAGATTCAATGCAATCCCCATCAAAATTCCAACTCAATTCTTCAACGAATTAGAAGGAGCAATTTGCAAATTCATCTGGAATAACAAAAAACCTAGGATAGCAAAAACTCTTCTCAAGGATAAAAGAACCTCTGGTGGAATCACCATGCCTGACCTTCTGAGTCTCATGAGCCTTCCCTTTCCTTCTAGGAGAAACTGCTGTATAACATACGTGTGTGTGTGTGTGTGTGTGTGTGTGTGTGTGTGTGTGCGTGTTTAATCCAGCCTATGACCTCCGATGCTGCTCCAAATCAGCACCCCGAGTGCAGAAGTCCCGGGATGGGTTGAACTTCCTGAGTTCAGTCACATCCACGTGGAGGCACAGCTTGGTTTCTAGGGGCCCTTGTTCTGAGGGTTATCACCAGGTAAGTTGGGTCATCATCTGAATATGGTAAGACTATGGTAGTCTGCTGAGGACAGGCATTCTTAGTTTTCATTTCAAACATTGTCAAACATTTCTCCCTGTCCTAGTAGCTACTCTCCTTCCCCAAACAAAACCCTGGAAACAGTGGGAGCAAGAGCCTCAGTATTGCAATGTCTGAGCCCTCTGTGTGGAAGACAAGAAGGTAAAAAACACTAAATAAGGCAGACTCGGGGCCCCTTAGTCCTTCCTCTTTTCTCCAGCCTTTCTGGACATATCTACTCCCATTTGATACCCACACTCATACAGAACCACTCTCTACCATGGTCTCCCGACACTCATGATAAGCTGGAGCTCAGGTAATCGCATTATTCAGTCCGAGTTAGAGAACCTTCTTCTTGCAGTAGATGGGAATTAACACAGAGACCCACAACTGGACAATGCACACCATGCGGTACTTTAGAACATTCGACCCAAAATGGAATGTCTTCATCAAACCTCTCCCTTCAAGGCTCAGGGATCCATGCAGAAGAGGAGGCAGAAAGACAGTAAGAGTCAGAGGTGGTGGAGAACTCACAGAAACAGCATCTCCCAGACAGGATGGGACTGATGAACACACAGAGACTGTGGCATTGCACATAAGACCTGCACAGGTTCAAATCAGATGAAACTCCAGTATGAAGAAGGAGAAGTAGGCATAAGGTCCTATTCCTAACTAGGAAACTATTTGCAATTGATACCTACTGAGAATGGGAAAGTTCCATTTTCTTTAACAAAATATCGCTGGCATATAACCACACTACAGAGCAGGCTCCCATGCCTGGGAGTTACTAGCCAATACAAAATGAACTCCATATATTTTCATTTTTGTTGTTTGGTTTTGTGGGGTTTTTTATTTCATTTTGTTTTGTTTTTTGGTATTTTTATTTTGTTCTGCCAGAGTTTTGTTTGTTTGATTGTTTAATTTTTTATTTTTGTTTTTAAGAGAGAGAGAACATGATGTCGTGTGAGTAGAGAGGTGGGAAGGATCTTGGGGAGAAGTTGGGAAGAGGAAACATCAAAATATATCCTATAAAAAATACTATGTAAAGATTTTACCAATGGTTTCTTGTGACTTTTATGCTTTTATTTGTGACGCAGTTGGCTTCCTAAGGAGGGGTTAGAGTCAATTGTTCTATTCTTCTTACTAAACGCTGCCTTCCTGGTCACATGCAATGTCTAGATCCACAAGCTCTATTCACTTACAATGCATAGCTCCAGTGTGTATATGGAACATGATGCACAGCTTTCTAGTCTTCACTTCTCACCAAATTTCAGGGAGCAGGGGACACTAAAATACTCATTCATCAGTAGTCCCTGCCTCCCCCCCCCGCCCTGAGGAGAAATAATAATTCCCTTCTCCAAATTATCTCTCTACTCATGAACTGGTCTGTGTTCTCGTTAGATGCATAACATATTAGTCACTTTTCTCATAGCTTTGGTAAAATAACAGATAAACATAACTTAAGGAAAGATGAGTTATTTTGACTTGTAGTTTGAGGGGATACAGTCTGTCATGAGGAGTAAGGCATGGTAGCAGGGGCACAAAGTGACTGATCCACTTACACTCAGGAAACAGAGAGAAATGGGTGGTGCTACTCTGCTCTCTCTCTCTCTCTCTCTCTCTCTCTCTCTCTCTTTCTTTCTCTCTCTCTCTTCTCCCTCTCCTCTCTCTCTCTCTCTCTCTCTCTCTCTCTCTCTCTCTCTCTCTCTCTCTCTCTCTCTCTCTCTCACACACACACACACACACACATTTCCTTTTCCTTTCTCTTACTTAGTCTGGAGCCCATCAGTGGATGGTACTGCCCTTACCATTAAACCTCTCTGGAAAAATACTCTCAAAGACAACCCCAAAGGTATGTTTCCTAGGTGAGTCAAAGTCTGGTCAACTTGAAAATGGAGGTAAGCATTGCATGGGTCATATTTTCGTTCATTTGTGACAGTTGTGTTGGAAATCATTGCTGAAGTATCCACTGCATTATCCTTTCATGACTTTTCTGTTTATTTAGCTTTGTTTATGTAGAACTTTATTGGTATACTGGTAAAAATAAAATGAATATTTATAGTTTTAAAGGAAGCTTGCCATATGAAGGAGCTGCTATGTGTTGCTGAGCATGACAGTGACAAATTTCAGAGTTTTTACATTTTTTATTAGCTATTTTCTTTATTTACATTTCAAATGCTATCCCAAAAGTTCCCTATACCCTCCCCCAGCTCTGCTCCCCTACCCACCCACTCCCACTTCTTGGCCCTGGCATTCCCCTGTACTGGGGCATATAAAGTTTGCAATACCAAGAGGCCTCTCTTCCCATTGATGGCTAATTAGGCTATCTTCTGCTTCATATGCAGCTAGAGACACGAGCTCTGGGGGGGGGGTACTGGTTAGTTCATATTGTTGTCCCACCTATAGGGTTGCAGACCCCTTCAGCTCCTTGGGTGCTTTCTCTAGCTTCTATATTGGGGGCCCTGTGTTCCATCTTATAGATGACTGTGAGCATCAACTTCTGTATTTGCAAGGCACTGGCATAGCCTCACAAGAGACAGCTATACCAGGGTCCCTTCAGCAAAATCTTGCTGGCATGTGCAATAGCATCTGGGTTTGGTGGTACATTTTTATTTATTTATTTTGTATTTTATGTATAGAGTGGTTTTGCCTGCAAGTTTCTGTGCATGTGGCATCATGTACAGGCCTGTGCTCTTGGAGGATATCTCTCCAACCCCAAGTGTCATGGCTTAATGTAATAGGAGGTAAAGGTGGGAGTTAGCCTGGAGTTTGGAGGAAGACTTTGCTCAGTAGACAATTCTGTTCCATAAAACACTTCAGCTATGGATGTCTCCTGTCCTGTGAAATAGACACTGGCCATTTTACTCTACTCATTGCCCCCATTCTTATACTTAAATCTTCTGCTACGTATCACTTTGGACAAGCAAAGACTTCATGGTGGCATTCCTAAAAACCACAGGCAGATTCTGCTTATGCCTTCAGAGTGAAAGTAAAAGTCAGTGGTATAGAGGCTGAAAAGATGGCTCAGTGGTGGTTAAGAACACTGGCTGCTTTTTCAGAGGTTTCAGATTTAATTCCCAGAACCCACATGGTGGCTCACAACCATCTGCAACTCCAGTCTCAAAGGATCCAGCATCCTCTTTCTAGCCTCTCTGAGTACCAGACACACAGGTGTTGCACAGATGTACATGCAGGTAAAATATCCACACAAATACAAATTTTCTTCCTTTAAAAATATTTATTTATTGTATTGTTTTATGTGTATGAGTGTTTTGCCTGCATATGTGTATATGTGCCATCTCCCTGTCTGGTACTCATAGAAACCCAAAGAGGATGTCAGATCTCCAGCGGCTGGGGTTACAGATGGTTGTGAGCTATCCATCATATGTAAGAACAAGAAGTGTTTTTAACTGCTGAGCCAATTCTCAAGTCCATAAATAAAACTTTCAAAAGCAAGGTCCTGACCGTGTGCGTCCTCCTGTGTCTGTCCTTAGCCCTGGGTTTCCTTCATTCTTGTCTTTAACCCATAACAACACATGTTTTTTTGTTTTTGTTTTTCTGAGCCAGGGAGAGCAGTGGCCATTTTCAGAGCAAGGAGATGTGAGTCCTCCCACCACTGATTGGCTAACATAAGCCATTTCCAACTTTATGCCTGAAACCTTAGACAAGAGCACCCATGAAGAAAATGGCCAGCCGTGCTCAAATGTCTCCTGTCTTCACTTAGTAAGGAATGCTCTCTTAAGTGCCCTTTTCTGCAACAGCATCCTAGAGTACCTCCAAAAGTGGTTTAATATTCTAAATACAAAATAGCCTGATCTATGTTATGCTGACAACCCAGGTAATCACAGCAAGGTAGACATCTGAATTGTAAAAGTAATGAAAAGGATTCCTGCAGAAAAAAAAACAAAAACAAAAAACAAAACAAAACAAAACCCATGCATGTTACTGGAAAGATGGCTCAGTGAGTAAAGCACTTGCCACAAGTGTTCGGACTTGAATTTGAATCTCAGGTCCTGTGTAGAGTTGGGTGCAGTAGCACACATTTGTAATCAGTACACTCCTACAGCATGATAGGAGGCAAAGAAAGCAAGAATTCTCAGAAGCTCACAGACTAGACTATTGAGCTCGGTAGTGAGCAACAACAGAAGAAAGACCCTGCCTCAAACAAGGTAAAAGGCAAGAACCGGCACCCGAGGCCATCCTCTGACCTCCACACACCGTGTGGTGACACTTTCACATGGACTATCACACAAACAGATGTGCACACATACATCTCTCTCTCTCTCTCTCTCTCACATACTACACAAGAAAAATATGAAATCAATATTCAGAAAATGAAGACAAAGTACTTTTAAGTTTGAAAACTTTCCAGAAAGAACCATACACACAAACAGAAGCCATTTCCAGCACCAAACTTTATTGCCATTTTTTTTTCTTTTTAAGCCCTGCTAAGTAGCCCAGGCTAGCCTTGAGCGCATGATCCTCTTCCTGCCATCTACTGAATTCTGGGATTATAGGCATGTGCTACTATCCTCAGTCTTCCTTGCCGAATGTCTTAGACAAGCCCAATTTTATAGTCAACTCCTGAGGGACAGAAGTGACGTATGAAATGCTAGAAGCTGACAGAAGCCACAGATACAAAGCCCATAGGTAGCGAACAGAGATGAAAAGGGAAAAGACAGTTGCCTCTGAGAACAGAGTACACCCTAGCAGACATTCTCTATCCCACCAGTTGTTTGGAGGATTCATACAAACCCAAGTGGGAAAAATGCCAACTTGGATGCTTAGCCCATTCAAGGACTAGTCACAACAGGTATAGGTCACTCAAGGTTGGGTATGATTACAGAAGAAAGTATAGCAACTGCATCCCTGTGTCATAGGTCACACTCTGGGACCATCTTGCTCCAGACTGACAAACTTTTCCCTGGCCTTAACTGTAAAAGCTGAAGCTGGCTGAAGCCTTCTCTAGGCCAGGCATGCATGAAGGATTTAAACAGACCGTCTTGCTTGAGTACTCATAATACCCTCAAAGGTAGGCTGACATGGAATGACCCCCCTCCCCCCCCCCCCAAAGCACAGATGGGGAGATGGCATATGAATGTTAACTCAAGGCTGCTGAGCGAGGATTTGAACCGGGCATCTGGCTCCAGTGTACACATCTATTCCTAGTGTAGGTCAGGAGATGAAAACAGTGGGCAGAGGCTCCTGGTACTCAGTCCAGGAACTTTCAGCCCTCCTCTAAGGTTTTTCAAGCAATGCACTTCGTTTCCCAGACCTAATTTCTGCAAAGTTAATCAAGCTCAGAATGCCTCTTCTCCCAAAGGCTGGCAGGAGGCACTTGAAGTGCTCTCTAGTGCCCCCACCGGGAGGTAGCTGGTAAGAAACAAGGTTAAGAATTCTCTTTTGAAATTTGGTGGAGACTCCCTTCCAGGTAGGTAGTTTATTAAGTGAAGACCTGATATAACTTAAAATTTTCAGCAATCCACCCTTTATTTTTTTTCTTGTGCTGGGGACTATATCCAGGCCATGTATATACTAAGCACACACTGAGCCACTAACTTTTACCCCTACTCCCCATCCATTTTAAAGAGAAGTCAGGGGACCCAGAAGTCATGGAACCACACAGCCTCTAAAAATACAGTCTCAATTCCTGCTTGTCATATTTTCTAGAAAGGCCATCTTTCATTTTCATCAGATTTTCAAAGCACTTAACTAAAACTGTTCAGAAATCATTACTCTCAGCTCGCATATGTATCAAAAGATGGCCTAGCCGGCCATCACTGGAAAGAGAGGCCCATTGGACACGCAAACTGTATATGCCCCAGTACAGGGGAACGCCAGGGCCAAAAAAATGGGAATGGGTGGGTAGGGAAGTGGGGGGGGGGAGGGTATGGGGGACTTTTGGGATAACATTGGAAATGTAATTGAGGAAAATATGTAATAAAAATATTTTAAAAAAAAGAAATCATTACTCTCAGCTCTGTAGCCATGGGAATAAATTAAACATTATTGTGTGATAAGTGCCTTAGTGATAAATACAATGTGAGTGTATTTATACAGTGTGAGGGGTTTTAGTCATTCTTTATTGACAGTCATATTAGCATTTTGGAAAACACACTGAAGTTGGAATGAAACCCTGGTTCTTATGACAGCTGGGCTATTTACCAGTTATATGTTCCAAAGAAAGTTGAGCTTTCTCAAGGTCTCAGCAGGTTCAGCTTCAAGGAGCATGACAAGATGTGCCCTGGCTGCTGCATACAGAACTCCACCTCTGGGCTTAAAATGCATGGTTGTCTGGAGAGCACTCTTTCACTCTAGAAGTGACCAGTGTTATACACAATATGTCCCTAAGTTTGGGGGCATGACTAGGAAGAGCCAACAGTCCTCTTACCTGGCTAAACCACCTTTCACCTTTACAAAAGGTGGGCATTATAGTTAAAGGAAAGGCATGCCCTTGTCCATTCTTAGGTTGGAAATAGGAAGATACTACTGTTTTCTCAGGTTGCCAGCCCCGTGATGAACGGCTGCCAATAGAAAAGATCACACTCCTCTTTCAGGTCACAGCAGTAAAGGCTGGTGGTCTCTATCTCCCATCATCTTTTTAATGTGGTCCGTTGGCTTGGCACAATTCCATTTGCAGATAATGACTCTCAAATTTGGTAGGAGTGAGGTCAGGGTCACAGTTTCTGGACCTAATCTTGTTCAGAAATGTGCTAACTAAATATGACTATGGAGTACATGTTCATAGTCTTAACCCCCTAAGTTGTCTACCTGTCTTAATACATTCTCATGTCCCTAAACCCCAGAGGCTTCCTAAGACCCTTCTGAGGAAACAACTTACAATGCTTTTCAGCGGTCTCTACTTGAAATTGTTTTTATCCTTTGGTCTACTGGCTTTGTATCTCTGAGCCTAATGACTGTTTCTGTTTAATTTTCAGATGCTTAATTACAGTGGAACACTTCAACACCATTAAATTAAAACAAGCTAGTAGCTTGTTCTTGATTGTGGTCTGGAATGCTTCCAAATGACGTTGACAGCAATATCAGATATTTAATTCGTACCACACATTTAGCTAACTCTGGGACAAAATTGTGAAATGCCTTGCACAAATCTGCTTGTGAGCTAGGAACATTTCCACGAGGGAAAGACTTTGGGCAGCATGTCTCATCTGCTAATGAGTTTTTAGTGTTTTGCAGAGACCAGAGTCTCTCGTCTTAGAGTATAATGACTTTCCAATTTGGTTTTCATAAGGGCCGCTTATATTACATTTTGCAAAAAACTAATGAAATTACATATTTCTTATAATCATGGTTTTATTTATATGGCCATGTGACCGAGCCTATTATTTGAAGTTGGCAAGTGAGCAGACAAGCCCTCAATCCGTGGCTTTCTGGTGTAGAAAGCAAGCTTTTTAGGCGCTGTGAAGCCCTGCAATTCAGGTAGGTGTGTTCGATGGGAGTTAGAGGCAACATAAGGTCCCTGTAAGATAATATTCTTGGGGAATGGATGTTAAGAGTTAGTTTGGGTCTTTACAACATCAGTCATATGGGTATTGTTTGCATCTGACAGTTTTTCTTTTAAGATTAATGTGCTTATGAAAACCTTGTGCGTTACTCCGAGAGGCAAGCTTGAAATCCATCAGCATTACCATCGGAATGGCACAGTGCTGGGGGAGAAAACCAAATGACAAACAGAATCTGGTTTTCAGAGGCCAGTGTGTGTTGAGGAGAAATGATCTGAAGCCAAAACTGGCCTCCTTCCAGAAATTCCTCCTGCTATTCAGTTGGCACAGCCCATAACAGGGGAGAGCTGAAGGCCAGGCAAGGGACAAGACATGCTCCATAGAGGATGCTCGACTGATGGGAAGCTTGCCCTTTGTAGTGGACAATGGTCACAAGTAAAACCAAGTCCCAGAGCTTAGATAAGCAAACAGACAAACAAACAAACAAACAAACAAATAAATGTGTTAAAAATGAGAGTCCTCCTGGATTATCAGGCAAGGTCGTCTAACACCACCATTTGACCCGCAGGTGGTGATTTCCAGTTGAAACACATGTTGGAAAAGTTTAACATCTAGTTG
This sequence comes from Mus musculus, assembly GCF_000001635.26. NCBI lineage: Eukaryota > Metazoa > Chordata > Mammalia > Rodentia > Muridae > Mus > Mus musculus. The sequence continues at coordinate 147,339,672 of NC_000068.7, read as the reverse complement.
GGTCTGAGAATAGAAAGGGGACGGTGGCTTAACGGGAGGAGAATGACAACGGGCCTCATTAGCATAAAAAGGCTTCCCTTTACATTTTACAAAAGGATACTAGCGCCCACAAGATGAGAGGGAAACACCTGGCTTGGTCTCCAGCTCAAGAGCAAGTCACACTGATGTCCAACCAGAGAAGCCCAGCTGATAGCTATAGATGTAACGGCTATGTCAGGCCCTTGTAAGGCTCAGGATGAACTGACATCATACAAGAATGGAGATGGATGCCTGGTCTGGCGGGTACGAGGAGTCCAGAAAAGGGGATGGAGAGCCCTGCCCAGGCCTCTGAGTCGACAGCCCACTAAGCTGAGAAGGATGAGGAGAGGTTGTACCGTTCTCTGCCCCCCACCCACCCACCCACACACCCATCATGTTGGCTACCATTTTTCTTGATTTCAGACAGTTTCTTTTCAGCACAATTTGGGTCGATCCTACTTTCTCAGCTCTGAAGGTGGGTGGCCAGAAACAGATGAGAACAACACTTGAGAGTTTCCTCGATGCACAGCTTTTCTGAGTCCCAAATCACTTCCAAATGCAGCGGCTCAGCCAAGCGCCAAAAGATCACGCTGCGTGAGGCAGCTGTACATTCGAGAAGGGAGGAATTGGTGGGACCCCGAGGCAGCCTCTGCCAGTGGACTGGGCCAAGAGGCTGTCGCTGCCTAGGCACGGGGGCAGCCGAGGGGGGCGGCTGGATTTCACACCATCTCAGTCCGGAAGACACTGCCAGTGAAAGGGAGTTGCCTCCTGTCTGGCCCCGGCCAAGACTAAGTGGCATGGGGAATAACCAGAGAGCAGATTCCGCCAGCTGCCTGGGATGCAATCCTAGACATCTGCGTCCAGGGAGCCCCTTCAAGGCTTCAGGCCTCAGAAGACGGTGAAGACTGGAATTCAGCCTGGCTGGCTGGAGATGGATTTTCTCAACAAACAGCCTGCATGGGCATCTGTGTGGCTTTCAAGGAAGGGAGAGAGACCTGGTGTCTGAAGCTGCTGAAGTTGCATAAGCCTCATCTCTTCACTTCCCCCGTATCTCACTGTGAGTATAGATGACGTCATCCCTGGAGCCTTCCTTGGGCAGGTGGGCTTCTGAACCAGTCCGAGGGGAAGTGAAGGCAAAAATTATTATTCTGTGCCTTGCTTTCCGCAGGAGGTAGGAAGATGTCCCTCCAAAATGGCCTCCTCTAGAAGGTAACTGCATGGTGGCTCTGCAGGGAGGCCACTGGGCCTTCAGTAGTCACACCTCTGAATTTAACCTGCATGAGGGAGGCAGTCCAGTAGAGGTAGGAATATAGTTGGTGTGCCGAGCTCACTCACTGACACCCACTTCCATACTGTCGGTGAGCAAACCATTAACAGCCTGGCACCTTTACCTCACATTTACAAAAGGTGCTGACAGCAAGGAATTCGTGGCTTACTGGGTTTAAAAATCATCATCACAAACCTAGTCTGTTGACAGAACACCAGGTTTTCTAAGAGTCAAGCTCGAAGTCTTGAAAATAAATAAATGGAATGTATTTAAAGACTTAAATGTCTTTCTCATGGTGGTTGTATGAACATATGTCTGCTTCATTCTGCTGAACTAAAACTCCAGGGGATTCAATATTTCTTTCATTTTCAATAAATATACCTCACTTTCTTATCTTCCCCATATGCCTGTACCATAGGCTGACTTGTTCTTCTGTTATGCCATTAAAATATCCCAAGAGGACGTTATTCACACAGGTCCTTGGAGTGCATGGAATCATTTGTCTTTTCTGTGTTGAATGCTGTATTTTGGAGATATTTGTAATCTGTGGGAATGGGTTGGTCACTCGCCCCATCTTCTGGGCACTCTATGTCTCAGGGAACCACTTCTGTGCATTCTGCCCAGTCAAGGTAAGGAGGATGCTCAAATATTGCTGGTCAGAGGGGAAATTTAACACCTTTTGAAAGAGAAACTAGACATGTCAGAAGGCTTTGAAAGTAAGCATCTTATTTCACTAGGGATTCTCTTTCAAGAACTCCATAGCCCCCATCACTGCCATATTCAAATGCATAAGAGACTACTGAGGCCACCCTCAGGGATAACCATATAGCATAGCTCAGGAAGTGTAGTAGCAGTATAAATATATAACTATGGGAAACTATTCAAACCATGGTAGGGCCATCCAATAGACTAATATACAATCAAAATAAAAACGATGTACCTCCTGTAGAGCCAAACTGGACAGAAGAGAGCTTGGGAAAGTCCCAACTAAGGATGTGTCTTCTCCCATTTCATCACTGCCTCTATTTCTCATGGTGAAAAACACCAAAGCATCACTCACTTGGGAATGGGAGAAATTTGACCAGAAAGACAATAACCTGTAAGTTGATCGATCATCAGGTCCTGTACCCCGATAGCCAACTGTATTATGCAGATGCATTTGTCAAGACCCTTTGAATGACCCACTGAAGATTTGTCCATTTCACTGTATGTTAATATCTCTTAAGCAAAAGGATCATCACGTTCTTTCTCTTTTTAAAAACATTTATGTGTATGAGTGATTTCCTGCATGCATGTCTGTGCACCACAGATATGCCTAGTGCGTCAGAGGAACAGGATTGATTGGTTGGGAGCCTCCATGTAGCTACTGGGAACAGAACTCTAATTCTCTGCAAAAGCAGGAGGTGCTCTTAACCACTGATCCATCTCTCCAGCCTCAGGAGCTTCTTCTTTAAATTTCTTTATTTGCTCCAAGTGACTCTCAAGATCCATCTTGCTGGCAGATGAGTGGATCGTGTGTTCCCTGTTGTGTGAGGGCCATACTGAACTTTCACTGACAAAGATCTTGCTGGCAGGCTTTGTAATCATAAACCAGTATTCCTATTTCTCATGTAGTTCCAGCAGCCTCTGAGATATGTTGCTCAATTGACAATGTTCCCTTCTTTGAGATCTATGGGTGGCTTAATGACAGTCATCTAAAATGTGGTAATGCTCTCCACACTTGGACTCCTAACACCCCAATGAAACAGTAGATCAAGTTCCAGGTCTTATTATCTTTGTTTCCTCTGGGAATGTTTAGTACCGAGGAAGGGTGAGGCCAGAGTTACTATAATATATATGCTAAGTGAGCTTCGGCTTCTTAGTTACCTCAGAGCTGAATTCATAGGGCAGAAAAATAAATTCCATACATGCCATTTTTTGTGGATTTCTAAGAGGATGTTTGAAATGCTTTCTGGTTTGACACTTAGGTAGACAGTGCAGATTTCTTTTCTCCTGTTGGATTACTAGAACAAATTCTTGCACCTTCTCATTTTAATTTTAAAAGTTTTAAAATTTATACACAGTGGAATTCAATTTCCTGGGCATGGAGTTCTATGAGTTTTGAGAAATGCATCGTCTTGGAACCATGGCTCTAATCTGGATGCATTCTTTTTCCCTAAGAATTCTTCATGCACATATCCAAGTCTTGCTGTGGCCAGTCTTTAAGTGTTCTCTCCCAATTCATTTTCTACCTGGAGAAATGCAGGCCACAAGATGGTCTTGTTGTTCTGTTGCAAAGAAATATTGGGACTGGTATCTCTGGAGCATCCTCCGAATGAAACAGATCGCATGATAAGAAATGCAGCTGAATAAAACGAGGCATGGGAGAGTCTGTGGGCAAGCAAATGAAGCATTTTCTAATAAGAATGTGTAGCAGGTGATACCAGGGAGACCCAGGATTACTTTAGGTTAACTAAAGTTTGGATATTAAAGCCAAACTTCTTACTTGCTGTGCAGCCTTGGCTAAAATACTCTACCTCTCTGTATCTCCATTTTCTTTTCTTTTTTTTTTTTACTCTTTTTCCCTTTTCTTTTTTTTTATTATGTATTTTCCTCAATTACATTTCCAATGCTATCCCAAAAGTCCCCCCCATACCCCCCCACTCCCGTACCCACCCATTCCCATTTTTTTGGCCCTGGCGTTCCCCTGTACTGGGGCATATAAAGTTTGCCTGTCCAATGGGCATCTCTTTCCAGTGATGGCCGACTAGGCCATCTTTTGATACATATGCAGCTTGAGTCAAGAGCTCTGGGGTACTGGTTAGTTCATAATGTTGCACCTACAGGGTTGCAGATCTCTTTAGCTCCTTGGATACTTTCTCTAGCTCCTCCATTGGGGGCCCTGTGATCCTTCCAATAGTTTGTTTGTAAAATGATACCCACCTCCACAAGAGCATTTGCAAGAATCCAATAATAGATAATCAATAGACTATCAATATCAGCATTACTTCTGCATATTTTTAAAACATTTTTTGTGCATGATCCCGTTTCGAGTGCATATGCTGGATCCCATTATGCTCATGTTGCAAACAACAATGGAAGTTTGCAACTGACTTCAAGGCAGCTTGTCAACGGAAAATTCTACTGAAAGAAAGGGCTGGTGGAGAACATAGCTTTTTTGCTGCAGGGCAGAGAGGAAGCCAATTGGGCATTCTCTTTAAAATAGTTAACAAATCACATGCCCACACTGTGCCTCATGTAGAGCCAAACTGGGCAGGAAAAAGCTTAGGAATGTCCCAACCAGGGATGTCGCTTCTCCCATTGCATCAGGCTACAGTGGGAAGCAGGGGTGGGCTCCCCTCCAATGAGGCCTCCTTAGGGCAGAGAGCCCCTCTCAGGAAGGATGTTTCTCAGGCACTGCTCTGCTCAGTACATCTCTCAGGCAGGACTCCACTAGGGCATGGAAGGAAGACTTCTCAGGAAGGAAGTCTCTGGAAAGGCTGCCCCTCCCCCATACAGAGAGTGCCTCAAGTTGCAAGGTGCCCCTCAGGCTGGGCACTCTATGCTTCCTAGAAGCACTGGGCCTTAATGAACAATTGCTTGTGTGATGTTTTCAGAAGGGAAGAGACAGGTTCACGCTCAACAGACAAACGTTTAACAAGAGGCTACAGCAGTGTCCATCATCTGAGAAAGATGCTGGGCTCTTGGCCGAATATGTTTCTCTAGATGCTGAGATCTCATATCCCCATCTTGGGGTGAAGGCTCCATTACCTATGTCTGGACTCTGGTCTATCCAGCTGCCAGTCTTGCTGCTCATAGCTCCCGGTCCTGCCACCTCTGATGGAGTACTCTTTCTGCCTCTGGGGGTCCTTTTAATAAGTGACCCCTAGAGACACTTAAATTGAAAACAGCTCTTATACCTTTCTGCCTCTTCTCTGCAACCCAGTAACTTCTCCAGCTGAAAAGAAAGAAAGAAATTGTGAAGGTGAGTGCATGTGCACACCTGTGTGTTTGTGTGTGTGTGTGTGTGTGTGTGTGTGTGTATGTGTGTGTACATGGTATATGCATGTGCATGTGCACATATGTACACTGGGCATCTCTCTCCTCTCCCCTTTTTCTGGGACAAAGACTCACTATGTAGCCCTGGTTGCCCTGGTTGGCCTAGCATTTGTTGTGTAGACCAGGCTAGCCTCAAACTCAGAGAGAGACATGCCTGCCTCTGAACCACGAGTACTAAAATTATAGACATAAGTCTTCACACTTAGCTCTCTGCCCATTTATATTAATTATTGTTAATTGATTAACTTGTCTGCCTGTTTTTTTAATACAGTCTTTGGGATGCGGGACCTAGGTAGGAGGTCAGTTACGGGGAGTGAGTTTTTGAAAGTTATTCCCTCCTATGTTTCCAGTCTGCTTTCTGGTTAGCCTCCACCATGTGACCAGCCACCTCATGCTACCACCAACAGAGCCACCCTCAATCACCAATCACCATGCCTTCCCTGCCATGATGGGCTGATGACCACCCCACCCCCACCCCCCAAAGCATGAGCCAAAAGAAAGTCTTCCAACCTTGAGTTGTTTTGTTAGGTGTTTGTCGCTGTGATGAGAAGAAAAACCAGCACAGGAGCTTTAGGGCATTTTGTTTGTTTGTTTGTTGTTGTTTGTTGTTGTTGTTGTTGTTTTACTCCAGGAAGCCTAGGGTAACCTCCAACTCAAGATCCTCTTGCCTCAGCTTTTTGCAATTCTTTTAAAAGAACGTTTTTTTTTTAATTTTATACTAGTAGTGGATTTGTATAATTTCCACTCCTCCTCTTTCCTCTAACACCTCCCATCATTTTCAATTTGTGTTTTAGAAGTGAAGTGCCAGGAAATAAGGGAATATGCATCAGGACCTTATAGCCTTCCTTCATTTGTCCATCTATAGCCCAACTCCTTAAAAATTATTGTATTTTTCCTGCATATATGCACCAGGTGTGTACCAGATGCCCACAGAGATCAGCAGATGGTAAAAGATCCCATGACTGGAACTGGAGTTACATACAGTTGTAAGTTATCATGTGGGTGCTAGGATTGAACGTGGATCCTCTGCAAGAACACAAAGTGTTCTTAACCACTGAGCAATCTCTCCAGTCCCTCTGTAGCCTGAATTTTGAGGTGGGTTGGGAAGCACTCACTCCCAGCTCCATCACTCTCTGGATCACAAGATGATGTTGACTTGTTTCTGCCACCCTGAAATGATGTTGTCATGTCAGCATGGGAAATCTTTCCACCATTCCCCTGCATCCTGACAGCACTGAGAAAAATGTGAGGGGAGGTCAGAATCAGGCATGTATTTCACAGGGTCAGAGAGGCAGGCAACTAGCTTACCTCAGGCTGGCAGCAACCACACTTTAATGTGTGGGTTGGTGCGAGTCATTTGCTCACTGCTGATCCAAGTATCTCAAGTGGCAGTTGCAGCCATCTGCTCCTCTAAGCTGTGGCCAGGACAGTGAGCCCATGGGGGAAGGGACATTAACTTTCCCACTCCTATTTTTTATCCTGTCTTGATCCACAAAGACACTGCTGGGCCTGCATCACAATGAGTCAAAGTCCACAAGGATATGCTGAGCACTCTAATAAAAACGGCTTCTCATAAACTGAAGTATATTGGAATTTTCTCAACAAAACTGGCTTTCCTTGAGGAAGGAAAAAGGATGAGGTACAACCTGTTGTTAGTGCTGCAGCCCCACTAGATCTGGGACTCTTTGCAGTGCAAAGGGTAGAATCCACAGACAGAGCTGAAGTCAGAGAGAGTTGTGGGAGACGAATTAGGACGCCACACTTTCAGCCACCTGTGGGAGTAATTTCTGTGGAGTAGCTGGAGAAACCAGATGGGGAAAATATGGCTAGTACAAACTCAAGGCACACATGGAAACAGGATGCAAAACATAGTATGAGCGGTGAAGTGAAGGCGTCCCAGAATCAGAGAGACCCTGGCGGAGGAAGACCTGGGTATGGAGGAGGAATGGAAAAGTGCAGGAGACAGCAGGAGATGCTGACCAACTATCCTTTCTGACAGGTTGGGTACAGAATGTTATCAGGGGCCTCACCTGAAGCCGATGCCCAAATTTGGGCCAGAGAGTTGTCTAGCCCATATCTGAATCCATATTGGGCTACCCAGGTCCCCTGAGTGAGTGCTGTGGAAATTTAGAGCCCTCTGACCAACCCGGGTTAATACTCAGGAGCTACTTGGCTGTGTAAAGGCTCAGTCCTGTGAGGTTGATGGAGGCTGTCTGTCCTTAAGTGTGAGTCTGAGTTTCACGTCCTTCTGTCCCCACCTTTGCTTACTCCATGTCACATAGGTTCTGGTACCAGTGGAGCTCTTTAATGCACAGCCTGAACCCTCCACCTCAACTCAGAATCTTAATCCTGCAGCAGAGCCTTCCTATAGCCAGTGGAGTCAAGAATCCTCCGAAAGTGTGATGGACAATAGAGATCCATGGGGCGTCCAGGGGATGCTTAAGGTGCCAACATTTGGAGGGAGTCCTCAGGCCCAAGCCTTGGGCTTCTCTGATTCCTCTGCTCTAAATAACATTTTATAGGTAAACTAGGGGACGTGCAATCCCAGAAGTCCACAAATGTTGACTAGGCTGGATGCAATCTGTCTGTGTTCTCCACTTCCCCAGTACTGGCTGCTCGAGGAGACCTGGGACACTTAGAAATGAAAACAGCAGGTAGCCAAGTGTATAATTGGATGGCTTGAGTTTAATTCACTAAAATTACATGTTAGTACTGTGGAATTATCAGTTGAAGACCACACAACCAGAAGGAAAACAACCATAAGCATGTTTAGGAATGTTCCAAACTCCCATCCAAGGGTATCCTGGTCAAGCTGAATTGTCTGCAGTTATCAAGAAAAGATGGCATGACATTGCTGCAGAGCTGCAGAGGGGTCTTCTGATTCCTCTAACTTTTTTTATTCACCCCCCCCTTCTGTGAAGCTGATGAGCAGGAAGTAAAAAGTAGGAGCTTCTTCTAAGTAAGGCGAATGCTTCCCAGTGACTTGGTGTGGACGTGGGTAGTGTTCATCCATCCATCTGACTTTTTCTGCAAGATTGGGGAGTGGTAGAGCACAAGGTGTGGATGAAAATACAGAATAACTATACTTTGAATACTATTAGATTTCTTTCAAAATGTATTAATTTTGAGAAAGAGCCCCAGAATCAATCACCAAAAGTCAAACTTCAGAGAACAACAACAAAAGATCAGGGGACACACGTATACACCTGGATACCTGAAGAACACGGCAAGCATGTAATGAAATGATCTAAGTCACAAGTTCAAACAACAATGTCACAGCATCATTCTTCTATTATATCAGCAATAGTTAAAAATGGATACACTCAGTTTCAAGGGGGAAGGGCAAAGGCCATGTTTGTACAATGAGATGGGTGTGGACTGTCTTTGGAAGAATGATTTGGTAACACCTGCTGGTATGCATGCCAACCTAGGCAAGGCAGGCTTCTGAATGTGTCCTAAAGAAAAGATTATGAGTAATGAGTTAAAACATGGCCATAGAAATGCTGGTTGCAACACAGTTTGTGAGTAGTGAAAACTGGAACCAACTGAAGTATACAACTCATTTGTTAAGTCTACCACAATATGTCTGCTAAAGAATACAATACAACCCAGAAAAGGATGGTGTGGATTTGGGTACCATTTCTAGAAACACTGCCAAATTTTCTCTGCCTCTTCCACACAAAAAAATGATATGCCAAGTCTGGAAATTTGGTTACTTTCTCTAGGTCTCAGCTTTTTTCTCACTCAAGACAACCATACAACCATACTGTCATCATAGGATGGATGTCACCAGGAGTCATTGAGGAAATATTCTACAGAGGACTTGACATAAGGAAGTATTGGGTAAATGTCATAGAGTAACAGTGTATCAATATGGAAAATATTCACTACAGTTATTGATTAGGAAGACAAACAACTAACTCATCAACTGTGTTAAACAGACTGGAAGCTTCTTGAATGAGTAAAAAGACAAACACAAAGTGAAGATGTGCCAGAGTCCTGTGTTGTCAACTTATACAAAGAAGGCCATCTTCTTTGATGCCATCTGTGTGTAATATTTAGCACAAACAATATCTTCTTTTCTTTCAGTCATCCAGACTGGCCCTTCCTCCATCTTTTCCTGGAAAAATATATCCACTCTCCCATTCATTTTTTAATCTATTTTAGGTATATGAATATACTGTCCCGTTCTTCATGAACATCAGAAGAAGGAATCAGATTCCATTACAGACTCTCGGGAGAAGCCGTCAGTGTACCTAACTACTGAACCATCTCTGCAGTCCCCACTCTCCCATTCTTGCCTATGTTGAGGTTTCCTTGTGATCAGGAGTGACTCAAGGAATCTTGGGGAGGGCTGGTCCTGTTTCTATGAGAAGTAGTGTCTTTTAGTTTGCATTTTTAATCATCTGAGAATTTCTCACAATATATTTTGGTCATATTGAAGATCCTTTCCAACTCTGGCCAAATGGATCCCTTTTCCTTACTCCCTCAACTTTGTATCCTCTTTTTTTTCCCCATAAAAGCCCATCATGTACAATTTGTTCTGCCCATATATTCTTGGATGAATATCCTTGCACTGGAGCACGGTTGAGAAGTCACGCGACCAGTGAAAACTAGCTCACTCTCTTTAAAATCTCTCAATTGTCAATAAGTCCTCAGAGGCGGGATTTTGTGTCCATTCCTACCTCTCTATGCTGGTATGTAGCCTGTCCTGAGGGTATGCAGGATCATGTGGCACAAAGATCCTGGGACAGGAAACATTTCTCCAGAAAATGTTTTGAAAGTTTATGACAAAGATTTTTTTAAAGATGTTTAATTTTCACATGTATAATTAAACACAATCATATCTATCCCCCATCTCTCTCTTCTAACACTACCTATATCACTTCTAACATGTCCCCACCTAACTTCATGGCTTGGTCATTTTGCTCTGGTAACAAACTACGTTCTTTTAGTGCTACCCCTGGTGTGTGTGTGTGTGTGTGTGTGTGTGTGTGTGTGTGTGTGTGTGTGTGTGAGGAAGAGGAAGAGGAAGAGGAAGAGGAAGAGGAAGAGGAAGAGGAAGAAGAAGAAGAAGAAGAAGAAGAAGAAGAAGAAGAAGAAGAAGAAGAAGAAGAAGAAGAAGAAGAAGAAGAAGAAGAAGAAGAAGAAGGAGAAGAAATTCTCTCACAGGCAACTGTGCACTACCAATAGTACCTCAGTAGGGAGTGAAGATTATCTACCTCGTCTATTTTGAAATTTTAGCTGGCTTGACCTTCTGCAGGTAATACATCTGCTGTAAGTTCATATGAGTTTTACGGCCATTTTAAGTCTGGAAGAGAGCATTGCACAGCTATTCTACTTACCCTCCAACTCTTACATTCTGTCTGTCACCCCTTCAGCCATGTTCTCTGAGTCTTGGTGGTGAATATAGATGATAGAGCATACCTTAAAGCAAAATTGTGTTTGCATTGATGAGTCGCAGATGATTTTCCTGTTTTGAGTCCAAAAATGACACAGAATCAATGCTTCTCACATATCATTTACATTGCAGGAGATAGTAGAGGCACTCTAGGAATGGTTCAACATATACAGGAAAATGTATGCAAATTACAAGTACTATGCCATTGTATGAGAGGGACTCTACCAGCCTTAGACTTTAGTGTGTATGGAACCAAGTGCTGACATATATCCCCTATGCATGCTCAGGGAAAGCTGCTATTCTTAGACGTGAGACGCAAACAAGTGTGGTTACATGTAATTCAGACATCAATTCTCTTGAACAGACATTTTTATATTGTCTTGCTTTATCAGAATTCCACCTAGATATTTCCAATTTAGTTAGAAGGAAAATTGTGTTCATTTCATTCTATATCAATAGAATTTATCTTTTTGTTTTGTTTTGTTTTGTTTGACTATTATGTGACAGGAGGAATTTCTTTTCTGGTCCAATCTATTTGGAGTTCTGTAGGCCTCGTGTATGTTTAGGTTAGGGAAGTTTTCTTCTATAATTTTGTTGAGGATATTTACTGGCACTTTAATTTGGGAATCATCACTCTCTTCTATACCTATTATCCTTAGGTTTGGCCTTCTCATTGTGTCCTGGATTTCCTGAATGTTTTAGGTTAGGAGCTTTTTGCATTTTACATTTTCTTTGACTGTTGTGTCAATGTTTCCTATGATATCTTCTGCACCTGAGATTCTCTCTTCTATCTCTCATATTCTGTTGGTGATACTTGCATCTATGATTCCTGATTTCTTTCCTAAGTTTTAATAGAATTTATCTTATTACTCTAAGTCATTTTCTAGTATGTAATGTTGGCCAAATTCTTCATCACAAAAGTTACAGTTCATTATGGACAACTTGAAAAGTGAATTAAGAAATATATATGCATATATGTATATGTATGTGTACATATATTAAACACACATGTACACATACTCACACAGGGTCACCACCCAGATCCAGTGACAATGAACACCTTGGTTTATTTCTATGCACACTTGACAATTCACTGTGATCTTTCACAGTATCCAGTTTCATGCTTAGCTTTTTAGCTTAACGTGATGAAATGTAATTTTTCAAAATATTATCCTATTGTTCAACCTTTTGCCAATTGTCCATAATTTTAAATAATGCTGAAATGAATATAATTGTTCATAAAACATTTTCTGTTGTTAGGGGAAATCCATGGGCTAATTCCTAGAAACTAGCCTATAAAGACTCAGAACGGTTTTTGGGCCACTCTGTTCAAAAGGCTTTAAAAATATGGTGGAGAATCTCTCACCAGTCCTGAATATGTTCATGCTAATTGGTAGGCAATGTGACTTCATTATTAAAATTTATTTTGTTTGTCAATGAAGCTGAATAGAGTAAGTTATTTATTGAATATTGGTGGTTATACTCCGGTGAATCAGCCTATTTTTCCATTGCCTATAAATTTTGGAGAATGTGGTGTGATTTTTTTTCTAATGAAATTATTCATCACTACATATAAGGACTAACATTTTGTCATATGTTTCCAACTTGAGACCCATCCCATGGGCAACCACCAATCCTGATACTAGTAATAATACCCTGTTATGTTTACAGACAAGAGTCTAGTATGACTGTCCTCTGAGAAGCTCTACTCAACTGCTGGCTCAGGAAAATGCAGACACCCACAGCCAAACAGTGGATGGAACTTGAGGACTCTTAAAGAAGAGTTGGAGAAAGAATTGAGGGCCCTGAAGGGGATAGTAACTCCACAGGTAGACCAACAGAGTCAACTAACCTGGATCATTAGTACTCTCAGAGACTGAGTCAGCAACCAAAAAGCATACATGGGCTCGACCTAGGCCTCCTTGCACATATGTAGCAGATGTGAAGTTTGGTCTTCATGTGTTTCCTGAACAATCTGAGTGATGGTTATCCTAAAAGCTGTTGCCTATATGTGGGATATGTTCTTCTAGCTGGGCTGCCTTGTTAGCCTCAGTGGGAGAGGATGCTCCTGGCCTCACAGGGACTTGAAGTGCCAGGGTGAAGAGATGCCCAGGGAGGAGAAGGGTAGAGGGATGGAGAAGGATTGTGGGAGGGGATGACCAGGAAAAGAGGCAGTGAGAGGGATGTGAAGTAAATAAATAAAACAACAACAAAACAGCAGCAGCAATAACAACAAGAGGCATAAACTCCGAAGAACAAAGAGGTGTGTTGTAGCAAGAGAAGTGCAGCTTAGATGAGTGATCACACTGGCCAAAGACTGCATGATGCTAAGGTTGAAATAGTACCCTGAAGGCCATGAAGACGTGGCAAGCCTCTACCAGTGACATGTTTGGAGTCTCATTTGAGAAAGTTGTTTATGATTCCAGAAAGAATTAAGAGTTAGGAAAGCAATACTGGGATCAGGAGTAGAGCACATGACCCCAGCCAAAATCCAGGAAAGGACTAACGTGAACCTGATCTAGCAGGACTGAAGGTACAGAGACCACTTTGTGGGTCTTCTTTAGTAGATATGAAGAAAAAGGAAGGAACAATGCTTCCTACTACCCTAGAAATATGTGATCACAGAAACCCCAAGAAAAACAACCCATGGGATTAAGCTGAGCATCTCCCTAGAGGTAAATTATTCCTGTAATCCTGGGTACCTGCGTGGAGTCTATGCCAGGCACCTATGGGATATGCAGGTGCAGCTGTCTGTTGGTATCTGCAGGGATTTATTTCAGAACCCTCGACAGATACCCAAATGTACCAGCACTCCAATTGTTTACATGGATTCAAACAGCAGCAGCAAGCCTGGAGAGATGGCTGAGTCGTTAGAGTGCTTGCTGCACACACAGCAGCACACATAAGGATGCCCAGGACCTACATAAAAATCCAGGTGTGGTGTTCCACAACCTCAGTCCCAGCTTTGGGGAGAGAAAAGCAGGAGGATCCCTGGGGCTCAGTGGCCAGCTAACCTGGCATAACCAGCAAGCCTGGATCCTTGTGAGAGATCCTATCTCAAAAATTAAGAGGGATGACAGCCGAGGTCGAACTCTGCCCTCCACACACATGCACCCATACCCACAGGAGTATATACATACACAAAAGTAAATAAATAGTGTTTATGTTTAGCCTATGTACAGTTTCCTTAAAATACCTAATAGAATAAGTGCTCTGTTGCATTATGTAGGGAACAATAACAAGAAGTCTGTATGTGCCCAGCACAGAACTATCCTTTTTACATGTTCAGTCAGTCTCCAGTTATTCAAATCTTCAGACACAGAATCTTCACATACAGAAAGGCAGCTATATCTAGACCCCTGGGGTCCTGAGAAGAAATACCAGGAACTTGGTTCTGTTAGGCCAAGAAGTCTCATGTGTGACTTTTCTTGTGATAGCCTGCATTTTGCTCAGCTCCTCTTTGTGATTCTAGTGTGCAGGCATAGAGGGCTGTTTTTCTTCCTCTAGTCCTGGGTTTCCTGGGGTTGACTGACAGCCATGCACATGAAACCAAAATTTAAGCCCCTTCACTGTGCTAACCCACGCTCCTCCAAAAGGCTTGTCTATGCATGCTCTGAGCAGACAAGAGGCTGTTTGAATTGGCTTAACATGCGCACACACTCAAAAATGCTGATGGAATAAAACACCCAACATCATATGACAGGCTTCAGGCCAGAGGTTTGTAGGTCAGTTAGAAAGCTGAGCAGAAGAGAAAGAAGAGAGAGGGGAAAAACCGGTGTTCTTTCAACTTTAAGGGTGACAGTAGTGTTGGGGTACCTTCTATATCTGACATTCAAGTAATTACCACGCAGTAGTTATCAGAAGGAAACAAATGACTAAGTGTTGGGCCCCATTTTGGCTCTGGTTTGGGCCTTGAGGACAAACTGGAGCCTGGCTCAAGTTTCTGCAGCCTTGTGGGAGAGTCTAAGCCTGGCTTGAGTTTTGTGACCTGTCTCAGTCACTTCCAAGTGACTCAGCAAGAGCTATTTGTCCCTGCCTCTGCCCCACCGTTGTTGATGCAGAGTTTTGCCATTGGCCCTGTCAGTCACTCCATACCCTCTGTCACCCTTCCCAGCCTCTTATGTCATCTTACCCCACTGAAAATCCTCCTGCCTATGTTCCAAACTTATATAAGCGAGAGGCTGATGCCTGCTTTGACAGACTTCCGTCCTGGGTGTGTTTCTCTTGGGCCATCCACACTCACCATCCCACCCAGTCCTGGAGAAACCCTGGCGGGACTGGGGCCTCTCTCCTTTCGCCTAGACCTGCTGGGGACCTAAGAGGAGAAAAGAAAATGCACCGCCATGTTTGATGAAGCCACTTGCCAGGGGCATCTCAGAATAACTTTGCTCATGTATGTACTGCCATCTGGGTAAAACTACGTTGAGTGTTTTTTTCTTTTTTTGTTTTGTTTTTTAATATTTATTTTTTGTTTTCTACATGATGAGTGCTTGCCTGCATGTACCATATGAGTGCCTGGTGCATATGAAGGTTAGGAGATGGTGTTAGGATCCTCAGCTGGAGTTACAGGCAGTTGTAAGCCACGGTGCCTGATGGACACTGAACCTGGGTCCTGAGCAAGGGCAGCCAGTGCTCTTAATTACTGAGGGAACTCTCCAGCCTCCTTTGTTCAGTTTTTAAATATACACTTTTTTCTTTTCCAGTCCGTTCCTATGTCCTTGAGAAAATAGTGACTATTAATAATTTAGAATCTTATTGCCATTGTCTACTGGCCAATATTTCTTCAATCAGTTCCTTTGAGAATACTTTGCTAGGCACGCCTTTAATCCCAGAACTTAAAGGGGCAGAAGCAGGCAGTTCTTTGTGAGTTCAAGGTCTACAAAGCAAGTTCCAGGACAGCCAGGGCTACACAGAGAAGCCCTGTCTAAAAAAAAAAAAAAAAAAAAAAAATCCCCACAAAAAACCTTTACCTCACATATACTTCATCTTCCTATTTAATGGACTTTGACTAACAAGAAAAGTTTAAACAACAACCAAAACGTTCTGTATTAGATCCAGCAATCCAGTCAACTGGTAGGAAGTTCTCTGGGATCTTATATAGAGATTAATCTGTTCTTGAAAGCTGAAAAAGATATATGTACATATTTCTACTTCCTCCCAGGGTCTCCAGGTATCCCCAGCAGACAGTGTACCTGGATGAGATGATGGTGTTTCAACATCACCTCTGGGGCTCTCCATAACTGAAGGGTGTGCACTATTGATGTTAACCTATGGGGGTGATGAAACCGAGGGACAGAAGGCCATGCGGCTGCAGTGGGAAACTGGAATCTGGACTGGAACTGTAGAATCCTCCTCCACCCTCTGCTGTGTTGAGGATGGAACTCATGGCTTCACACTTATTAGGTAAAAACTTTACCACTGGACTCTACCTCCAGCCTCTACTCTGACTTTTTAATCATTTTATTGGGCAACCCAGACAGTTAGCAGACCTGAGAGCCACATAGTCCTCAGAAAGTTTCTGTGGCAATGCAATTAATTAAAGGATGGACAGACAAAACAATCTCATGCACTGCATGGGAGCAAATACAAATTTTCTTCTTGGTTCTGCCACTGGTTTTGTCTTCGGTACTATATTTTTCTCTTAGTATACTTAGATACTTTTATTATAAAAGCTGCAAGTTAGCCAGGCAGGGGTGGTACATGACATTAATCCCAGCATTCAGGGGCCAGAGGCAGGAAGAGCTCCACTCTACAGAATGAGTTTCAGGACTGCCAGGGCTAACCCAGAGAAACCCTGTCTCAAAAAAACAAAAACAAAAACAAAAATAAACAACAACAAAAAACTTCTGCCTAACACCTAGCATAAAGAGCAAATAAGACTGAAGCAATGAGGGCATGTGAGAGAGAGGGGGGGGACAGAGAGAGAGAGAGAGAGAGAGAGAGAGAGAGAGAGAGAGAGAGAGAGAGAGAGAGAGAGAAGAAGAAGAAGAAGAAGAAGAAGAAGAAGAAGAAGAAGAAGAAGAAGAAGAAGAAGAAGAAGAAGAAGAAGAAGAAGAAGAAGAAGAAGAAGAAGAAGAAGGGAGAAGGGAGAAGGGAGAAAGAAGGGAGAAGGAGAAGGAGAAGGAAGAAGAAGAAGAAGAAGGAGGAGGAGGAGGAGGAGGAGGAGGAAGGAAGAAGGAAGAAGGAAGAAGAAGGAGAAGAAGAAGAAGTAGAGGAGGAGGGGGAGAGGGGAGAGGGGAGAGGGGAGAGGGGAGAGGGGAGAGGGGAGAGGGGAGAGAGAAGAGAGGAGAGAGGAGTATTGTTATCCCAGGCCCCAGGCTAGACTCAAAGTTTGTATCCTGGCTCCAAAGCATAGGGATTAAAAGATTACTTACATTCATTCACACAATGAGGC
Organism: Mus musculus; assembly: GCF_000001635.26. NCBI lineage: Eukaryota > Metazoa > Chordata > Mammalia > Rodentia > Muridae > Mus > Mus musculus. Next base: position 147,322,554 of record NC_000068.7, on the reverse strand, counting down.
ACCTTGGCAGGAAAGAAGGGGCACAAACTGTAAAAAACCTGAGCTACTACAGTCACCAAAATAATTTATTATGTCACTATCAGCATTGTTTAAGCAAAGTAGAACATAATAAAAAGTTTTAATCATTTTATAAATTCTTATTTTAATTACAAACCATACACAATAATTTGCATGGTGGCTCACATTGAAAAATGTATTTCTGGTGTGACATATCTTCAAAACTATTTGAAATGCATTAATTTTTTCATCAAATTCTTGGTAAAATGCATTATTTTTTAAGTAAAATCTCCTTGGACTGGGACACTTGTCTTCTCGGGTGAGCAGTGTTCTTCAGTGTCTACTCAGACAAAACACACAAAACATTTGTGGAACACACCAAATGTCACCAGAATCTGTCAGGTAAGGTATTTCCAGGAATTGGAACATTGATGTTAATATTGCAGAGGACAGTGATGTTTGTGGTGCCACTTTTACTACCTGAGACATTAGTCTGGCTGGGTGAGATGACTCATTGTGTAAAGATGCCTCTTGCGGAGCCTTGATGGCCTGAATTTAATCTTAGGGACACACAAAGAAGGAGAAAACGGATCCCTGGAACCTGCCCTTTGACCTCCACACCACATATGCGCACCCACTCATGTGCACAAACACAAAAAATAAACATACAAAACAAAATCAATGCAGTTGTAATAAAAAGAGCCGCTAATCTATAATGCTCTAGAGGGCTGGGAGGTATTCCAGGACAGGTGTCTGGGATACAACATTCCAGGCAAATTTTTTTCTCTGAATTCCTTCCAGATTTCGCTCCTTAACCGCAGCATCCCTGAACAGTACAGGGTTCCAGAAACCCAGTTTACCAGTCGCATCTCTCACATCCTGACAGCCTTTTTTATGAATCCTACCAGTCTCCACACAAGAGATTGGCTGGGTCTCGGTCTATCCATTCAGCAATTAGTACATTTGTTCTTCCCTTCAGCTGGACCTGGCTCCTCTGGCTTCTTCACGGGGGACACACAACCTCTGCCAGAAAAAGGACCACACTTAGCACATTTTTTCCCACCCCTGATGATTTTATGCCGTACTGGCAATGTTCAGCCGCAGCTTCACTGTTCTAGGTGTGTAGCTCATCTGACAGTGGGACAGATACCCTAAAACTAAAAACCATGAACACTCCTTGAATATCAGCACCCTCCTGGATCGGAGGTGTGGTGCAGTTTAGTGTTTGCAGCACACCATCGGACTAACGTGGGTTCTCTGAGTACACTTTTCATTTAGATCCTGTCAAACACTGACAATTGGGGTGCACCGCCCACTTCAGCAGGTGCTTTTCTTTACCCAGCCCGCTACTACCACCTGTTGGTTGATGGAGGGAACTGAAGGAGCCGAATGTCACAAGTACCTCCCATTTCCAACAAAACTGGCCGCTGCAAAGTGATCACGATGAAGTCCTACATGTGGAGTCTAGTCTGGTGCCTGGCAAACACTTCTGTAAAACACGTCCTGGACCATTCTTCTTACCTTCCCTCCTCAGTGTTGACTACGGAACTCAAGTCTCTCAGGAGTGTTTGTGCTAGAAACTCTCTCTCTCTCTCTCTCTCTCTCTCTCTCTCTCTCTCTCTCTCTCTCTCTCTCTCTCTACTTTACTTAAAAGGGCCATATAGAAATGAGCAGCGATGTTCCCAGAAATTTTGAAAGCTTCAGAGTTGATTATTTGTCTCAAGTAGGTAATTTTCAATGGGAAATGAGCAGTAAACCTTTTCAGTTGTCTATGTAACAGACTACCCCCAGACTAAAACAACATAAAAATTATTACTAAATTGAAATATTTAATTTTTATTTTAATAATTAACCTAATTATTAAAATATTAAGTTAGTGACTTAATATTAATGTTAAGTTAGTGTCCCAGGGAGTGACTGGGTGGCTCTCACTCCATGCCATACCTGCTGAGGAAAGAGACAAAGCCATGGGCTGTCCTGTTCCATCCCACCAAGCAGATGGAGTACTGCACTGTCCAGGGTATCCACCCATGCCCAGCCACCAGTCACTGAGCAGCCTCCTCATTTATCAGACTGACTGTGGCAACATGACAGGGTTTCTCTTCAATTTACTCTTGCTGGTATTTAATAATAAAGGAGGGATGAGGGATGCAGAGGAGGGACCCAGCATTCGGAACGTAGAGACTGCATGACAAAGTCACAGGACACATACGATAAAGCAATTTTATGTAGCGTTCGATACTTTGATACTGTCTTCTGGTTCAGAAATTTGCTGGGGGATTTGGGTAATATCCTTCTCGGGTAAGGGGTTCAATACTTACACCCCCGCTTCATCTTGACTCTAAGTAGCAATTGCTACTGGCATTCTACAGGTAAGGACATCACCTGGGAGAGTGAAATTTGTTCCCTGTACAGTGCTCAGAGAGCACAGGGACAACCTACCATGTAGGCTCATAGCTCAATACTCTGGGATCTGTTTCCCTCTCCCTGGATTCTGAGCTGGACATGCCTTGCTGCCACCAGTAGAATAAGATGGTGTGACATCCCCACTGTTCCAGTTTCAGGCCTAATGTCTATTCTTCTTTGAGGCACTGTCTCTTTCTGAAGGGTGGCTTTGACCCTAGGATTTTCTTGCCTCGGACTCCTGTGTACTAAGATTTACAGATGTGAACTACCACACTTAGCTCCAGGCCTCACATTGAAGAGTTTTGTCCGTGTGGTGGAAGGAAAATGGTATGAAAACAGAGGAAAGGTTCTAGACACAAATCAAACAAACAGGAAAAGGTATAAAATATAGTATGTACATAGGAGAGGAATCTGAATACAGATTCGGTAATGTCACACCAATGTGAACTGTTCCCCATTTTGATGTAAGTAAATGTCTTTGGTCACAGTAGATGCACTGAGCATTTTTTAGATAAAGAGGGTTTGTACCTGTGTATATAACTCAAATCTATATATATGGATTTAACAAAGATAGATGGTAGGCAGGCAGACAGACAGACAGACAGAAGATACAGTGACTGTTCTTCATTGTAAACTTGGCAAGACCTACAATCAACCAAGACACAGGCCTGTGAAGGTGTTTCCAGGAAGGAGTGACTGAGAAGGGAAACACCTTCTGGTGGGTGGCCCAGATACAAAAACATCCCAGGAAAACCCAGCTTTTGCTCTTGCTGGTGAGTGTGTCTGTCCTTGCCACCACCACTGCTGCTGCTGCTGTCATCTTTTGTTGACATCACACCCTGGCTTCTTTAGGTTCCAACACAGATGAAACACCATAGACATTCCAGGAATCATCTAGTCCTCTGGCATCATGGACTGCTGAGCAGCTACTGAGGTCTTAGTCTCTCAAGAACGTCTCTCTCCCCTGTGCTTGTGTGTCTGCAGCTTCCTCTCTTACGAGATACTAGTTAGGAAATTTAGGGTCCACCCAGTAGAACCAGTCGTCCTGTCTTGTGACATCTGCAACCATCTTTCCAAAGAAGATTATGTCCTGAGACTCCCAGCGAACAAAAATTTGGGAGAACACTGTTCATCTCAGTACATGTCATAATTTCATAATTATATTATGAAATTTGTATCCCAGTACATGTCATAAATTTCACAATTTACACAAGAAATCCAAGGTTTGGCAAAGCCTGGGAAATGCCAGTTCATACCACAGAGCTGGTTGTGAGTATTTAACTGATTCCCATCCTAAGAAATCTTCAGAGCCTAGGTGTGCTGTGTCCAGAACCTCCATGGCTTTTATACTGCCTAGTTTTATGTCAGCTTGACACGAGCTAGCATCATTTTAGAAAAGGGAGTCTCAACTGAGAAATGAAATACTAGTAACCTGTAGGCCAGCCTTTGGTGTTTTATTAGTTGATGATTGATGTGGGATTGTCCAGGTCACTGTGGGTGGTGCCACCCCTGGGCTGGTGGTCCTGGATACTGTAAGAAAGCAGGCTGAGCAGGCAATGGCAAGCAAGCCAGTAAGTAGCATTCTTCCATGGCCTCTGCTTCCAGTTCCTGCCCTGACTTCCTTCAATGATCGACTCTAATGTGAACATGGAAATTAAAGTGAAATGAACCCTTCCCTCCTCCAGTTGCTTTTGGTCATGGTGTTTCACCACAACAATAGAAACCCTACCTAAGACAGCACTGTACAGGAACAAGCATCCATTCAGACCTTTGGTTCCTAACCCTTTTAGATAAAAGACACTTGGTTTTCTTCACTGTGCCTCTTGTTGCGGGGTTCATGTTTTTGTTTGTCTTGCCATACACCCTACCTGGCCATAATCCCAGCCCTCCCCAAATGAGCATTTCAAGATTTAAAACAGACAAGCAGTTATTGCCAAAATTATTGTAAACATGTAAATATGTTTGGAGCTCAAAAATTATGATTTCTTTTGTAGATATCAATAACTCAAAGTTGATCATTGTTTTTAGATTTGCTTAGATTTTTATGTACTGATTATTGAAGGATATTTGATCACACTGACACCCCCAAGATTGTGTTATTAACTGCTTTCAGTTGTGGTGTGGCTCAGCATTAACACACACCTTTCTTTCTTCCTTTCTTTCTTTCTTCCTTCCTTTCTTTCTTTCTTTCTTTCTTTCTTTCTTTCTCTCTCCCTTTCTCTCTCTCCCTTTCTTTCTTTCTTTCTCTCTCTCTCTCTCTCTCTCTCTCTCTCTCTCTCTCTCTCTCTCTCTCTCTCTCTCTCTTTCTATTGGTTATCTTATTTATGTACATTTCAAATGTTGTCTCCCTTCCCAGTTTCTCCTCTGCAACCCCCCATCCCATCTTCTCTCCCTCCTGACTCCATGAAGGTAGCACACCTTTAATCCAAGAGCTTTCTCTTTGAATTTTGTAAACAGGATTAAATAAAGTCAACTATAAATTAAGAGGCCAAGCAAGCAACCAAATGACAGGAAGTAAACACAGGATTATTAAGAAAAAAACATAAGGAATAAGAGGGAGTCAGGAGGATGGATACAGAGATGTACAAGAAGTAGAAGGGAGGGAGATTTGGTTTGAAGGAGGATTTTTGAGATGGTTTGAGAGAAGGCATCCTTCTGGGATGTCTACTGAGGAGGAGGAAGGTCAGCTGAGTTCTTTATCTTCCTCTCCAAGCAAGCAGACTTCAACCCTAACATCTGGCTCCCAAGTCTTCATTAGTAAAATCAAGTGGTTGAGATTTTGTTTAAAAAACAACTAATCATTAATTCACTACCAAATTTCATCAGTTGAATAAATCCCAGTATATAAGGTTTCTCTTCTGAGTCATTCCCACTTCCTAATGAGCTCTTTAGAGAGCATTCAGAGGCCTCCAAATAAGTCCTATTTCTGTCTATGCTAATGCCACTCCCAGAGACTATGATGAGAATCTGGAATGGTGTGGTATGATCCCGAGCAGCTAACGATCCTTTGTAGGCCACAGCCTCAGAGGCCATTGTCACTCAGAACTCCTGGGTCTGGTCCTCTCATTCCTGTACTTCCTGCCTCCCCCCCTTGGGGATGGTGGGAGTGTACTCCTGATTCTAATTGGGGGAAACAAAAATAGCCTTAGAAACTTCATTCCCATGAAAATGTCTTCACCTTCCGTCACACTGGGTTGGTTCAGCCTGCAGGGGGTTCTATCTGGGAGTCGCTGTCTGGCTCTGGTGTGTACACAGTGACCATTACTGTCATCCTGACAATGACAACCCAAGACTTCCTGCTTCTGAGCTCATGTCTTCTGGCTCTCATTCATTCTCTGGCCCTTCCTTTTGTCTCAGGTGACACTGTGATTTGTGCGATGGCCTGAGTTCATTTTTGCCCTTTCTGCTGGAAACTTGAGGGACAGTTATATTTTGGAAACCTGGTTCTATAAATCTTGGAAAGCTTTTGAATTTTTCCAATCCAATATGTCTCCTCTTTTGTGATCCCCACTCCTGGAACTTATTACTTAGCACATTTCCTAGCCACTCCTCTAATTTTTTCTGTCTTTTTTCTCCTGATTTCAATCTCTCTCCCTCTTTTCCTACTCCACATCTTCTTTCACCTTTGTTTCAAGTCTTTGTTTGCCACCATACAGTTTCAATTTCTGAGTTATGTCCTGAATGCTTTTTTCTAAATAACATCTTGGGTTGTTTTTTTTTTTTAATTGTTATAGTGTATATTTTTTTTAATTCCCAAGGCACTAGCAGTACCTTTTTTAGAGTTTTCTTCTTCATGACTAGTCCATGCTTTCTCTATTTGGTTATTCTCTGTGTTTTACTCAAAGTCAACCTGTTTCGATCTCATTCTTTATTTGAACCAGAGATCATTTAGATATTGCACTTCCCTGCTCCCCATGATCGCATGTCTCTGGATGGATGTTTTAGGCCGGCTTCTCGGGTGAACATTTACTCCGAAGATCACTGTAGCTGGCTGACTAATGCACTTCCCAATCCCCACTAGAGCTTCCAAAAGGAATAAGTTTAGCCAAAACTTTGAATTTGGCCCACAATATTGATCTCTAACTTTCACCCCCAGGGCTGCAGGGGAATAAATATGTATCTATTCAAGCCACCAAATTTGTGATCATTTGTCCCCATGGGGGAACTAATACATTATATCAGTGACTCTTAATTGTCTCTTGTATGCCAGTGCAAGGAACTCAATGGGAAGGTCTGAGTGCCAGGATGCTAGGCATCTGCACAGCCTGCTGTAGAAGCACCTGGATAAGCCACTTTGCTGGAGAGCCACTGAGAGCAGCATCCGGGGATCTTTCTTTTAGAGTTACTCAGATTGCTCAAAGAATATTCTGCACATAGCCTAACCAGAAGGTGAGACCTAGCTGCAACATCCTTGGTGGTCAAGCAGAGTGAGCCATGTCCCCTCTCTATGTCATTAATGATACTGATGTTCTCCAGATGGAATCCTTCTCACTTACCTTCTCCTACCAGTCTTTGTGGGGTAAGGTAAACCGTGATCTGACTACCCACATATGTGGGTCCCTGAGTGGTCACCAAAGAGTCTCCATTGGCCTTTCTTCTCCGAGAATCTCCTCACACCCTTAGTTCCAGAGTTACCTGCGATTGGGTTTTTTAACCAGTAGCTTTCCTACGGTTTGTGGAATTTACAGCACATGTGGCCATATGCTCATTCCCATTTTATGAAAACTAAAGCTAAAAGAGGTCATATATTTTTACCCAAAGATAAAGTCTGATGTTTTGAATCTTGGCGTGAAATGCTTAGATATGTTCTGTCAATGTCCCCCAGACTTGAAACATCCCAGAAAGGACAACATCCGATGCAGTGGAAGCAGGGCAGGATGCTGAGCTATCCCAGAGATTAATTGAAGCCAAAGATTTTTTGCAGTTCTAGATGAACCACAAATGAAAAGGGAGGAGGAAGAGATGAAAGGAGAGTAGGAGAAAAGGGAAGGCAAGGCAGAAGGTGGAATCAGTGAGAGTTCCCCAATGGAAGAGCCACCAAATTACTGATGAGCTTTAAATGGAAGTAACATTCTGGACTTCTGTTGCAGGCAGAATTATCCCGCTACTCAAAGCATCTACAGAGGAGCATATCCATGTTGACTTTAACTTTCTAAGCTCTGAACCCACTGTTCTCTGCTCCCCTTTATGACACTAGAGCTGGGATCCCACCTGCCCATTTTCACTCTGCAAGCAGCCTTGCACTGGGACCTGCTAGTGGGACTCAGTAAAGAGACCCTGCCAGGGAAAGATGCCCTCTCTTCCTAACCCAGGAACTTCCTGCTTCTGAGTACTTCCTGCTCCTAAACACCTCCTGCTCAGCATCGCTAGTGCAATGATTCTCCAGCCAGGCAGCAACAACTTCTGTCTGCCACGGCCACTTAGACAGCTTTGCAGACTGTGCAGCATCTGAGGAAACTGTCTCCCATGCTCCCTCTGTAAGCATCCAAAGAGCAGCTCCATCAAGCTTCCATCCAAGCATCCACATTTAGTTGTCACTTGCCCCAAATAGTAAAAGTGTCATTGTGTGGATGTCCCATGGTACCTTTACCCATTCAGTCTCTGAAAGGCACCTGGGGTTTTCCCAGTTTGGAATAATGTAGAGAATTCATTTCAGGTCTATTTGTGTAAATGTAAACTTTTCATTTCTCTTGGGTAGGTTATACCCAGAAATGAGTTTGAGAAGTTAAAAACATAAAAGTCAAGGGTTGGGCCAGGGATATGGCTCAATGTATGCAAGTGTCAGGACCAAGTTCAAATCCTTAGAACCCATGTGAAGGTCACATCAGCCTCTGTAACCACAGCATTCCCACGGAGAGACCATAGGCAGAGATGGAGGGTGACGTAACACTCCAGGCCAGCTGGCTTAGTGCACACAGTGAAACAACAACAAACAAAGCAGAAGATGGGGACCAGCACCCAACACTGACCTCTCACATCCACAAGTGCGCTATGGGACATGTCCACCCACATCCATACCCATGTATGTGCACATGCACACTGTGAGGGTGCAGGAGCACAGTACACACACACACACACACACACACACACACACACACACACACTTGGTGGAGAAAGCAAGCTTTAATAAGCTCCAACAACTTTGTTTCTCCTCCCACAGCTTATATATCCCCAGCAAAATCTTTCAAGCAGTATAAAAGTCACAATGTGTTTCCATTCTGGTTTTCTCTTCTTTTCTTTTCTTTTCTTTTCTTTTCTTTTCTTTTCTTTTCTTTTCTTTTGTTTTCTTCAATTTATTAGATATTTTCTTCACTTACATTTCAAATGCTATCCCGAAAGTTCCCTCCCCCTGCCTTGCTTCCCTACCTATCCACTCTCACTTCTTGGCCCTGGCATTCCCCTGTACTGAGGCATATAAAGTTTGCAAGACCAAGGGGCCTCTCTTCCCAATGATGGCCAACTAGGCCATCTTCTGCTACATATGCAGCTAGAGACACAAGCTCTGGGGGCTACTGGTTAGTTCATATTGTTGTTCCTCCTGTAGGGTTGCAGGCCCCTTCAGCTCCTTGGGTACTTTCTCTAGCTCCTCCATTGGGGGCCCTGTGTTCCATCCAATAGCTGACTGTGAGCATCCACTTCTGTATTTGCCAGGCACTGGCATAGCCTCACAAGAGACAGCTATATCAGGGTCCTTTCAGCAAAATCTTGCTGGCATATGCAATAGTGTCTGGGTTTGGTTGCTGATTATGGGATGGATCCCCGGGTGGGGCAGTCTCTGGATGGTCCATCCTTTCATCTCAGTTCCAAACTTTGTCTCTGTAACTCCTCCCATGGGTGTTTTGTTCCCTATTCTAACTGTTTTTCTTTAAGTGAAGGATTACAATGAGTATATGTAAGAAAAACCATGGTCCCTATCACCCTCACATGATCAAATGTTTCATGTATTATGGGTGAAAAACAAATGTGAAAAATAAGATATTCCCAAGAATCCACGTACATTTGTAACTAAGCAATTCATTATAGATTAACAAAGGGTAAGCAAGCAAGGTACTTTTCTCTGGCAGACTGCAGTTTTCAGTTACAGAGAAAGAATCAACTGTTTTATTATTTATCTTAAAAAGTAATCTTATAAAAATCTTAAAAGAATCACAAATCTAAAATTTTATATTAAAAAAAAGTCATTTCTACTTTAAACCCTCCAGGTGCACATTGACTCATTAACATTTTTTATTAAATCCTATCAGGAAGCTGAGAGCAAAAATGGATACAAGAAAGTCATCACCACCTTGATTCCCAGCCCAGCCTTAACAAGGGAGAGGCGTGTCATCTAGTAGCAGCCGGGCTGCCATTGTTCTTCTGCCCTGCCCTCCAAAACCCCTTGCTCAGTGATTAAGGCTGTGCCTTTCTGAACTTTAAATTGTTCCCCAAGAATTTCTACAACCAAGTCCCGAGCAAAAACATCTTAACCGAACTTGACTAACATTCAACATCTCCACATTCTTTCTAAGGGTGATGTTTAAATCATTATTCTGCTCCAGCAGCAATGCTCAGAAAAGATCAATTGCTATTATCTTAAGTGCCAATGACACTGCCCAGTGAGGGGCTGGAGACCCCTTAGAGTTTTTACACAACTCATAGCTTGGGAGGGATGTAATGACCGTGAGGGCAACAAGCAGATCGATGCTCCATAACAGCATGGAGTCCTCAGGATACGTAGTCCTCCTCAGACCTCTGCCTCGCTAAGGCACACCCACTGTGTTTGTGCTAACTGGTAAGCTGCATTCCATGAGTCCTAAAGCTGTTCACAGCAAGACTCAGTCTCAAAACCAAAACTCAACCAACCTGGAGTGGTACCACTTTGCATCCCTGTCAGGCACAAAGGCTCTTCTTGTCATGAACAATGTTCTACTAGTCCTTTGTTTTGCATTTAGTTATTGTAAAATATGTTTAGCACTACCCCATTTTTTCAAATCTTTGTGAACATTGTAGATGATTTTAACAACACAACCTCAAAATCTGTTGGAGGGTAAATTTACCAGTTACTTTTTTAATAGTTACTACCAATCTCATAGGTGCATATAATGCTTGAAATATTTAAAGTTTTATGTTTTTATGATCCAAAGAGGTAAAAAAGGAACTCCACTGTAAATGGAAGAGGACTGAGAAATGTGTTTTTGCTAGAAGTGTCTCATGTGGCTGCCTTACTGGGTAACTGAGACCAACTGTGGATCTTCCCTTAGTTCTTCACTGAAGCATCTTCGTTTCATAAGATCAGTACTGAGATAGAAGGGTATTCTATTCCCTTTCTTCTAATTTGGGAATGGGAGGATACAATTCATGAAAGTGCAACACTGATCACAGGTTGTAGGTGCCTGGAGTTTTGTTCCTGCTAAAGCTTTTACGAAGGAACCATCATCTTCAATTCAGTTTGTTCTAACACAATTAAAACAATATAAACATCATCTGAGCTCAGGGCCATCCCCCACACTGAAGATCTCAATGTAGATAAGACACAACCCTTGTTCCTAAGGAGACTCCAGTTCAGTGGAGTAAGAGTGAGGCAGAGACACAGGCAAGGCACAGGTTTGCTGTGTGCCTGGCCAGAGAAGAGAGGAGACTATCCTAGGTAGATTTATCAACATGAAATCCCCCCAGGTCCAGTGGTTATCCTAGATCAATACAGGAGCAGATCTTTGTTCTTACGAGATATACTAGAATAGTTAGACACTAAAATTTGATATGAAATGAATGTACAGAGAAAGCAACAGATGCTGAACAATAATAACTGGTCATCTGTAACAGCTGAACCATTTACAAGGGCAGATTGCAGTGTTCCTGTGGTGTTTTCAAAGGCCACTTTTTTTTCCATTTTTTATTAGGTATTTAGCTCATTTACATTTCCAATGCTATACCAAAAGTCCCCCATACCCATCCACCCCCACTCCCCTACCCACCCACTCCCCCTTTTTGGCCCTGGCGTTCCCCTGTACTGGGGCATATAAAGTTTGCGTGTCCAATGGGCCTCTCTTTCCAGTGATGGCCGACTAGGCCATCTACACCGTCAATAAGACAAAAAGACCACCAACAGATTGGGAAAGGATCTTTACCTATCCTAAATCAGATAGGGGACTAATATCCAACATATATAAAGAACTCAAGAAGGTGGACTTCGAAAAATCGAATAACCCCATTAAAAAATGGGGCTCAGAACTGAACAAAGAATTCTCACCTGAGGAATACCGAATGGCAGAGAAGCACCTGAAAAAATGTTCAACATCCTTAATCATCAGGGAAATGCAAATCAAAACAACCCTGAGATTCCACCTCACACCAGTCAGAATGGCTAAGATCAAAAATTCAGGTGACAGCAGATGCTGGCGTGGATGTGGAGAAAGAGGAACACTCCTCCATTGTTGGTGGGATTGCAGGCTTGTACAAAGGCCACTTTTTAAAAACAGGAAAAATAAATGCTAGAAGGAATACAGGATAAGGGAGGCTTAGACAGTCCTGGTCCTATATCAGTTTTTAATTGAGCTAATTGAAATGAATAAAGTGATACGTAGTAAAAAGCTTTAGGCAGGAACAAAACTCCAACCACAGATAGTGGATCCCTGTGCTCTTTCATTAACTTCTGCCCCTCACTCCTTTAATCAGAGGGGAGGGAATAGGCCACCCTCTTACGACACAGGCACGAGAGCTCCTCAGGTAGTGCTAGTGAGAGTCAACATGTCTTCTCTGAAGGTGGATTGCAGTGATCCAAAAGTGCATTACCCAAACTCCTCCCTTTCAGATGAACTCTCTGGTGAGTACAAATGTGTCAAGAAGTGCTTGCCTTACAGTTTCACTACATCCTTATCTTTAATAGCAGAAAATGTGAAAACACCTTAATGTCCATCATGAACACATTCTAAGTGAATGAGGGTACGTTTCTGGCTTACTGGTCAACAGCACAGGCTCTTATGCAAGCTCCTAAGGGAAAAAGACAATCAGTAGCTGTTTCCAACCTATAGGCTGTAGCCTATATACCCCAAGTTTGTATGACCAATGTGGCAAGTTATCTGTACTGGCACAATAGTAGCAATTATATCCAGGAGACAACCAATAGCTCTGTAACTGGACTTCAGGCCCACTCAATAAGGGAGAAACCCATGCCTGAGTCTGTAAACTTGGCCAACTACCCATGGCTTATAAGGTCATGAACTCCAGAGAAGAACCTGCTACTGCCACTTTTCCAAACCGTAATATAATTTAAACTCAATTTATGCTAAATGATATTATGTATAATAGTGTAAGTCCCTTCTGCATTATAATGACTTATCCTTATAACCACAGATAAGTATAGCTTTTAGCCCTAATCAAAGAAGCTTTTTTTTTTAAGCAGGAAGAGATTATAACAGAAATCCACAACTGCTCAAAATGCAGACCACGGGGTGTCCAACCCCAGTTAACACATCTACAATACAACTGTTACACCGATAACTCAGAGAACATCATGGAAGAGGGGATAAAAGCATTTTTATAGTCAGAAGACAAGCAATTCTGCTGTGAGATACTGTCTTCTATTTATGACAGTGAAGCTACAGTAATACAATAGTAAAGCTATGCTCACCTAATCATGACTTCCACAACCACTGTTGACATGCCAACATGGAGAGTGGAACTCTCACAAGCCCCTACCTCTAGATTAAGATCTACGGGTGTTAACAGCTACTGAGGGAGAGCAAATTTGTCTTCTTTAGGGACAATAATCCTGATGGTTATCAAATACCAAATGAATACATATATGAGTAATGCCAATGAGCTAAGCAGGCTCTCTCTCTCTCTCTCTCTCTCTCTCTCTCTCTCTCTCTCTGTGTGTGTGTGTGTGTGTGTGTGTGTGTGTGTGTGTGCCTACATAAACATGTGTGCATGAATGTGTGTTAGATAATAAAGAAGACGGGCTCATGAATCCGAGAGGGGGTTAGAGGAACAGAGAAAGAGCTGAAGTGGAGAGAGGGAGGAACAACAATGATGTAAATGTAGTACTCGTGTGTGAAATTCTAAAAGAAAAGAGAAGTATATAAAAATAGATATCAGGTTCTAAGGAGAGAGCTGGCTAATATCTCGTGTTCCAGTGTCACCATCACCGTCAATGTGAAGGGGATAATAAAGATCTATGCTTTGGATTGCTGTTCTTAGATTGCAGAAGATTACTTATGCAAGCATTCAATATGGCGTCCAACACATAGCAGAAGCCAAGTGGGGGCTTATTAGCTTATTATTAGCTATTAATTACACAACTAATTTTTAAAACCCAACTTTTGTTTGTTTTTCAAGATAGGATTTCTTTGTGTTTCCTTGGCTGTCTGAGAACTAGCTCCATAGACCAGGCTGGCCTTGAACTCACAGATATCCACCTGCCTCTGCCTCCCAAGCTCCTGAGTGCTGGAATTGAAGGCTTGTGCCACCGCTGATTTAATTAGTATTGACCTGGAATATTATATCTGGCTCTGTGCTAAGTGTCAAAGCACCCTACCCAATGAGATGGAAGGTCTGACTACATTTAAATCAAGGTGTGTTCTGAATTTCCACTAAGTACGTTTATGGAAAGATGTCTGGAAGCTGATGGCACTAAGTGTGAGCCTTGAGTGACTAGAGTGGCCCGGACTCTGATCTTGCTTTGCTCTCTGAAGATCTCTGTTTGTTTTTCTTTCATACCATGTGTAACATTTCTACAAGTGTGTTTATACAATTTTATAAAAGAATAAATCCCCCAGGCCAGAGATCTTGCTTGTTCTGGCTTGGATTTGTCTGAGGGGTTGACCAGATGTCCTGCTAGATGAAGCACCACAGGTCATTTCTGTATACTTCTTCCTAGGTATATTGATATTATCTCCTCACCTTGTCCTGGGTGTTTTTCAGTTGGCTGCCTTCCAGGAACACAGTAAGTACATGGTGCATATGTGTCTGGCTGTTTGTTCTCACTGTTTGCTGGTTGTCCTGCTCAGTCTGCCAAGTGTCTGTGAGGCCTAGCCTTGCCCCAGGAATGACGATATACGTGCAGAATACCCGCTGGAGGCTACCTCGGAGGGCACCTGAACACAGTCAGAGTAATTCCTAAAGGCATCCACATTGTCCTGCAGAAATCCAGCATTCAGACTCCTTCCCTCCAGGGTTGCTGGCTTCTGCAGAGGGACAGTTCACAGACTGCAGAGCACCAAGCCGACCACAAGATGGCAGCCTTTCCCTGTCTGAGTCCCACTGCAGCGCACATTCCCCAGCTCTGTGTGCTTCTGAATCCAGCTTCTGTTGCCCTCTGCCATTCCAGGAAAAAGATTCTTTACCAAAGAGACCTTCATTAAAGATGAGAACAGTGGGATTAAATGTTCGGAAACAGAAGAACTTGAAGAAGAGAATACAATTTCCCCAAACCACGTGCTCACCCAGCCTTCTCTCTCCTCAGGAGGAGTCACAACAGTCTTGTGTCCATTCGCAGTCGGGTTGAATTAGAATTGCCAAGCATCTCAGTAAGCCGTGAATCCACATTCCTTTATCTCTTTGTGCCACTCAAAGCCAGATATTGATGTCTGAAAACAAACTACATAAGCTTCATTATTTAAGTGCCTTTTCCTTAAACAAGACCGCTTTAATGCTTAACAAGGTAGGGGAGCTACATAATTTAAAATCTATGTGAACAGAAATAAGAAATTATTTGTGGTGGGCTCCACTTTTACACCCACCAACAAAGGCAGACATTCACCAGTTTTTGCCTTCCCAGGGCCCCAAAATACAACACAGGCCTGTTCTCCCGTCCCCGGCCGAGGCCGCAGCTGAAGCCGGTCTTTATCAGCGTTCCTTTCTCAATATTTACCAACCAATAAATCTTTTTCCCCCTAAGACAATTGACATTCGAATCCCATTCATGTGGAGGCTTGTTATCCAAATAATATTAAATAAACTGCTTCATGATCTACTGAAAAAGTATTAAGATGGGTTCTTTTTTTCTTTCTCTGCAGGTCAATATTGAAGAAGAGAGAGGGCTGTTTCTATGTGAGGGAGGGCAGCTGCCTGCCTCCAAAGAGTGTCTCCATCTCTAGCCTCCTGCAGAGGTGCCTCCTTTCTGTTGCTCTTTGGGCTTCCAGTAGTCTCTGCCCTGTGGCACCCACTCCAAGGCAAAGGCGACAAAGGTTATCTGTGTCACTACTGTGGCCTCCTGAGTACAGGGAGTGTTTCCAGAGTCGTGTGTGGCTGAAAGATCAGTCCTGAGAAATGTGTTGGTAGACCTTGTGTCACTGTGCAAACATCATGGGCTGTTTGAGGTATTCGTTGGTCTATCTCACTGTGCTGATAAAATGCTCAGCAAACGAAACATAAAGAAGAAAGATTTTATTTTGACTTATAGCCTGACGGGACAATCCATCGCAGCCAGGAAGGAAGGCAACAAAAGTCTGGCCAAGTTGAGTTTGCACTCAGGCAGCTGAGAGAAACGAACATACAAAGGACGGTGCTCACCGCACTTTCTCCTTATTCATCCTTGGGCCCCAGCGGTGAAACAGGGCCATAAACATCTGGGGCAGGCCCTCCCATCTCAGAGCAAACTTTCTGGAAACACTGTAACAGATATACCCAAAGGTGTGTCTCCTAAGTAGCTCTCCTTACCCTCAGGGTGACAATCAAGATGGACCACAGAGTTACGGAAATGGACTCAGTTGGTAAAATGCTCACTGGGTTCAATCTCCTGAGGACCTGGGTTCAATCTCCCAGACCCCAAGGAAAAAGAGCTGTGTACTGTGGCGTATATAGGTAATCTCAACACTGGGGAGGCTGGGACAAGGGGAGAGTTCCTAGACTTGCTGTTTAGCTGTATAACATAATTGGTTGAGTGTGAGGCTAATAAGAAATTGTTTCGAAAGGGAGATAGACAGCACTCCTGAGACCTGAGGCCATCATCTGACTTTCTCAGGCGTACATGAGCCTCTACCTTCCCCCCCCCCATGCACACGCACGTGTACACACACTTTAAAAGTGATTATAACCAGTAGAGTACATTTACATATATCTAAATGGTGTGGCTACTCCCTACTTGGTCTCCCTGGTGATGCTGTCATTCACACACAATCGGCCACTGACTAAAACGTCATAGGAAGCACATAACTGAACTCTGCCCATTCTCTCACTGGAGCAAGTTAGTCTTCTGACAACATTTCCAATTCCGCTGTTCCACAAGCAACCCCCGCCTTCCATTTTTTTTGTCAGAATGCATGTCTCTGAGAAGAGACATCAGAGGAGACAAGAGAACTGGAGCTAGCTCTGCTGTCAACTTCATGGTGTAACAAATTACATGACTCTCCTTTCTGAACCCAAACTTCTCCGTTTATATAAGGAAGTGTTCCTCTCTCTAATCTTGCCCTCACTTACTAAGGAAGATCTGGACCACTGGGTCTGGCAAGTTGCTGCCGGAAACTACAAGCACTATCAGCATCTTGATGGAGGTTGCCACCTTGGAGGCTGGGGAATCTTCTAGAGGGGAGAGGACCAGAGACTTTAGGATGTTACTGTCAGTGGATAAGACTCACAAGGTGGTGATCATTCTGTGCCAGGAGATGCCTCAAGACATCATTTCATCCTTGAAGCATTCCATGTGATGACATCCATATTCCACTGGAGGGCGCTAAAGCACTGAAGTTAAATAATGACTGTTATGTAATGCATAGTTTGAACTGAACATCTGCAACCAAGTGGCTTGGTTTCCGAAGCATGATCTCCTCTCAGCTACTAACAGGTAGTGAGGGCAAAGTACCACAAAGCCTGGCACAGCCTCGCGCAACGGTTAAGTAGAGCAGCTATTTCACACACTGGCTGCTGGAGAGCCTTCACCTGAACAGGTCCCATCTTCTCTGCTCCTCAGCTTCCTTTGACTTTGTTCTCACAGGCACGGCTGTAGTCTGAAAATCCACGGTGGGAAATGGCCCCACATCTGAGCACCCACTTGTCACCATGCGTGGAAAGCCTCCCCCTCTGACCTCATGTGACAAGTCACCACGAAAATGAGATGTATGTTGCACCAATAACCTCCAGCCTGTGTGTGTAAGGTAAAAAGGAAAGAAGAATGAAGTTAATGTTTAGACTTAGGTCCTATCCCCAGAATTTCTCATTATCTATAATCAAATTCCAAGACCAAAAAGGAATCCAGAGCCCTGCTTCTAAGCACTTCAGAGAAGAAATTTCCCATTTCTGTACAAGTAAGATGTGTGTGATGTTTCCCTATTGGATGTCAAAAACAAAGTAAAAACTGCAAGCACTGCAGGAAAGATTTGAGGGCCTCTTTGAATAAAACATTTTGTTGGCTCTTCCCTACCTAGTGGAGCTGCTGTCATTTGGGGCTTATCCTTAAAAAAGCTTTTTCTGAACTATACACCCTTAGAAATTACATAAACCAAGGGTTGGGCAGAAGACTCGGTTGGTAGAGCATCGCTGCTAAAGCATGCAGATATGAGTTCAGTCCCCAACACCTCTGGGGAAAAAACAGACCGGAGAGAAGTCTCCATGGCTAAGAGAGCTGCCTGCTCTTAAAGAGAAATAGGATTCAACTCCCAGCACTTTTGTGTACATGACGGCTCAAAACCACCTTAAACTCCAGTTTTAGGGAATCGTATGTCCTCTTCTGGACTCTTCAGGAACTGCATGTGTATAGTAGGTGCATACATATGTACATACATACATACATACATACATATAAGCAAAACACTCTTATGCATGAAATAAAAAGCTCTTAGGGAAGGATGGGGGAAAGAAAGAGAAAAAGAAAGAGAGAGAGAGGATGAGGGAGAGAGAGAGAGAGAAAGAGAAAGGAAAAAAGATGTATTTTAAAAAGCAAGCAAGCCAAAAAGAATTTCTGAGTTCTAGATTTAGTGAAAGGCCATTATCTCAGAAAGTCAAGGTGAAGAGTGGCTGAGGAAGAAACTCAGCATGTGTGCGCACACACACACACACACACACACACACACAGCCATGTAAAAGTGATTTGTACTTCAGTGAAGGGGGTTGTGTCTTTTGATAATGTTTCCATCCTGGACATACTGTCTCAAACTTCCTTTCTTCATTTAACAATGCACCAGGAACATTTCCCTGCTCCTATTCACAACCTGCCTCATTCCTTTTAAATACTGCAGAGTGTTCTACTGTGTAGGTGAAGATTGGTTTATTTTTATTACCCTTTTATAGATATTATGGTGTGTCTAGTTTGTGTTATTCTAGATAATGTCATAATGGATTCCTCTCCACACTCTTCTTTGTGAATTGCTATAGTTTAAATCTTGAATATCCCTGAAGGCCATTTGTAGTGAAAACTTACATAGTAAAGTCTCCAGCTTGCGGTGCTATGGGGTGTGAAATGCATAGGAGGCGGTGAGATCGTTGGAAGAGGGGTCCTTGAAGGAGGTTCTGGAACTCTGACCCCTCCCATCTTTATTATTCCCTGGCTGCTATGAGATGCCAAGCCTTCTTCGGTATGCACTCTCATCATGGTACCCATGCCACTAAGGGCCCAAACCCTGCAAAACAGAAATTTCTTTTCTCTTTTTTTCTATGTAGATTATTTCAGATGTTTTGTCAAAAAATAGAAAGATGATCATTTATGCATGTAAATCAATATTTTGTTGGTGTAAATAATAAGACAAATTGCTGAATATATAATATTATATTCATATTTATTCACACACACACACACATATTATTAAACAACCCCAAATACCATCTAAGATTTTCGCAAATGGTGCACAAAACGTGCAAGACTTTAAGACTCTGAGTAGTGAGGAAGCGTTAGTCAGAGGCAGGCAGTGAGCAGCAACAGTGATAAGCAGATGTGGGGAGATGGGTTGGATTACAGGACTGCTCAGCAAGGAAGCATGTCAGAATACAAGCAGGGGGACAGTGACATCAACAAAGAAAATCCTGAAATGCATCATAATTGAAGGAAAACACAAGAATTGTACTCAGACACGCCAGAGCGCGCTGTGGTGCTTTGCAGATGTATTCCCCCACAGTGCACACACCATCTCCTGGTAGCTATGCTTACCCTGAGCAACCAAATGCTGCAGCTACCTCTTCCAAGGGCTCCTGGATGGCATGTGTTAGCTAGGCATGGCCTATGGAGGAAAATTACCTGTCCTCCATGCTACAATCTATTGCTATGTGCTGGACTAGTACAGACCCTTAGCCGACTGACTTGCTTAGAGAGAGAGAGAGAGACAGACAGACAGACAGACAGACAGACAGACAGACAGACAGACAGACAGAGACACAGACACAGACACACAGACACAGACACACACACACACACACACACACACAGAGAGAGAGAGAGAGAGAGAGAGAGATATGTCCAGAGTCATCCTCAGAACTTCTACTTGGACCAATGCAGTAAGACTTGGCCACAAGAGGGTATACCCCCAGGCACTTTAAAACCTACTTTGCATCTGTGAGAGACCGAAAATTGGGTTTGCTTTTAGCCTGGTAACCCCAGTGCCAGCCTCTGCCAGGATACCAGTGTTATCTATCATGTCCTATCCACCCTTTCCCTAAAGGAAAGTCTCCTCTAATCTTCAGACCAACCTCAAAGCTACAAAACAAAGAGTGAACGCCATATGGACCCTCGACTTCCCCTGTCTGCAAGCTTCTCCTTTGAAAGGCAGCCCACTTTTGTATTATCTATTACTTTTTAAAATCTCTGCACCTTCTCCTTTCCACACTTATCTTCATAAAACAGCTTTGGGTTTTTATTACTAGTTCCCTAAACTTATGTGGTTTCTAGCATGGCCTTGGCATGTATGCTGAGCAGTAAGGATGTATGTGAATAGGAAAGAGAAACACTTAGAGCCCTCAATAGCGAATGGACGGGGACTTCAGATCTGTTATAACTAATAGTAAACTTCAGCTTGACTTTCAACATCCATCTTAAGCTTTCCTAGTAATGCATTGTTATTGTGTTTTATGAAAGTGCACACCCATGTTGACTGAAGATGTTTCTAAACGTGATTTCTACTCTCTGTCTCCACTTTTCCTGCAGATCAGACAGCAGCTCTCCTTCCAGTCAAGTCATTTCATGCTCCCTGGAGCCGACAGGTTGGGAAGTACTGGTCCTTGCTAGAAGGAACAGTTCCCTTCATGAGGTCAAGAGGTCAACATACCTAGAGACATAACCATAAAGACTCAATGACTAAGTCCAAGCATACCCAGGATCGTCCCAGATATTTTGGCCAACCTTCCAGGTCCAGGAAATGAGTTCTTTTCTATCTAATGGCTGCACCCATGCATCTGGCAGAAAGCACGGTAGCAAGTGGCTCGGTGGCCTAGAGAAAGCCACCTGGTCACAGCAAGGAACTTGAGGTGCTTCAAGCTTATCTTCTCCAGTTCGTTAGGAGTTGCAATTTTTCAGAGGTTCACAAGAAAGGCTTTGTCTCTCTGAATAAAATCTACAAAAGTAGCTAAAATTTCATTTTATCTTCTTTATTTATTATTTTTCATAGTCGTAGGTATCAAACACAGGAACTCACCTATACTAGGCTGAGCTACAACCCAGCTTAACCAATTTCTTTTCAGGATTTATCTCAGTCCTTAAGAAGAATTATAATCCAGGATATGGTGATACAAACTTTTAATCCCAGCACTCAGGAGGCAAAGGCAGGTAGATCTCTGATAGTTCAAGGCCAGCCTGGTCTACAGAGTGTGCTTCAGGATGGCCAGGGCTTTATTACTAAGACTAAGCTTCAAAACAAAACAAAACAAAACAAAACAAAAATATTGCTGGTTTGGTAGTTCACACCTGTAATCTTTACACTCTGGAGACAGAGGTAAGAGGATCAAAAATCATTGAAGGCCATCTTGAACTACATAGTGAGATGTTGTCTCAGAAGAAAATGTGACTGAACCTTTGCTCGGTGCTATAATTATCTATTACTGGCTAGCAAGCCTGTGCAACATCAGTGACTTAGGCCAACAGTAATATGTGTTTGGCTCCTGAATTTGCTGTTTGGATGGAGAGTCACAGAAAGAGTCTGTTTCTCCATCTTAGCTCCTCCTGACATCAGCTAGGCTGCCCTAAGGTTGAGAGGAGTCACCCACAGGCTCTTTGCTGCAGCTAGCACCTGGGCTAAGAGTGGGACAATGGGGTCCCCCTTGCACTCCTCTCTGTCCCTCTGGAGTCTGCCCATGTGGTCTCACCAAGACAGGAGCTTCAGGTGAAGCCACATAAGCACCAGGTTCCCAAAAGTGTGTCCTAGAGAGACTGTGACAAAACAGAGCCACCTCCTATGACTCCTTCCAGGTTGCGTCCTCTGCTCACTGCAGCCAAACCCAGGCCAAAAGAAGAGGCCTCTCTGCTTCTTTAGAAATATGGGCAAGGCCATGTTGGAGGATGTGGTGGTTTGAATATGCTTACCCAGGGAATGGCACTACTGTGGCCTTGTTGGAGGAAGTGTGTCACTGAGGGATTGGGCTTTGAGATCCTCCTGCTAACCACATGGGGGTAAGACTTCTCCTGGTGGCCTTCAGATGAAGACACAGAACTCTCAGCTCCTCCTGCACCATGCCTGCCTAGGCACTGCCATGCTCCTGCCTTGATGATAATAGACTGAACCTCTGAACCTCTGAACCTGTAAGCCAGCCCCAATGAAATGTTGTTCTTATAAGAGTTGCCTTGGTTATGGTGTCTATTCACAGCAGTACTCTAAAAAAGACAGTAGAATATTGTTGTATTTGCACAATACAGTTTATATTGGTCATGGCTATCATGAAATAGTCAAGGCAGGGTACTCTATAAGCAAAATTGCTATACTCAGTCCCCAGTTTTGGAGAGTAAAGTTCAAACAACATGGTGTGGGATGTTGCCCAGGATTTAGGGCAGATGGCAAGGGCATGTAGGGATATCATCACTTCTCAAAGAGCAAGCTGAAATGAGGTTGGGTCAGGCTAAAGCCAAGACCGGGACCAGAGTTTTATAGCACCTAGCTGCTTTATGAGAACTCAGTCTAGGAGACCACCATTCCCTTCTGAGAGCAGCATCAATGATGCAAACACTGCAGGTAGACCACATCTTTTAAAGTTCCACCAGCTCTTACACAGATTGCTAAGGACCGAGCCTCTAGCACATCAGCTTTTGAGAAGACAGACTTAGACCATCTCTAAGGCACAGCACAATTTATTACCACAAATACACAGGAGCAAGAGAAAAGTATGCAACATGTTAGCTTCATGCATTGAATGAGCCCGAGTATAAGATGTTTGGATCCTGCAAATACCCCAGGCAGAGGGGAAAGCCACTGGACCACTCTGGCCATGGCAGACAACTGGAGCCATGAGCGCCAAGAAGAGTTAGTGGAACTTCTCTTGATGTATGTTCCACAAACATTCATCCAGTCAGAGTTGTCACTTATCATTCTGGGGCCAACCCTAGTTAAATGACTCCACAGTACTGACTAGTGCCCTGCCAGGAGATCAATCAGCTCAAGTGCTCCCTCCTCCAGACAGTCCTCTTTGACCTTCCCTGCTAGTAAGCATCACCACTCCACCCAGTGGGGCCTCCACTCCAGCAGTGAGCTCTCTCGGCCACAGTGTGTGAATACATTAGTGATGAGTCACTGGCTTGCCTATTCTGCCTGAATAAGTTCCTCCAGGCCCAGGGCTACATTTTCTGTTGTGTCCCTCACTATGCCTGCCCGGTGACTGCCACAAGGGATCCACTGACCCTTGATCACCGAAAGAGGAAAAAGTATGGTAAAGTTTTAGAGATGCACCCTATTACCATTCTATTGGGTTCATATTGATCTCCTTGGGACTCTCAGTCATATGGACATTCATATGTATCCTGGATGGTGGAAACATGTCTGAGTGTGCATATTTGTGCATGTATGAGTGTATGTTCTGTGTACATTTTGTGTGAGAACAAGCCTGTTAATGCATTTGTACATCTTTGTATAGAAAGATGTGTACATGTGTGTAGATGTGCGTTGGTATTGGTGCAGTGATCCATGTGTCTCAGTGTGTGAACATGCATGTGCTTGCATGTAATGTTATTGATGCTGAGCTTGTGTATGCTTGTCTGTGAACATGTGTCTGCGTCTTTGTATGAGTATATATACACATACGTGTATGTATAGACATATGTGTGTGTGTGTGCACATGTGTAAGCTTGTCTGTGTCTGTGCACATTGACTTGTGTATGAGAGAGGGAAGACACACAAAACTGCACATCCAGAAAGCCAGCCATGGGTCTGCAGGCCTGAGCCTGAGGTACCCCGCCCTCATTGCTGATTCTTCTAGCATCCTCAGGGAGGCCATTCTGACTTCCTCTCTGGACAAGGAGCTAAGCAGAGGTCAAGTGACTTGCTCCAGACCCCACAGCAAGTGGTGGCAGCTCCGAGAGGGTCTGATTGCCAGCTCACTCTCCCTCCGCAGGGCCGAGCTGCCTCTCTGTGGTGTGTTGGCACCTGGCCCAGGCCTGGCTGCCGGGTTCTGAGAGCTCCCATTGTGGGTGAGACTCGGCCCAGAGCCATCACCAGGGCCTGCAGGTGACAGCTCTGTTTTGAGAGGCAGAGGGAGGAGTGACTCCCGAGGAGGCAGGAAAAGGGGTGCCTCTGGTTCTGTGTGGGGAAGGGGCTGAAAATCAGAGGCATGTAAAAGCAGAATGAGGAGAGAGGAAACTAAAGCTGAAGAGGAATAATAAAGATGTCAGGAACTCACACACACACACACACACACACACACACACACACACACATGGAACAGGGGCGAATGACCAACAGCGGGTAAAGCACACACCAACGCAACAGGAAGCAGAGTGCTGGAGGCCACATGGGCTCAGGAAATGTTTTGTTTCCTACTTTAATTGGTGACCTTGCTCACAGTTGCTGGAAGTGGGCACAGCTCAAGAGACTTGAGTGTTGGTGTAGGACAATAGGCAGCTGAATGGCACAGGAGAGCAGCCAAGAACGGTTTTCAGTTCTGTCTCAGAGATGCAAGGAATGGCTGGGCAGAGAAGGAGAGATCAGAACCCTGCAAGCTGGACCCTAGCTGGGCGCTCTGTAGAAAGGCACCCGGACAGAGGTGGCCACAGCCAGGCGCACTGAGACGCAGGGACCGCTGCCCCCTACTCGACTTGGATGAGAGCACCCAGGCAGCCCTGGAAATGGCGTCAGAAGGGAACTGCATTCACCCAAGCTTGCCTCACCAAGTGTGACCAAAGGGAATGAATGGTCTTTAATAGGCTTCCTGAGGAAAAGGAGCCAGGCCTCTCAAAGGACAGGCTCAAGGGACAACAGGCATCCTTAGAGTCTCATCAACAGCCACATCACTGGTGGAAACTGGTTTTAGTTCTTACAGATTGAGACCTGTGAGTTAGGGACAAGAACATAGTTACATGTAGCAATGGGGGAGGGCCACATTGCAATTTCTTCCCATCACCTTCTTCCACACCTCTCCTCTGACAAATAAACACGTGAAAGACATCGGTTGACAGGAACACAGAGTGTGTCCATGTCTAGCACCAGCTAAAACAAGATCCTGCGGTAAAACCAGAAAAATTCACCTAAACTAAAAGGTCGAGGATGGACTCGGTATAAGCAAGCATTTCTCTTCCTGCTCTCTCACAACATCTTTTTTGTTGTTTTTTGTTTTGTTTTGTTTTGGTTTGGTTGTTGTTGTTGTTGGTTTTCTTTTTTTATTTACTATTTTCTTTATTTACATTTCAAATGTTATCCCCTTTCCTGGTTTCCTCTCTAAAAAAATCCCTATCCCCTCCCAACCCATCCACTCCCACTTCCTGGCCCAGGCATTCCCCTATATTGGGGCATAGAACCTTCACAGGACCAAGGGCCTCTCCTCCCATTGATGACCGACTAGACCATCCTCTGCTACATATGCAGCTAGAGCCACCAGTCCCACCATGTGATTTCTTTGATTGGTGGTTTAGTCTCAGGGAGCTCTGGGGGGTATTAGTTAGTTCATATTGTTGTTCCTCCTATGGGGCTACAAACCCCTTCAGCTCCTTGGGTCCTTTCTCTAACTCCTTCATTGAGGACCCTGTGCTCAGTCCAATGGATGGCTGTAAGCATCCACTTCTGTATTTCTCACAACATCTTTTAAGTGATGAAGAGACAAAGCAAAATATGCTGAAGAGCAAAATATGGCGGTAGGAAAACCGTCAAGAAGTTTCAAGCGTCTGCAGAGGTCCAAGGCAGTGGAATAGAGTTGATACACAAGCCTATTGAGAAAATGGAGTTCAGAGTTCCAGGAAAGGAGGACACAGAACCGGTGTTTGCATTCAGACTCCTAGAAGCTCCAGCTCCTGTGTCAGCAAACCCAAGTGTGGCAGTTGAGAGAACGGCCAGCCACAGGGCTGAAATTAAAGATCTCTCCTCCAACTGTCAGCTGTTGATCTCTCCCCATATCCTGTTCTATCTTCAGATTCTCTGCCCTAAGGAAACCATATGCCATGTCTTCTGCCTTCCAAACGAGTAGAAGAGATGACAGAAATAATGCCACACACCCCAGATTAAGCAAACCTTTCTAAAATTTAGAGTTACCCAGAGCCAAACCTTCCTCTTCCTGGCCTAGCCTCTCCTTCTTTGCCTCTTTACTCTAAAGCGAATTCTACTGGCAAGTTCTGCCCCCACCTGGAGATAGTATCAGTATTGGTGCATACCAGCTATCTCTAAAGTTGGACCACTTCAACCCACGAGTGCCTGTGCACCTGCATGCACATCTCTATGTGTGTGTGAGTGTGCACGTGTGTGTGTGTGTGTGTGTGTGTGTGTGTCTGTCTGTCTGTCTGTCTGTCTGTCTGTCTGTGAGCATCGGATGTATGTGTATACATGTATGTATATCAAAGGTCAGCCTTAGATGCTGTTCCTTGGGCACTGTTCACTCTTTTCTTGTTCTTTTCCTTTGTCTTTTCCTTTGTCTTTTCCTTTGTCTTTGTCTTTGTCTTTGTCTTTATCTTTTGTCTTTGTCTTTGTCTTTTTTACAAGCACTCACTGGCACTCCGAGCATTTTTTGTGGGTTCTGAAAATCAAACTCAGGCCCTCTTGCTTTCAAAGCAATCACTCTCCTGGCAAGAGATACCACATCAGGCCCATCACTTCCTTTTTAAAACTTAACAGGTGCACTGAGGATGCTAACTACCTGAAATACAAGATCCAAAGCAAAAAGAAACAAGAGACCAGAGAGAAATGGACACAGAGTATCAATAAGACTCTAGGAGAAAACCTCTACATAGTATCCTTAGGGTAAATGAGGGAGTATCACACCTCCTAAGCAAGAATAAAATGCTTTTAACATGGAAGAAAGAACTTCGTAACTAAAAAACATACTTGTGGATTTTAAAAATTAAATAGGCAGGGGGAGGTAAGATGAGCCAGCAGATAAAAATACTTACTGCCAAGCCTGATGATGTGAGTTCCATCCTTAGATCCTACATGGTGGAGGGAGAAAATCAACTCTAATCTCTCCACACATAGGTTATGGCATGCACACACCCAAATAGATAGATAGATAGATAGATAGATAGATAGATAGATAGATAGATAGATAGATAGATAGATAGATAGATAGATAGATAAATAGATAAATAGATAAATAGATAAATAGATAAATAGATAAATAGATAAATAGATAAATAGATAAATAGATAAATAGATAAATAGATAAATAGATAAATAAATAAACAAATGAGTTTTTAAAGAAGTGTAAGATTTAAACACAATGTCAATGTAGGTTGCTAGAATACAGCATATATATACAATAGCCAAAAACACCACAGAAACCCAACCAGCTTACTGGGGCAAATGGATATAGTGTGTGACACATCATGACACACTATGGTTTCCATAGTGTATTGGCTGGTTTTGTGTGTCAACTTGACACAAGCTGGAGTTATCACAGAGAAAGGAGCCTCCCTTGAGGAAATGCCTCCCATGAGATGCAGCTATAAGGCATTTTCTCAACTAGTGATCAAGAGGAGAGGGCCTAGCCCACTGTGGGTGGTGCCATCCCTGGGCTGGTAGTCTTGGGTTCTGTAAGAAAGCAAGCTGAGCAAGCCATGGGAAGCAACCTAGTAAGCAGCCTCCTTCCATGGCTTCTGCATCCACCCCTGCCTCCAAGTTCCTACCCTGTGCGAGTTCCTGTCCTGACTTCCTTTGGTGACGAACAGCAATGTGGAGGTATAACCTGAATAAACCCTTTCCTCCCCAACTTGTTTCTTAGTCCTGATGTTTTGTGCAGGAATAGAAACCCTGACTAAGACACATGGTAAGATTTTTGTTTGGTTTGGTTTGGTTTGGTTTGGTTTGGTTTGGTTTGGTTTGGTTTGGTTTGGTTTGGTTTGGTTTGGTTTGGTTTGGGAGGTTTTAGGGTGTTGTTGTGTTTTCTTTTGTGGGAGAAGTTGCAAGGCTGGGGTTTAATATGGAGTACACGAGAGATGGATTTGGTTGGGGTGCATGATGTGAAATTCTCAAAGAATCAATAAAAAATTTAAAAAATAATAAAAATAAAATTAAAACAACAGCATGTATTCAATTATACGTGGTGTTAACTATTAAGTCTTCAATAAGCAGGCTACAATCCATATGATCCTAACTGTAGAGGTGAAGGACAGAGTAAGGGGCTAAGGGGCACAGATCTCCCAAAGAAAAGGAAATAGAACAGATAGTTATGGGTGGATGGGGGAACGGGAATGGGAAGGTCAAACAGAGAGGGAAGAAGAAAGGGGGTATGGTAGAGAATATGAAGAGAGATAGGTAAAACCAAGAGACACTTGAGAGGTTTATGAAACCCACTACATGGAGAAATTCCTTACAATATATATACAAATGAAAGAAATCTAGATGCAATCACTAAATGATGGGGAGGCAAATCCCCAATTAGACATCTCTCACCACCAAATAAAACATCCAGTGCTGGAAATGTATTATGTCTAAACAAGTCATTGGCCAAAAGGACTCATTGGAACCCCCCAAAACAACCCAGACTATTGTCAAAGCTCTTGGTTGCTCTCCACAAACTGATGGTAAGGCCCTATTGCTGAAGGCAAACACCTACATAACTCATTGAACATAGAGAAATCAGCTGGTGCCTTCACCCCTATCGACTAGTGTTCATGTTACTGGAAGGTGCTCAGGACACGACCAGAAGAGAAAGGTAAATGCCAATCCAGCTGCAAACCTTCACTCTCCAATGGTGACCTTCCTGCAAAAATATGCCAGCACAATAATGGCTCAAATGATGTAGGAGTAACCACCCACTGTCTGCTTAGATTTAAAGGCTACCCCATGAGATAGAACCTGTGCCTGACACTGCTCAAGTAGCCAAGAACATGACATTAGATAGACCATGGACATAGTCAAAAACAAAATGTTACTGTCTACTAAGGAACGAAGCAATAAAATGATCCCTAAAGGGCATTTTGCTATACTCAGCCATTGCCATAGGCTTAGCCATTACCAGAGGAGTTTTCTCCTGCAATAGATGGAAGCAAATACAGAGATTCACAAGTGGGCAGCACAGGCAATGAGAGATCTTGGACTGCTCAGTTCTAAATGGGATGTCTCCATCAAATCCCTCCCCTCAGAGCTCAGAGAGTTTTTGTGGAATGCTATGCCCACTCCAGTGAAGTCTGCCTATTGGGGTTGAAAGGCCTGGAGGCATTCATTCACGAGGCAAAGAGTTTCAAGGAAGCTCAGCCTCCTGGAACCTTGGCATTCTCATAGCCCATATACTCAAACCCTATCCCCGCGTTAGTATGGTGTATGCTCTCTTTAAATATTGTTTTATTATAAGTGCCTTTAAAGATTGAATTTTGACATAGGTAAGCTTCCACCAGTGTTCCAACATCCTAAAAAAATCCTTGAAGCCAACGAGCTAGGAATTCACTAAGAATGTTACCTAACATTCAAATTCACTTCTAGTAGAGACAGTAAAACTAATTAGGCATTACAAAGAACAGAGCTAGAATAACTCAGGGCTAGTCTGCAAAGTGAATACTTAGGACAATAGCTGAGTCCCACCCAAACAAGGGAATACACAATGGCCTAGTGAATAGGTGGGTTAACCATGAAAGAGTTAGGGAATTCCCCCTGGGATAGGTTTCTTCTCTAGGCCCAAAGGAACAGCATAATCAGGCATTTACTAAGAACCCATGGTGGTGGTTTAACAATAGACTAGCTTTACACCTGTCCCCATTCTAAGTGGTAAATGGGACCTGGTCCCTGCCATTTTTTGATGTATGCATTCCTTTTGTTTTGAGTCACTGTAACTCAACAGATTTGTTCGCCTGGCTTTTCTTGTTTTTATAAAAAAAAAAAGTCTGGTGTTCGTTTGGACGACACACTCAGATTCAACACACTCTCTCATGCTGTGTCTGTTTGTCACTCTCCGACTCTATGCCCATCTGTCTGAGACCTTGATTCGTACGGATTGAGGAGGACCCAGACTGTAAGAGCTAGTGAGAATGGAAGACACGATGGAAATAAGGCCTTCTAGATACAACAGGGTCACATAGACCTACACAGACTGTGCACTTTCACAGGGCCTGCACCGGTCTAAGCCAGATGGAGTCCCAGCACTGAGAGGGGAAGTAGACAACAGCCTCCATCCCTAACCCAGAAGCTGTCTCCAGCTGACAATTTCTCACAAGGAAAAATCAGTTTGTTTATTTTTATCAACAGTCTCAATGGGTATACACACCACATTTAAGTGCAGGTGAGTAGTAGGTAGCCCGAAATGCTCAAAACGAACTCAGTGGTATTTTAGGAGGTTTTTAGTCACAAGCTGCTTTGTCTGGGCATTTGTTGTTTCTTTCTTTTTGTTTTGCTTTGCTTTTTAACCTTACAGGAGATTTTTGTTTATATATTATGGTTTCCAGTCTCGTGCACTTATGGGATCTGTGTGTGTGTGTGTGTGTGTGTGTGTGTGTGTGTGTGTGTCTGTGTGTGTGTGTGTCTGTGTGTCTGTGTGTCTGTGTGTCTGTGTGTCTGTGTCTGTGTGTCTGTGTGTGTCTGTGTGTCTGTGTGTCTGTGTGTGTATCTTATGCTTTATCTTTGTTTTTTTTTCTATTTGTTTAGTCCTAATTTGTTTTGATTGGTTTGTTTATTTGTTTTAGTTGCCTGTTTGTTTTCTAATGAGAGGCAGGGATCTAGGTGAGGAGGTAGACATGATCTGGACAGCATTGGAGGAGAGGAACATAGTACATGAAAATCTATTTTCAATAAAAAAACAAACATAAAGAAAGAAAAGATTACCAAAGAATTTAATCCAAGTCTTCATGTTTAATAGTCCATTGAGTACCAGCAAAATGAATGGAAAGTGATTCGACACTGTATAGACACTTTTGAAACGCTGCATTATCAAGGATATAAAGGAAATATAAAATGCTTACAGGTTTAAAAAAAATAGGTCATATACAAAGGATTAGGACCCAACTAACATCGACAAATCGAGGTACTATTAGACTGTGCTAAAAGCATTCAATCTTCTCTTGGAAAATTAATTTTTTTCATTCTTCTACACTAGCATTACTCTGTGTAAGCATTTTATATGACACGAAACTAATAATAAGTCTGAGATAAATTAAACCTGTTTTAATCATACAAAGACTTGGAGAGCGAACCTCTCAGAGCTATTCCTATAGAAATCATCCAAGGCTGCGCCACAATAAAAGAATAAAAACTAGTAGAAGAGAATAGTGTGTAAGGAAAGTATAAAAGTAAAATTAATCCTGACATGCATATAAAAGGAAGTGCAAAGCTCAAAGTTACAGAGCAGATTGAGAAAAACCCCAATTAGAAAAAAATTAGAAGTCCAAAATGGCTCCAAGAAGAACATACTGAAGAAAGACCTGCATGGGATGAGAGACATCAGTGCTTGTCTCATGGAGCAACTCTGCAGAAGACAAGAAAAGTTAAAGAGAAACAAGTGTTAAGCCAGCTTTGACTATGAAGCCAGCAGGGATGGGGGTGTGCCTCTGAGCAAAGGATGGAGCTAGCCGGGAGACACCACCCCTGAATGCTGGAAACATTCTCCTTTGACTGATTTGAGAGTCTTGGCATTGAACTCCTGAAGAAAAAAAATGCAAGCCAGTTTGGTTCTGCAATTAAAGACAGATTTTTTTTAAAGATACAATATCTGTGTTTAATTGCTGGCTTTCAACTTTTATATTTATTTTTTGTTTGTTTATGTATTTATTTATTTACTTTGGTGCAGCGAACTTTATTGATGTATTCAGGAGAATAGGGAGGGCTTCCTAAGTCCCTCCTGTTATTATGGGGGTCTGGGATGGCAATTGTGAAGTAGATGCTCAATGTTGGGGGCAGAGTTGGAATAGGAACTCGACAGCAACCGAGGGCCACTCTCTTGCTCTCAGTGTCCTTGCTGGGGTGGGTGGTCCAGGGCTTCTTACTCCTTGGAGGCCATGTAGGCCATGATGTCCACAACCCTGTTGCTGTAGCCATATTCATTGTCATATCAGGAAATGAGCTTTACAAAATTGTCATTGAGAGCAATGCCAGCCCCAGCATCAAAAGTAGAAGAGTGGGAGCTGCTGTTGAAGTCATAGGAGATAACCTGGTCCTCAGTGTAGCTCAGGATGCCCTTCAGTAGACCCTCAGATGCCTGCTTCACCACCATCTTGTTGTCATCATACTTGGCAGATTTCTCCAGGCAGCACATCAGATCCACGACGGACACATTGGGTATAAGAACACGGAAGGCCATGCCAGTGAGCTTCCTGTTCAGCTCTGGGATAACCTTACCCAGGGATGATGTTCTAGGCAGCCCCATGGCCATCACGCCACAGCTTTCCAGAGGGGCCATCCACAGTCTTCTGAGTGGCAGTGATGGCATGGACTGTAGAAATGAGCCTTTCCACAATGCCAAAGTTTTCATGGATGACCTTGGTCAGGGGGAATAAGCAGTTGGTGTTGCAGGATGCATTGCTGACTATCTTGAGTGAGTTGTCATCTTTCTCATGGTTCACACCCATCACAAACATGAGGCCATTGGCAGAAGAGGTGAAGATGATGATCCTTTGACCCCACCCTTCAAGTGGGCCCTAGCCTTCTCCATGGTGGTGAAGACACCCTCCACAACATACTCAGCACCAGCATCACCCGCATTTGATGTTAGCAGGGTCTCGCTCCTGGAAGATGGTGATGGGCTTCCCATTGACAACAAGCTTCCCATTCTCGGCCTTGACTGTGCCGTTGAATTTGCCGTGGGTGGAGTCATACTGGAACATGTAGACCATGTAGTTGAAGTCAATGAAGGGGTCATTGATGGCAACAATCTCCACTTTGCCAAGTGCAGAGCAGAAGCCAGCCCTGGTAACCAGGTGCCCAATATGGCCAAATCCGTTCACACCAACCTTCACCATTTTGTCTATGGGATGAAACCGGCACTACATGAGAAGATGCAGCTGTCTATGGGACAGGGAGGAGTAGAGAGAGGTTTTCAACTTTTAAAATTAACTGATAGGACAAAAGCCAAAGGATTAAAATATAATTGTAAGATATAAATGTGAACTAAACACTGCAAATGTAACAGAAATAATAATAATAATAATTAAGAAGAAAGAGGAGGAAGAGGAAGAGGAGGAGGAGCAGGAGGAGAAGGAGGAGGAGGAGGAGGAGGAGGAGGAGGAGGAGGAGGAGAAGGAAGAAGAAGAAGAAGAAGAAGAAGAAGAAGAAGAAGAAGAAGAAGAAGAAGAAGAAGAAGAAGAAGAAGAAGAAGAAGGAGAAGAAGGAGAAGAAGGAGAAGAAGAAGAAGAAGAAGGAGAAGAAGAAGAAGAAGAAAGCAGAGAAAAAGTGGAGGGCAGAAATAAGGAAATCAGGTCTCACAGTGTTGAGACCTGTGGCACAGCAGCCATCACTTGAGGGGACAAGAAACAAAGTATCATGTTTTGCTGAAGGTGAACTGCCAGCTTAAAAATAAATCTTGGATATTGTTGGGTGCTTATTGAAGATTGAGTCACACTATGTAGCCCAGGATTGCCTCAAACTCTTGATGCTCAGCCTCTGAAATGCTCATGTGCCACCATACCTGGCTTAAAACCAAGTCTTAGTTTGTGTTTACCCGGAAGCAGATCCTAAGATAGTGATTCCTCCCCAAGTAATGGGCTTGGGAGATATACACCACTTTAAAAACAAGGAGGTGAAGAAATGAGGAAAGGAAGGGACCAGGTCAGAGTGGATCAGACTGCTTCCTGTTAGGTGGCAAGACACAGGTGAGATGGCTGGCTTAGATAGGTCCATGCTGACACTGACAGTTGGAGATGGGGCAGAGTACAACCAGTGGTGGTGGTTACTGAATCATGGGCCAGGAGAGAGCATCTTTCTGCTTTTAGCACGATGCTAAGACAGACTGGAGGAACCCACCTTTCCAGGGTACTAGGAAGCTGGTAAATATTATGAAAATTTCACACACACACACTTGATACCTTCTTTGTATCAATTCCTACTACCCCCTCCAATTCTCCCTAGACTCCCTCAAATGCATCTGCCTCCCAACTTCATATTCTCTTTTTAAATTTATTATCAACATCATCACCATCGTCACCATCATCATCACCACCACTAGCCCACTGAGTCTCATTAGTACTACCTATATGCACATGAATGTAGGGTCATTCATTTGAGCCTGTACAACCTACCAGTAGCCACCTCTCAACCAAAGTGACTCTTCCTCTCTCACAGTCAGCAACTGCCAATAGGTCCTCAGCTAGGGGTGGGACCTGAAGAGCACTTCCTCCATTTATCCCAGAAATCTGGCTGAATTTACATTATCCAGGTCTTATACAGGTACCCACCGTTGCTGTGGGTTTGTGAACTTAATAGGCACATCATGACCAAAGGATAATACTTCCCAGGGTTCTTCCCCCTTCTCTTTCATCCTTTCTGCCCTCTCTTCCAGAATGTTCCCTGAGAGTTGAGCCCTCTGTGCCACTTATTTTTACCACTTTAAAGTTCTGAGTCTCTGCATTAACTACTGCACACGGCAATAAAAAGCAAATGGTAGATTCTGTAGGTTTATATGTGCAAGTGTCCATGTTCCTGCAGCTAGCAAGGGTGCAGGGGATGCGGCATTGTGATGTCCTAACTAGCAGTTATTGAGCTCTCTCCTGCTGCTCTGGCTGGCTATGAGTAAAAGCACCAAAAGTCTAACAGCCAGTCAGACACCCTCATGCCAGCACCAGCTATCCCGAGCATTCCATAGATGCCCCAAGACAGGTAATACTGTATTAGGTAGTCCTGACACCTGAATGTACAGCCCCAGCCAGGGCTGTTTGAAGCAGTTTGTACTAGGCCTTTGCAATCACAAGCCTTGGTGAGCCAATTGCACAGCGGTCAAAGAAGGGCAGTGGGACATGTGCTAAGGTCAAACAAGTGGCTGCAATTGATCTAAACACTCTTCTCAAACCACCTAAGCAGGGATCACTGAGTGAGTCACAGGGAGACATCCTCTAGTGCCGCCTCTGCTACTGTTGCAGCACCATATGCAACAATGACTTCTCTGGAGTAGCATTTCCTTTCTACCTTTCAGTCTTGCAGGCTGAGCCTGAGGCAGGATAGAGGGAAAACAGAAGGCAGCTGCAGCCATGTGGACAACATCAGTAGCAAAGCTGCATGATAGCTAGAAAAGCTACACTCTGGGGCCATGACTTGCCACCTGCACATTCCACTGGTGCTGCTCACAGGCAGGAGTCTATCACACAGTGTCACTCACAGGACCATGGTACCTAACTTCTGGTGCCCAGCTCTGAGCTTCCAAACAATCTAGCATATGGCCCCCAGTCCCAGCCCAGGGTTGCCACTTTGCTCTGGCGACAGTGTTTAGCTACTCAAAAAAGTAGCCACCAAAGAGGACTCAGACCCACCTGGCCATCTGCAGCATGTTCAAAGCCCAAATCTTCCTGCCTACTTACCAACACTTACTGGTCCCAAACTCAGACTGAAAGCTGACAGAGACTGAATGTGAAGAGTCATTCCTTCCGTGATTCCCATGCAGGCACTAAAAGGAGCACTCAGCCAGCTGACCACCCAGTTGTCTTGCCATCTTGGCCATCATCTTTGATGTAGGTAGGGATAATCTAGGGGTATAATTGGACCCACAATTTACCCAAGCTTCCCTAGATCCCTCCAAGAGAGGAGGTCTCTGCCTGGTCTTTCCTGTCCCTGGGTGAATAAGCTGAGGCCTTACCACGGAGGGGACTCCATGTGTAGGTGTATCCAAAAACATGGATTGGTTAAGATGGGGACACCAAGACCTTATGGTTACAAACCCATGGGAACTGAACCACTCAGAAAGATCTCCATATTACTATCTTCTGATCCCTTCATACATGTTCACAAATATCTTTAATTATGGACAGTAGAAAAGACTATAGCCAAATCCATAAAACTGATATTCACAAAATTAATCGCTACTAACTTGCATCAACTTCTATGAAGTACC
This sequence comes from Mus musculus, assembly GCF_000001635.26. Classification (NCBI taxonomy): domain Eukaryota; kingdom Metazoa; phylum Chordata; class Mammalia; order Rodentia; family Muridae; genus Mus; species Mus musculus. The sequence goes on along the minus strand of NC_000068.7, from coordinate 147,286,677 downwards.
AACTACAATACTGTACATCTGCTCCACTTATCTGCTTGCATAAATAAGCCACTCTGAAATTTAGTGGCTTTTAAAGCCTATTATTTCTTTAGCTCATGAATCTGAGAGTGCATCCTGGCCAATGGAGACACCATCACTGGTATCAGCAGAGACAGCCACAGTGGAAACCAGGGGGTAGGATGTAGCTGGTGATCTGGTGCTGCCTGAGATGCCAGTTGTGTAACCATGGTATTGACTTCCAAAGCCAATGAGGGAACTAGCTAGGAACTACCTTACCTTTGGTGGCTTGGTACTCAGACATCACACATGCTCAGTTCCATCATGCTCTTGGGCCAAGATTGGAAAAGAAGTAGCACAAAGTTCCTCTGTTGGTGGGAATAGCATGGAAATCACACTGTAGGGCACAGCAAGGCTTGAAGAGGAGTTGCAGCCACTTTAAAACCTAATGCCAAAGAGAAGTACTGTTACTGTTATTTTTGCTTTTGGCGACTACAACCTTAAACATCTCACACTCATCCACCTCCACTTTTACCAGCAAGAAGACCTTCTGTCTCTTGCCCACACTCAAGCAACAACTGCATGACAAATTTTACCCAAGTCTCTGGTGCCCTCAATGTCTTTCAGGCTCTACTGCCCCACCTCTAATACAACTTTTAAAGTATTAGAATCAGAACAACAGCTCATTTAACCCTAGGAGTCTAAGTTGGAACTCTGTATCTCATTGGTTCTCAGTTATTTTTCCATTTTTGTTTGCTTGATTCATCCATTTGTTTGTTTATTTGAGACAAGGTCTCACTGCTCAAGCCAAGATGTCCTCAAATCCATTATCCTCCTGCCTCAGCTACTTCAGGGCTAGAATTTCTAATGTGCACAAAGAAGCCCAACTTCACTTGCCTCTGGTGTAAAAGGGGAGCTACGAAAACCCTTGTTGAAGTTAGCTGTGATCCCAGTATCTAGAAGGCTGAGGCAGGAAGATCATGAGTCCATGGGCAGTCTGAACTTTATATCAACACGCAGTCACACAAACAAACAAGCTTGTGACTCTCAGACCTGTTCACTGTTAAATGAGAACAGGGCTGAACGTTATCTGGCACACAGACAAATGGATAATCATAAATATTTAGGACAATAGATTTCACATACTTTGCATTTATTTAACACTAGGTTGGGCATTTGCAGTGATCTCCATTTTTTCTGATTTTCACAAGAACTCACCTACATCAATTAGGTTTCTACCCCTGACTAGATGCTTAAAATCATAGTCCTTCAAAGAGACTAACGGTTTATTTCCTCTCCCATTAACACTAGCAGATATTCCAAGGTTAACTTGGTGCATTACCATGTCATCTGCCTCTAGCATCTTTTGTCCTTTTCTCCACAGCTCATAGCTTCTATCTTTAAGCTGTCTCCTAGTCACAAATGGCTGCTGAATCCCATTCATCATATCTACGTCTAATGCCAAAGACACGTAGGGGGAGGGAGCACAAAAAGACAACTCCCATTGAAAAACCTTTTAAAAGATCTTCCCCAGAGCTGACACGATGGCTCAGGGGGTAAAGGCGCTGCCACCAGTCCTGATGGGGTTGGATACCAGACACTTCAATGATAAAAGGAAAAAACTGACTCCCAAAAGTTGTCTTCTGACCTCCACTCATGCACCCAGGTAAGCAGTAACATGCTCACTCACGAAGAAGGAGGTAGTGAGAAAGTTTTAAAATTTCTAAAGATCATTTCCCAAATGTGCCACCCAAGAAACTGCTCTTGTATCTCTGGTCAATTTTCTTCACTAGAGCGACTGGAAGATGGTTTTCTGGATGGCATTCTTAGTTTCTCTGTTGATGATACTGACAGCATCAGAGTGGCTACTGTGGCAGACTTCTACACGCTCTCATTACAACATTACACCTGAGTGTTGTCTTGTCTCTTATCTGCCTGCTGTTGTTGCATTAAAAAACACTCCAAAACAGAGAGACTTAAAACCCCTGTTATTTCTTTTCTCACAAACCTACATTTGCAGTGGGGCTTGGGAGGAGAGACTCATCTTTGTTTAATGCAGTAGCCACTGGAGTGGCTCAGTAGAGAGTGGGTGTTGGCTCGCTAACATGGCTGAAAGTTCAACAGGATTAAAGGCAAAGTGCCTTGTTTCATCCCCATAGAACCTGGGCTTTCTTACAACATGATAACCTGGTTCCCTGGACAAAGGTTTTGACAGGCAGCTGCAAAGGCACACAGACAGACAAATAGACAAACACACAGGCATTAATAGCATGCTTTTTTATGACCTAGCCTTGGGAATCATATAAAATCACTTTCACCATATTCAGTTCCTCGAGGCCACCACCCTAAGTGCATAGATTAAGTGGCTACCTCTCCATAGAAGTGATGAAATTCTGGAAGAAATTATTGCTACAGCCATTCTTAGTGTATCTAATTTTTCTGTGTTCAAAAGAAACATAGTAAGTTGCAGAGACAATTTTCTCCTTCTGTAGGCCATCTCAAGATCTCAGTGGAGTGACTTGGTGAATGAACCCCCACCTCCACCCTTAATGTGCACCGTGAGAACCTCCTAAGATTATTTTCAATTTTATCTGTGTATGCATGTGCACAAACGTATGTGCATGTGTACACGTGTGCATACATGTGGAGGTCAGAGCACATCAGATGTTGTCCATCAGACATTATCCACCTTTTTCTTTGAGACAGGGTTGGTCTCTGGCCTGGAACCCACCAATTTATATTAAGCTGGTGAGCCAGGAACCCCCAAGAACCCACCTGTCTATGCCTCCCAGGGACCACATCTGTAATGTTTTCACATGGGTTTGGGGAGTGGAACTCAGGTCCTCATGCTCTCAGGGCAAACACTGTACTGACTGAACCTTCTCCCCAGCTCAAGAGTCACTTAAATTTTAATGCTAGAACCCTACCTCAGTCATGTCTATCCTCAGATGAACTCCAGATGGGAACTGGCTGTGGATTGGCTTAGTTCACAATTAATACTCATGGGACAAGTGGCATGAACTGAAGCTGCTGCAGATGTAGGAAATGGAGGACTCCCCAGGACAGTATGACATAGGACTGTGCCGTGGAGCACTTCCTCCTGACTGAAACATTGCCTCCAGGAGGAAGTAGAGAAGTTCCTGAGACTCAGAAGTCAACACACTTCATGTGCCTGGGAAATCCAAAATGTGCCAGATTCACCAGATTTCCCACGGGGATTATAGAAGCCAAGATGACTGCCAAGGGAGGAAACTGACTTCCGAAGCAGCTGAGAAGAGATGGCTTGGAAGTGTAGGGCTGCCTGCAAGTTGTCCAGAGAGTTCCAGGGCTGCAGCTCCCATGGGTCATCACCCATGTTGGGATGGGCTTTTCCATGATATGGCTGTATTTAAGTCAGCTCTGATCCTGTTCCCAACCCCAATAAAAATGCATTGGCTCACCAAGTTGAATTTTGATGTAATCAATACTTGGTCTGTTGTGGATTCCCTTTCTAGAATAAATAAGTGTGTGTGTGTGTGTGTGTGTGTGTCTGTCTGTCTGTCTGTCTGTCTGTTTGTCTGTCTGTCTGTCTGTCTGTCTCTGTGTGTGTGTGTGTCTGTGCCTGTGTGTGTCTGTGTCTATGTGTGTGTGTGTATCTGTGTGTGTGTGTATATTTGTGTATGTGTGTTTGTGTGTGCTCATGCACACACATGTGCATGTGTGTTGTGTGTCCCAAGGAAAAGTCACAACAGAAAGTCCAAAACAGTAAGGTGAATGGATCAGGTAAACAGAAGATGCTGCCTAATGTCCACTCCCCTACTTTATTAATTCAAAGTGATTTCCAGGGGTCCCCCTGATTAAGACAGGGTCTACAACTGCTGCCAGTATTCTGTCAACTGGTTGGAAAGATGAACACTGAAAATCTTTAAATTCATTATATTTTCACAAAATCATTGTTAACACACTTTTTTAAAATGTCTCTTATTGTGGTAAATAACATTTATACATATTCTTTTAATATACACACAAAAGCAACTATCACTGGGCACATATCTCAGTTAATAGAGTATTTGCTAAGCACGAAGCCCTAAGTTTGATGCCCAGTATTGAATAAACCAGACATGATGGTACACACCTATAGTTCCAGCACTCGGGATGGGGAGGCAAGAGGATCCAGAAGTCCATTGCCATCTTTGGCTATTGAGTAAGTTCAAGGATAGCCTGAGCTACATAGGACCCTATCTAATAATAATTTTAAAACACACTTACTTATGTAATATAGTCTGATGTCTTCTATTCTCTTCTTCTTTATTCTAGTCTATTTAATCAGCTTACAGGTCAAAACTGACCACAACTCACAAACTTCACATTCTACTACTGACAAGAAGTCTTACCAGAGAACTGCCAAGCTGGAGATCTTTCTCCACCTATTTTGTTTCTTATTACATCAAATTGAAAAACACTTCCATCCACTCTCTTATAGTTGCTAGGGAAAAGTATACCCTATCACTGAAGACAAAGGAGCGAATGAAGCGATGAGACCCTAAAACTCTACAGCTCTCTCCAGCTAAGTGAGAAAATTGATTGCTTCCTGAACACAAGATGCAAAGCCTTCATTAAATCTGAAAGATGGAACTAAAGTAGCCATCACCGTGTCCTCCTCAAATCCTCTAAAATCATTTTTACAAGGAGGGAGAGAGTTAAAAGGTATAAGGAGAACAGGAGAATGGATATCGACAATAAAATCCTGCTCAGCAGGTATGGGGTGGGAGATGAAGGGATAGTAGAGAAGTGCACGTCTGCTGTCCCCTGAACACATGGTGTTCTGCCCAGCAACAGAACCACCGCACCCGTGAGGTCTGGAGCTTCAGAGATGGGGCCACAAATGGACCAGACAACAGCAGAACACACGTGCATCCTCACACAAAGTTGCCTCTTTCCCCTTCTTGCAGAAGGCTGAGATTCACCCTCAGAAAGGCTAAAGCGAACGGTGTTGGACCTGGGTGGCAGCAAGCCTGAGGGAGGCTGAAGCTAATCTGACAGAAAGGTAAACATTTCACACTGTACACGGAAGCCCTCAAACTACAGCAGACTCCTTGGCTGCTACAGAGAGCATTCCAAATGAAATTATCATAAATATTGTTTAGAGAAGTCAAGAGAAGGTGGAATATCAGTGGTCAAAATAAATATCATATGTCAAGGGAACAATCAGAGAATAGAAAGGGAGAATTAAAATATGATAATAGAACCAGAAAAAGGTTGGCAACATCTTTTTTAAAAAATTAAGAGAGGATTAAATGAAAAAAATGCCTTTAAAGTAAGCTCAGAAGGTTCTTTAGCCTACCACGAGAGTCCAAGAGCAAAAAGATGGGTGGACACATGGCAGTGTCCTCAAGCCTCTTCCTCCACAGCAGGAAGTCCATGTCAAATATGTGTCGCAGCAGGGGAGATGAGGGCAGTGGCAGTCCATGGGATTGCTTTGTATCCAGCCTTGTGAGCTGCATGAGTCTATTTTAAAACACAGTATACTTATATTTTAAAAGACTACTCAAATGCATATATTAAAAATTAAATGTTGCTTTCAGCCGCCGCAGCCATCTTCTAGTAACTCGCCAAAATGATAAACACAAAGGGAAAGAGGAGAGGCACCCGGTATATGTTCTCTAGGCCTTTTAGGAAACATGGCGTTGTTCCTTTGGCCACATACATGCGAATCTACAAGAAGGGTGATACTGTAGACATCAAGGAAATGGGCACTGTTCAAAAAGGAATGCCCCATAAGTGCTACCACGGCAAAACTCGAAGAGTCTACAATGTCACCCAGCTTGCCATGGGCATCGATGTAAACAAGCAAGTTAAGGACAAAATCCTGGCCACGAGGATCAATGTGTGGATTGAGCACATCAAGCACTCGAAGAGCAGAGGCAGCTTCCTGAAGCGGGTGAAGGAGAACGACCAGAAGAAAAAGGAAGCCAAAGAGAAGGCACCTGGGTGTAGCTGAAGCGTCAGCCTGCGTCACCCAGAGAAGCCCACTTTGCGAGGACTAACGGAAAAGAGCCAGAGCTGCTGGAGCCCATTCCATACGAATGCATGGCCTAACGTACAAAAGGAAATAAAGTACCAAGATTGCAAAAAAAAAAAAAATTAAATTTTTGGGGATCTGGGATCATGATTTAATCTCTAATGTGCCTACTGTATAAGCATGAAGACCTGAATTTGGATTTCCAGCACCCACATAAAAGTTGGGTCTAGTGGTTCCCTCTATAACACCTGGACTAGGGATGGCGGATGGGTTAGATGTAAAAGAGAGGTGGACCTCTTGGAATTAATTGGCCAGGCATCTAAGTTCAGTGAGATACCCCTACCCCGTCTCAACAAATAAAACATGTTTTTATTTGTTGAGACAGGGTATCTTGTAGGATTAGGAGCAAGATGTCTCATAGGATTAAGGCAGTTGCTGCCAATCATGAGCCCATATGATGGGAGGACAGAGTGGGCTTCCAGAAGCCCCTGATCTCCCCCTGTGCACTGTGGCATGTGAATGTCCCCTTAGTACAAAGAAATAGGTAAACATAAATAAATAATGGGGATTACCATAAAGGAAGACATTCGATGTTAACTTCTGGTACACACACACACACACACACACACACACACACACACACACACTCAACACACAGTCAAATACATAAATAAAATTGTTTTAAAGAGAAGAGAATTTAAGCATACAAAAAAAGGACAATTTTTCAAAACTCTTCCCCAGAGAGATCCAGCCAACTGTTAGATATTCATTTGTCCTCTTTTCTAGACACAATTAAGCCTAAACAGGAGCTCATTAAATCATATTTTAAAAATCTCCTCCCCTCAGAGGACAATATCCTTGTCAATACATGTGAGCAGGCTCAGAAACCTTGTCATGAGGACCATATTAACAATGGCTGAGCAGAGCTGTTTGTAGCATTAAATGCTTAGAGACGATGAATGTGGAATCACTATGCAAATTATAAAGCAAGATAAGTAGTGTTGGTTATAGCTATAATTATGGTTTAAAAATATAGAAAATTTGATCAGAAGCCAAAGTGCTTGATTAAGCTTCATACTCCACGATCAACAGATATCTCATTCCTCACACCCAGGGATCGCAGGACCCATGGTCAGAGCTGGAGTGCTTTCAATACACCTGAAGCACGGCACACCGTGCCTTATTATGTAAAGCCAGGAGAAACTTCTCAGCAGATGTTCCAGATAATGGCGGTTTGTCATGGATATTATCTCCTCTGTCTGGAAACGTGTACTCATATTTATAGAAGCCCCTCTCCACTTCCATGAACTGCATAATGGTGGAAATGATTCTTTAAAGTTCAGCTGCTGAAATACATTGGGTCAACAGGAAAGAAAAACAGAACCGAAGCTTTAGGCTGACTTGCCCACTCATGCTGGATGGGTGCACAGAGCAGGGTGCGACCTGGCCCAGAAATGTGTCCTTCCATCTCCAAGAACCCTTGTTTCCCAACCCCTAAAACAGTATAAACAGAACTTCCTGTCCACATTTGTTATATAGAGAAGACATAATAGGCTATTAGACTATTAGAGCATTTTTTAACTAAATGTTGATAATTTCAATATATTTATGTGAAAGAGATGCCAGAAGACAGTGACCTTTATCTCTCATGTTATTGCATTCTCTTTCAGCTAAAGAAATGACAAGCATTCAGTCCTGACACTTCATCTGAACCTGAATGGCCTGTGCTACTTACGCATGTCTCTGCCCAGTGGCATCCAGGACAGGTAGTGCTGTGACCAGCCTAGAACTGAATCAAGTTTCTGCAAGCTCCACCACAAGAGGCCTTGAGCACATTGCTTGATATCCTGACATTGTCTCCTTATCCGTAAAACGGAGGCAATAGTAGACAAGTCAGAGCATTGCTAGAAATATACCCTGAGGGGATATTGTAAAGCTCCTAACACAGTTGTCTGCTTAGTTTTTTTTTTCCAATTTTTGTTAGGTATTTTCTTCATTTGCATTTCAAATGCTATCCCGAAAGTCCCCCATACCCTCCCCACCCCCCACTCCCCTACCCACCCACTCCTAGTTTTAAGTGATCAATTAACCGTACTTAGTTTCACTACGGGACTCTTCCACACCTTCCTAAGCTCTCTCACTAACAAAATCACCCCACTCCATGGATATTGCCAGTGGAATTAAATCAAATGTAGGTATCAGTTATAATGACAGATAAGCATTTGCAACAGAAGAGAGTAACAGAGGCCTGGAATTGGTGTCAATGTCCTGATACACTGTATTCAAACTTTCTCTGAAGACTGTCATGAGGTTTAAATCAAAAGAGTTCAGATAGCAAATTGTTTTTATGTTAACCAAATTAACCAAAATGAAAGAATCAGAAACAAATAAAGGGTTTGCACATCTGAGAATAGAACGTACATTTTTTTAATTAGATACTTCCTTTATTTACATTTCAAATGTTATCCCCTTTCCTGGTTTCCCCTCTGAAAACTCTCTATCCCAATCCCCCTCCCCGTGCTCACCAATCCACCTGCTCCCACTTCCTGGCCCTGGCATTCCCCTATACTGGGGCATTTAACCTTCACAGGACCAAGGGCCTCTCCTCCAATTGATGTCCGACTAGGCCATCCTATGCTACATATGCAGCTGGAGCCATGTGTACTATTTGGTTGGTGGTTTAGTCGCTGGGCGCTCTGAAGGTACTGGTTAGTTCATATTGTTCCTATGGGGCTGCAAACGCCTTCAGATCCTTGGGTCCTTTCTCTAGCTCCTCCATTGGGGACCTTGTGCTCAGTCCAAAGGTAGGCTGTGAGCATCCACCTCTGTATTTGTCAGGCGCTGGTAGAGCCTCTCAGGAGACAGCTATGACAGACTTCTGTCAGCAAGCACTTGTTGGCATTCATGAAATGTCTGGGTTTGGTGATTGTATATGGAATGGATCCCCTGGTGGGGCAGTCTCTAGATGATCATTCCTTTAGTCTCTGCTCCACACTTTGTCTCTGTAACTCCTTCCATGGGTATTTTGTTCTCCTTTCTAAGAAGGATCAAAGTATCCACACTTTGGTCTTCCTTATTCTTGAGTTTCATGTGGTCTGAGAATTGTATCTTGGGTATTCTGAGCTTCTGGGCTAATATCCACTTATCAGTGAGTGAGTATCATGTGTGTTCTTTTGTGATTGGGTTACCTTACTCAGGATGATATCCTCCAGATCCATTCATTTGCCTAAGAATTTTATACATTCATTGTTTTTAATAGCTGAGTAGTACTCCATTGTGTAAATGTACCACATTTTCTGTATCCATTCCTCTGCTAAGGGACATCTGAGTTCTTTCCAGCTCCTGGCTATTATAAATAAGGCTGCTGTGAACACAGTGGAGGATGTGTCCTTATTGCATGTTGGAGCATCTTCTGGGTATATGCCCAGGAGTGGTATTAGTGGGTCTTCAGTACTATGTCCAATTTTCTGAGGAATCGCCAAATTTCCAGAGTGGTTGTACTAGCTTGCAATCCCACCAGCAATGCAGGAGTGTTCCTCTTTCTCCACATCCTTGCCAGCATTTGCTGTCACCTGAGTTTTTTTATCTTGGCCATTGTTCAAAGCTCAAGTCCAAGTGAATCAAGGACCTCCACATAAAACCAGATACACTGAAACTAATAGAAGAGAAAGTGGGGAAGAGCCTCCAGCACTTGGGCACAGGGAAAAGTTCCTGAACAGAACACCAATAGCTTATGCTCTAAGGTCAAGAATTGACAAATGGGACCTCATAAAATTGCAAAGCTTCTGTAAGGCAAAGAACATTGTCAATAGAACAAAACGGCAACCAACAGATTGGGGAAAGAACTTTACTGAGCTGGAGAGATGGCTCATGGATAAAAGCACTGACTGATCTTCTAGAAGTCCTGAGTTCAATTCCCAGCAACCACATGGTGGCTCAAACCCATCTGAAATGGGATCTGTTACTCTCTTCTGGTGTGTCTGAAGAGAGGGATGGTGTACTGGTATATATAAGATAAATAAATAAAAAATATGAAGTCACTTAAAAAAAAAGAACTTTACCAGTCCTACATCTGATAGAGGGCTAATATACAATATATACAAAGAACTCAAAAAGATAGACTCCAGAGAATCAAATATCCCTATTTAAAATGGGGTACAGAACTAAACAAGGAATTCTCAACTGAGGAATACCAAATGGCTAAGAAGCACCTAAAGAAATGTTCAACATCCTTAGTCATCAGGGAAATGCAAATCAAAACAACCCTGAGATTCCACCTCACACCAGTCAGAATGGCTAAGATCAAAAACTCAGATGGAACAAACTTTTGCCTCTAACTGATCAGGTGGCCTTGGGCAAATCAGGTCTTTGTCTCTTTACTTGCACCATGTTAGTGTCTGTCTATCCAGGCCTATATTCAGCACTTTCCTGGAGGTCTTAGACAATGCAATGAGATAAGAAAAGGGAAAAACCATGATCAAAATACATTGTATGAAAAGCAAGTTTTTAATAAGAAAAAAAATAAGTCAAAGGGTAAAGGAATATAAAGTGCTAATCACAATACCCTTAGAGACTTGGCCTTCTGCTGGACCATGGTTGACTTACCACCAGTCACAAGCTTAAAGGAAGACTGAGTCTCCCTATCCTAGTACCCATCAGTTGCTAACAGTTCCTCAGGTGTAGGACATTGTACCTGGCTCCCTTCTCCGTGGATGGATTTGATCTCATGTGCACCATCACAACCACAGTGAGTTTCTATGTACAACTTCCCTGGTGTGTCTGGAAAACCATTTCCTTGTAGCCACCCATCACAACTCCCTCTTACATTCTTTCTGCTCCCTTTTATACAGTGATATCTGAACCTTGGAAGGGGGAACTGTGACATAGATGTCCCTGAGGGTCTGAGCACTCTGCCATTCTTATTCTCTGTATGTTGACAGGTTGTACATCTCTGGTGGACAGTACACCATACATAGGGAGCATTAGTGCTCAGGTCCCTTGGCGGATTTCCTGGAATGGGAGAAAAAATTGGAAGTCAGTTCTTCAGAATCATGGAATCAAGCAGTAATGCTCAGTGCCCAAAGCCAACTCTGGACGGTCAACTACGCTCGCTAGCATAGAGGTTGCTAGCCATGAGAAGCTATTTACATTTAAATAATTAAAGTAAGCCATGATTTAAATTCAGTCCCACAGTTTCACAAGGCACACTTCACTGAACAATGTCGCAAGGTGCTGGAGGGTAGTTGGTATGGCAGACAGAGAAGAGGAGGACAATCTTCACCTGCACCTATGTGCTATAAAACAACTGATTTAAAGCCATGTTGGGAATGGGCTGGGTGTAACTCAGTGATAGAGCACATGGTTAGCAATGCATGGACGCTGCCATCTTCAGCAATTAATAAAATAGAACTCGTGTGGGAAACGTACCTTCTAGCTTTTACTTGGGAAAAAGTCTGCATCTTTATGGGAAGCAAAAGCCTGTGTGTTCTCTAGGAAGGGGTAAGCAGGAGAATGTAGGAGTGAGTGTCGGAAGCTCCTTCTGAGGTTCCCATTTCACACAGTAAATGGCATACTCCTATGCAGTTCATGTGTCTGCCTTTTCATTTTAAGAAATGTAGAATGGGATTGGAGAAATGGCTCCGTGGTTAAGAACACTGGATGCTCTACCAGAAGACCAGGGTTCAGTTCCCAGCGTCCACATGACAGTTCACACCTTCCTGTAACTTCAGTTCCAGAGAATCTGATCTCCTCTTCTAGCTTCCATGGGTACCAAGCACAGATATGTGGTACACAGACATGAGTGCAGATAAAAATAGCCATACACATAAAGTCAAATAGAGATAAGTTGTATATTAACATTTCCAGAACTCACTTCTATGAGAAGAAAATAATACACTTAAGTACATATTTGGGAGGTTGAGGCTGTGACTTGGTGCAAGAGTGATGAGGTACCTATTGTGCACAAACCCTGGCTTCAAGCCTGACCCCACACACATGCAAATAAAACCAAAAGTTCTTTCTATCACTCATCAGTACCAGCTGGGATGGCATGACAGGTGGCAGCTGTGCCCTTTAGAGAGAGCGTGGCGCTTGACTGTGTCACGTTCATCTCCTGGTCTGAAGTCATTACATAGCCAGTGTGTTCGTAGCTCAGTAAGATGTCCGTACTTAGTTTTTCTATTACTGTTATCAATGGGGATCAAAACAGACAGATGCATTTACTGGTTTCCCGCTAACGATAATAAAAAGAAACAGTTTATAAAATCAGATTATATGAAAAATTGCCTAATGATAATAATTTATAAGCTCATTGGGGAATAATGATGTATTCAAGAGTTGTCGTATGATGAAAGAAAGGGAATATGAAAGATTCTCTCTGTGAAGAGTGACTACAGATGAATTGCACTAAGATACAATTCTTTGATAAGGAACAATAAGAACCTCTAGAACTCTTAATAATACACTACTCAGGGTGAATTGAGGATTGCAATAAAAGCCCATAAATTAAAAAGTTCTCATATGATTTCTGATAAAAGACATGCCAAGGTGAAATAAAGAATCATTGGAATCAACTGATATCCAGCCTAAAGCCTGGTAGGCTGCGAAATGGACATTCTAGGAAAGTGTAAAATACTTCTTAAGCTTGGTTTTAAGACATGGGCTTCACTGCTTAGAAGTCTGTGGCCAGTGAAGAGAATTCAGTGTGATTCTAATTATTCTCTTCCCGTGTTGAGTTCTGGAAACATGGAAGATGGTGTCTATGTAATTGTATGGTTTTTGCAGGGTGACTTCAATAATCGACCCCTCCCCCTTTTTTACACCCAATAAAGTCAGGGCACAAATGAAAAGCATCCAGGCCTGGGAGATGCTAAGTGCCTTGCGGTTCAAGTGTTTATCAAGTTCTGGGTCTACACTTAAGGCCAGAATGGCTAAATATAACCATAGAGGAGTTACCACTCTACGAACATACTGGAGCGGCACCACACAACATGGCAGCCAATAGGATAAAGTGAACTCAAGAATTCCCATGTGGAAATGGGAAATGGAAAAGGAAGAAGGAAATATTCCCTGTTTCTTAAGGCCTGTCACATTAAAGAGGGGAAAGGAGACAGGGAATGAAAGTAATACAATAATACATGAGCCCAAGCACGAGAATCCAATACTAATAGGCTGTGTGTCTCTATTATGGTTGAATATGAAATGCTTCCCTGTGGTTCGATCACATGCTTGAACTGTTTTTTCCTCGGGTAGTGGTGATGTTTGAGGAGGTTGTCGAACCTTTAACAGGTAAAGCCCTGCTGGAGGAAGTGGGCCACTGGGAGGTGGGCCTTAGGGGTTAGAACCTAGCCCCACTTCCGGCAGAGCATCTCTCTTCATCTGTCCTGTTCCTGTAAATCTCTCTAGATGTGACCTGTCATGCTAGCTGCCCCCCACCGATACCTTCCCTACTGTAAGGAACTGCACTTCTTGAACCATGAGCTAGAATAAACCTTTCCTTCTTTAGGTTGCTTTTATTCGGTGTTTGGTGGCAGCTATGAGAAAAGTAAATAATACAATCTGTATGTGCATATTTGTGAATGTAAATGTGAAGAAAACATACAGATACTAAATTGGACACTAAAGTGTAACAGCAGGTGCCTCAGAGAAGGAATTCAAGTGGAATGGAGGGGTGTCAGGTGGGAGGTTGCTTTTTTTTCTGAACACATCTTCATTGTCTTATTTGTTCTCTGGTGATATGTTATTAAATGATTTGTAGATCAGGTAAATATCTTAAGAGAGTCTACAAAATACACACAAAATAGTTGTTTGTATTTCTGAACAATGTGACTCTCTTAAAGACACAACATCTTTAATGCAAATTAGTTTGGATAAAAGATATAAACGCCAGCCTTCTATATGCAATAGGAAATGGTAGTCAGACCAGGCACAGGAGACTGTCGTGTATAGTCCTGAGAGCAATTGGAAGGCAGGACGGGGTACTTCCTGGATGTGCTGGCTATGTTTTTGTCACTTGACACAAACTAGTCACCTGGGAGGAGGGAGCTTGAGTTGAGACATTACCTCCATCAGATTGACCTTTGGCCATATCCAGGGAGCATCTTATTGGTTAGTGACTGATGTGAGAGGATCGTGGTCACTGGAGGTACCTACCCTGGATAGGTGGTCCTAGGTTGTATAAGAAAGCAAACTGAGCAAGCTATGGAGAACGATCCAGTAAGGACTGTTCCTTCATAGTCTGTGACTCAGTTCCTACCGCCCAGCAGGTTCCTGTGTTGGCTTCCCTTCATGATGTACTGTCCTTTGAAAGTGTAAGATGAAGGAAGTCCTTTCTTTACAAAGTTGCTTTGGTCAGTGTTTTATCACAGCAAGAGCTTCAACCCTGTGGCAGCTCAGGTGACTGTGGCATTTCACCCCAAACGTCAGTGAGACTCTGCTGTCCAAAAGAGTTTGTACACCAAGTAAGATATTGTAAGAACTCTATAAACCAAGATGGAATGGGTTTCCTTACATTTTATTTATTTATAAATGCATAAGTGCTCTGTCTGTATGTACATCTGCACACTAGAAAACAGTATCAGATCCCATTATAGATGGTTGTGAGCCACCATGTAGTTGCTGGGAATTGAACTCATGACTCCTGGAAGATCAGTCAGTGCTCTTTACCACTGAGCCATCTCTCTAGCCCCATGGACTATTCAGTCTTGATTGTCAACATCATGCAATTTAGGATCACTTTGGAGACATGCCTCATGACATATCTGTGAGGGAATTTTCAGAAAGAATTAATGATTTGGGAAGACCCACCATGATTTTTGATGGGGCTATTCTATGGGCTGGTGTCCCATGCTGAATAAAAAGGAGAGCTAACAGAACACCGGTAGTCACCTGTCTCTGCTTCCTGAACACTCGTTTCATGTTCCCACCATTATGCTTTCCTGCCATGGGGCAGCATGCTGACATAACTGTGAGCTGAAAAGAACCCTCCCTTCCATAACCTGCTTTGGTCACAGCAATGAGAACCTCAGCACTATTGTCATTTTGAGCTGGCAAAGCCTGTTCTGGATTGCAGGGTGTCTAACAACATCTGTGAACTCTGCCACTAGATATCAAGGTCTTGCCTTCTCCACTTATGACATGGATACAGATATGAAATGTCTCCAGACATTTTCAAAGTCACCCTTGTTTCAAAAGCACTTTCCTATGTTATTACATCAGGAAAAGTTGACACAGGCCATCTTCACAGCACCTTCTGAGAAGATACCTGTTGCAACTGGGGGTAGAAAGTCTTAAGCAAAGAGGGCAGGAAGCAATTGTGATGTAGAAAGAGGCTTAATCCAAAGGAAGAGATCTGAAAAAAGCCATGTGGAATCCTACTATCTCAAAACACACAAAATATATAATTGCCAGGATAGCAGAATTCATTAGATATGAAAGACAAAAGAAGAATACTAGGAGTTGGGGCTGATTAATCAGGGAGGAGAAAGAAAAGGAGACAGAGGTTGGGTTAACCAAATTGAGAGAGAGAGAGAGAGAGAGAGAGAGAGAGAGAGAGAGAGAGAGAGAGAGAGAGAGAGAGATCTTTATGGAAACTTACTAGTTAGTAAACATTTCAAAATATAGCTGTTAAAACTAGTTTGAACGGAATTATCTTGCATGGTTAGACAGTGTCACTTTGAGAAAACATGAGTTGTTAAATGAAAATCACAATACAAAATATGTTGCCTAGTTTTATGCCAACTTGATACAAGCTAGAGTCCTTTGGGAAGGGGGACTCTCAATTTGGAAAATTAACTCCGAAACATTATCCTATATGCAAGTCTTGTAGGACATTTCCTGATATTGATGTGGAGGACCCAAGTCACTGTGAGTGGAGTCAACCCTGCGCTGACTGTCTTGAGTTGTATAAGAAAGCAAGCTGAACAAGCCATAAGGAGCAAGCCAGTAAGCAGTATTCTTCCATGGCCTCTGTCACTCTCTGACTCTAGATTCTTGCCTCGAGACCCTGCCTTGACTTCCCTCAGTGATGGGACATAGTGTGAGGGTGTATGGTAGATGAACCCTTTCTCCCCAAGTTGCTTTCAGTCGTGGTGCTTTATCAAAGCAATGTAAACCCTTCCTAAGATAAAAGACATGGAATACTTAACTATGACTTAAGTCCTCAGGGAGGCCCAGTGGTCTCCAAATCAATACAGGCTATTGTCATTGTCCTTAGCTACCTACTGTAAGAGCATAGTAAAATATTACTGCTGAAGACACCACACACTTTGGCTGCAGGACAAAGGAAAATAAATCTCAAACCAAGCACAGAACTTTCCACCTGATGGTTAGCTTTCATGGTGTCAGAACGTGCGATGGAGGCTACAGGGGGAGAAAAGACACCAATGATCTTATGAAACACTGCATGTCACAAGAATGATCTGCCAGACAAGATCTGCCCATTGGTACAGTAGTATCACAATTGTTAAGTAACTTACTTTTCTGTGCTTGGATTTGAGCTGCTTCACAAGAGGGATTTTCATGCTTTCTTTTTTTGAGAGTTTTATACATATAAGAAATGAAATACGGTCATATAAACCCATTCTCATCCTCCAACTCTTGCAACATCACCTCAAACACCATATTCTTCCGACTTCATTTCCTTCTCCTCCTCTTTCTCGTTCCCTCTCCTTACCCTCCTTCTCCTCTTCTTCCTCCACCCCCTCCTCTTTCTAAAGGCTACTTAGTCTAATTCGTACATATTGATATGCATGAATGTGGGGCATCCATTGGAACACTGGAAACTACCAATGGTTACATCCTAAAAAAGGAATGATTCTCTCTCCCCAGCAGTTACCACCTCAGAAGGTCTAGATAGAGGAAAATAAGAAAGAAACACAACAAAGGCTATGCGGTGAGGAACTGAGTTGTTCTGGGTTCAGATATTGTTTCTGTTACTTTTCCCAGGTGACTTAGGAAATTTCATCTTTGGTCATCTGAATTATCATTATCACTCGTAGCTGCAAGAAAGTCTGGAAAGTGTCACTCGGTTATCTGTTCAGCAGTAAATTTGAGGTTTGCTTTTACAGGGGAAAAAAAAAAGGCAAGAATATCTGAGCAGTCCAGGGAACCTATCCAGCCATTTGAACCACAGGGTGCATTTTCTTGAATACACACTGGCCTTGGTGAATAACTCCACAGAAAGACAATCTCTATTTCTTGAAAAACAAAAATGAAACAAACAGCTAGCCTTCTACTCCACTCTGTTGACTCTTCAGGTTTGCACTCCTAGTGCTCTGGCACTATTCCAAACCACAGACTAGAACCTCTTATGCCGAGCAGCCAACAGTGACTTAGGAACAAGCCTGGGGCTTCCATTTTGAACAGCCTTCCCCCTGTGTCTTACTTTCTCTTCTCTGAGATGCAAAACAAACAAACAACAGCATCAGCAACAGCAACAGCAACAGCAACAGCAACAGCATCAGCAACAGCAACAGCATCAGCATCAGCAACAGCAACAACAGCATCAGCAACAGCAACAGCAACAGCAACAGCAACAGCAACAGCATCAGCAATAGCAACAGCAACAGCAACAACAACAGCATCAGCAACAGCCACCCCTTCTGTGCTTCACTCGGATGTAACCAGTGGCTGTTACACCTTGCCTAACCCCAGTGTTTTGACAATGCAGCTGTACTACACCTGTTTCTGGAAGCAAAAAAGTGTGACAGAAGAGAGTGAGAGATCCTGTTAACACTAGGTGACAGTGTGTGACATTTCCTGGGTCATCCACCCATGGCTGCCTTTAAGAACGGAACTGTACTTGGGGGAGATCCCAGCTCCTCCTTCTTCTGTGGGGATCTTCTGGAAATGTGGAAAGACAAAAAAAATGTGCTTCTGTGAGAGGCAAAGAATTAAATATAAGGATTCCAAATCTTTTCAGCCCTGGCAACAACCATGTCAGCTCATGGAAGATGAAGTCGGGGAAGGAAGATGATTTATTATGAGCTGTTGCAGAATATATTATGCATGGTAGAGGCATGGAAAGGTCTTTGATATGTATCTGAAAGAGCTTCAAACCCATAAAAGAGATAAATTTTCTACGAAGAGTGTCACCGAGAGGCCCGGAAGAATCTCCAACATTATCTTCATATCACAGGGAATAATGAAGGGCTGCTCCATGCACACAATCCGGGCATTAATTTCACTTAAAGAGGCCGTCATTAGCATATTGATGCACCAACTTCCCGTTATGAGCCTCTTGTGCTGTTGGGAAACAGGAGAGACTCTGTGGTCAAGGCCCAAGAGACATGCTCTCTTGATTGATGGTTTCATCTTCTGATCTGATTGATCTCAGTTTCTTTCCTTCTCAGCATCCCAAGCCACAGTCTGAACACAACAAACTGCTTCTGGCTTTTCTCTTAACTCCCACTTTCTAACCAGCATCTAAGAACCCTGCTTTTGTAGCCATGGACATGAGTGTGTTTGTGTTAGCTTCATCCTCCTCTCCGGGCTTGTTCAAGAGTTTGCAGGCAGTCTGTCTGCTTCTGTTCAGTGTTCCTCTTCTGGCCAGGCTGCAGGTAAGAGCTCTCCAGAGCCAAGCATCATTCTCTGGCACAGAGCCGGTTACTGCACCAACAAAATATTTGTCAAGAATGCTCCTTGTTGAATTATGGTTTCCGGCTCCAGGCGGCTGCTACTGCTTAAATTAGGCTGTACCTAATTATGGTTTTATTTGCTTTTCTAAAGAGATATCCGAGTGTGCAGAGACTTGTATACAAAACAATAATAACAATAATAGCAATGATAACAGTAAAGTGTCTCTCTAAACAGCTGCAATTAAGGCATCCATTGTTAATTGCATTAATTAACCTCCCGCATGAAGCAGCTGGTGAGGTTTCCACAAGAAGAAGAAAAGGATGGTTTCCAGAAGTCCTGGGTAAGCAGCCTGCTAGCGAGATGACCTCTGGACTGCCAGCTTCCTGTACTTCCCAATGCATTTCTACTAAGCTGCCAGTCACTTAGGAATGGGGACTTCACCGCATCCACACAGAACAGGTACCCCAACATGCCCAAAACTCTTGCAGGTTATAAAAGCCTAGCATGAAGACTGCAGCTCATTGAGAAATGAGAACCAGATCTATGAGATGCCAATCACAGAAATGCCAACAGTACCAGGAGGGCACTGTTTCAGCCTGGTGCTTAGGTCTCCACCCCTTGCAGAGTCCAGAGAGCAGGTCCTTCCCACCTCGGCCAAGGCGTGGTATCTTGACTTGGAAAAACAAGGCAAGAGGCCTTGGTGAGACAGTGTGCACACACACCTGTCTGTTTCCCAGGGCATTTTCCAAAGAAGTGCAGTTTATATCACAACCTCACAAGCTCTGGAATATCCAGCTGACTGTGATCGTCTTGGTTCATATGTGAAGAAAGCAATATGACAAGGAGCCAATTGCTCCTTCTAAAGGGTTAGGCTCAGTCTTCTGCCTATCTACTCAGTCTATAAGCTAGTGAGGATATGGCCACTGCATCCAGATTGAGAGAAAGAGTGAGATCCTATGGATCACCTGTAGTGTTAGTAATTAGTGGATCCATAATGTATCACTTAGCTTCTTATGTGACCTGCCTTTCTCTCAAGTGAGCTTGCAGCCAGCATTGTTTATGCTTAAAGCAGATATAAAATGGAATACTACTAAGCTCTAAAGAAAAACACGGTCACAAAATCTTCATGAAAATTGATGCATTTTGAATGTATAATAAGTAAAGTCATAAATCTTAGAATGAAAAAAAACCCACATGGTCTCCCTCACATTCAGAACCTACCCAATGATATATGTATATATTTGGTACAGTACAACATGTAGAAAAGATGACAAGAGAGGCTAAATATTAGTTATTAGTAGGTGGGGAAAGACTGAATGTAGTTCATGGACGTGAGTTATATAAGAGGATATAAAGCTAAATGTTTTTTTAGTTCTAACTCTGCCATCGATTGTTCAGGTATGGTAGTAAATAATGCATAAAAATATATCTTACAGTGTAAGTGTAAAATCCAACACGGCATCAGAATGCCTAGTCTAACTGCATTAAGATAGGAGGCTTTGCATCTGGTTAATATTAGTGAATAGTGTTTTTTTTTAATTTTCAAGTTCCTTTTTTTATATAATAAAACTTAAAAAGGAGGAGGAAGAGGAAGAGGAGGAGGAGGAGGAGGAGGAGGAGGAGGAGGAGGAGGAGGAGGAGGAGGAGGAGGAGGAGGAGGAAATTTGTTCCTAATGCCATAGAAATTTCCCATCCTGCTTTAGTCTGCTAGGTGAATAAACTCAGCCACATCTAAGCCAGGCTCTGAAGCCTCGAGGGGTACAAGCTTTAGGGTCAACTGCGGGGGCTCAGTAAGTCCCAGGTGATTACCTCAGTTCCCTTCCTCACCTTTAAACCACTGGGAAGCACAGCCCGAACTCCTCCAGATCCCCGAAATGGTTAAGTCGGTGAGACTGGACACGGCAAGCTCCTAAGCCCACACCTAGTCCACACTGTGTATAAAACACACATTGTTATCCCCTCCCCACCCCCCAAAATGTGAAGTTTAAGTGCCCTTCACTGAGTACCGTCGTCATTCGGAAGACACTCTGTAATGTTTAAGAGTGCCTGGCTGCTAATCTTTAAAATCTCTTTTGCTCTCAGCTCACATCACCAGCTGCATAAAAAGTGTCCTTTCTTGTGTCCCCAGTGCTTCAGGTCACATTGCTTGTCCACATAAAAGCCCATTCGAGAATCATTATAACCCAAGCAGCTTTCAGGCCAGCGGCACATCCCCTTGGAAGGGTCCCGAGAAGGCCACAGAGAAGTGCCCCAAGGCCTTGTTCTCCTCCTGGGGTCAAAGATCCACCTGCAATAATTAGCCAGATTGGCGCCAGACCCGACCCGTTGTTGGTGTCTCCACAAAACCCTTCAACGTGCCACAGGAAAAAGTGTCGCTGACTTCTGCTCCCTAGTCGAAAAGCCACCTCAGAGCTTCGTGGAAAACTCCACTCATTAGCTGATTTCCACAGAAAACGACGCCTCAAAAGGCTGTTGACAACCGCGGTAGCCATGGTGCGAACCTACCCTTATCTTTCATTACCCAGCTTTTATTAGAGAAAGAAAAATCGAGGCCTTTGTTTTCACAGACATAACCACCCAGAAAGCTTTTCTACCGAGAGGCACAAGATAAAGACAAAACCCAAACGCACTTATTGCAAGGCGGTTGGTACACTTGAAAGCGCAAAAGCAGTCATCCTGCTCTATCTGTGTGAAGTCACAGCTTCCTTGTTACTGCCACCAGGCAGTCTCTATTAGCTATAGGAGAGAGTTAGCAGCGCCAGGTTTAAAAAAAAAAAAAAAAGCATATATTCATTGAAAGCCAATCTTATGCTATCCTGATCTAACTGACACAAGATTCAGATTCATCCAAAACCTCGGTTATTTTCCTAAGGCAGAAATTTATTTGTATTTTATATGTTTAGCAGATAGAGCAGGGTGCAGCAGCACATATCTGTAATACGGAGCATTCAGGAGGCTAAGGCAGGAGGATATCTAATTTGAGACCACCTTGGCTACATGGCAAGTCCAAGGCTAGCCTACTCTTTACAGCACGACTTTATCAGAAAGTTTGGGGAGGAGTAAAGAGGGGAGGGGAGAAGAGAGGAGGGGAAAAGGAGGAAACGGAAGGGAGGGGAGGGGAGGACAGACAGGCTGTCTGTCAAATATGGTAACTGACATAAACAGATGCAACTGGACAGACAAGTAGATTGCCTGAGCCAACGCCCAGCTTCTTGCCAAGATTCAAGTCGGCAGGAGTGTCTAACAACATGGCAAGCAGGTGCTCACATTACTCCTGATTTATGAATGACACACTGTTTAAGGTCTTTGATTTTAATTCGCCATCTATATGTTAAAAGGCCATGTGTTTCAGAGAAAAAAAATATTCATTTCCAATTTTCTCATTAAAAATCAATCTAGGGTCCCAATAGCGTTATCGAAGGGTGAGTCACAGTAGGAGTAATGCTAAGGCCAACCTGCAGGCTTGCAGGTCCAAGCAAGAATCAACCTTCTGGGAGGAGCCACTGTCCCATCAGAGCCACCACCTGACCTCCCACGTCCTGCCGCCCTGCCAGGCCTTTAGAGAATAAGCACTTTGGAAAGCTGGGAGCCGTGAGTTGTTTATTGGGAAAAGAACGTTCCATAGTCAACACTGCAATCCTTATTCCCTGTGGATTCTGACTGTCCATTAAAATGTATTTCTAACCTCCGTGTCCATACACTCGGCATTTCCCCAGGAGCTCAAATGCATATGCAGATGAAAAATCTTGTGCCACCCATTGCTCCCAGGTCAGCTGAGAGTGAAGATGGCAGGTCTGACACCCTGGTCCAGATCTCATGTGCAATTATACACAGGCAAAGCATCCTCTTCATGGTCTCATTCAATGGGTCAGAGATTTTCCATCTCTGTGGTGTATTTGGTGGCCAAAATGATCCCAAGCACGGAGTCCAAGTGCTGCCGAGCATCCCCAAACACAGGAAGGCTGTATCTCACAGGAAAAACTGGGCCAGATGTACTTTGCTTAGCAGGGGCTACAGCACTGTCAGCCATGAGTACGATGCTAAAGAGTTACCAGTCTGCCTGGCTTGAGGTATCTTTCAACTGCAACGCCCATAACAGGGTGACATCATGGAACATGGCTTCCATCGTTGGTTGCTGAGACTAAGGCTACACTGCTGGTGGTGCTGCTCGCTAACATTTGGAACAGGAGACAGGGAGTTTACTGGTATTAAGTTGCAAGGCTGAGCCAAGGGGGGCACTGAGTAAATGGATGAACTGTCTGCCTCTTAATTCTCTGCATATGAAAAGAACCTGAGATGTCAATCTTCAGGCTACCCTGACTTTCCAGTGAAGGTCCCTTTGTACTGTCCTGTGTGCGATAGCCATTCTACTGCACTTGAACCCACCCAAATCCTCCTTCATTGTTACCTATGCCCAACTTTCTTACAGGCAGTGTCTGGAGAACCAGGTCTTTACAGGAATCCACAGAGATCCCAGATCAGAACAATCTAGGAAGGATTTAGTGTGGAGCAAATGACTGGACTGGCTTGTCTCTTCAAACTTCACAGCCTTCTCTCTCTCTCTCTCTTTAAAATAATAATGTATTGATTATGTATTTGCTTCTTTATTAATTATTAGTGTGCGAAGGTGAGAGGGTAACTCTGTGGACTGGGTTCTCTCCCTCCACCTTTTTATGAGTTCCAGGAATTGTGAGTTCCAAAGACTGAGCCCGGTCTCCAGGCTTGTGTGCCAAACAACTTTTCCCACTAAGCCCATAGCCTCCTCTCCTTTTAAAAGACTTTGGCTCTATAAATGAAGGGTATGATCTTTGCCACTCTTCCTTGAATGGATCAACCCATCCAGAGTTAGAGCATACTGCGGCCCAAGCTACCCTGCACTCTGGGGAGGAGGGTGCCACTCACTGAGAGTCTGTGGGCATCGCAGAACCCAGCAGAGTAGAACATACTGCAGACCCAGTTACTTTCTAAGACATGGTGAACTGCTCCGGGAACCTGGAGCCCGGCATCCTCTCTCTTCACTCCAGACAACGAGAACAGTCCTTCCCTGGCAGATTCCAGATGCTGAGAAGAGTGCATTTCCCTTCCCTCCAGAAACACGTAGGATTGAAAGCCATTGCTTACTTCAGCATACCAACAAACCCTCAGCTGGTCACCTCCCAACAGCTGACTCCAATTGTGTCCCAGCAGTCCTGGGCCAAGGGCACGGATGCTTCAACTAGTTCCCATGTGGTACCCACTGCAAAGCCAGGAGCATTTGGAATCCGCCTCTATCCTATAACAACACCTCCATCGTGATTTCTGAGTGCCTGTGGGTGGGGAGGGAAGGAATCTTGATGGCAGGCAGACAATGCGATAAAATTCACAGTAGTGTTAAATTAGATGGATACTCCTTGATATCTTCCTAAGTGGGTTTCTATTTTAGTCAGAGGATAGCCCCTCTGAGTCTGGGCATGGCAATATTCACCCCTCAAATTAAGCAATTTATATCAAAACCCATTTCAAACTTTGTCTTTTGATGCAAATTAAATACCTCCACATAACAAATTGCCTCAAACTGAGAGATACAAAACAAGCATATCTGTGGTAATCACTTGTTCAGGCAGCTGAGTCAGGAGAATCAAGTGTTTGAGGCTGGCCTGGACTATGCAGTGAGACTAACCCAGAAAACTAGCCCAGAAGTTCAGAAAAGCTTGTTGTCAAGTAAAAGATACTTTAGCTTTCCCAGGTGGTGCCTGGGAACCCAGGGCCGGGGTCATGGAACAACTGGACACACATGGCTCTGGTCTCTGGCACATGGATAAGATGTCTCAGAGCTGGGCTAGCCTTGCGGCAAATCGGAGCTCTAATCCCCAGCTTCTGCCATCTCAGGAGCTGGCCCATTAGTAGAGTGTCATACAGAAGCAGAGCAAAGGGATCCAGGACTTCTGCATTTGTCAGGATTCCCCAGATAGTACAGAACCAGCAAGTGACATGTATATGGGTGTGTAAGGACAGATATTAAGGGGGTTTGCCAGTGACTGTGGAAGCTAAGAAGGCATCTGCAAGGGGGAGGCACTGGAAGGTTCAAGCATGGATCAGCGTCTGTATTTGTTTCTCTCTGTCCTCATTGTGACTAAATACCCAACAGAATCTATTTGAAGGAGGAACGGTGTGCTTTGGCTCTCAGTTAGAGGGAATATATAGCACATCATTGGAAGGCAGGACTGTGAGGCAGCTGGTCACACCTTGTCAACAGTTGGGAAGCAGAGACAGGTGATGGTGTTCCAAAGAAGAGAATAGTGTGTCACTGATCTAGAAAAGAACATACATTGCTCTGGTGTGCTCTCTCCAAGTCCCCAGAAGACCAGCTATGGCTACCCACACAGATATGGATTTTCCCTACCTAACCCACTGACAGTCATGTTAAGCTCTTCTAGAAACACCACATACACACACACACACAAACACACACACACACACAAATGCTTTATTAATATATACTCATACATAATATGTAAATTATGTATATGTGTATATATAATGATATGTTATATACGATTATTTTCATATATGATCAAATATGTGTGTGTGTGTGTGTGTGTGTGTGTGTGTGTGTGTGTGTGTGTGTGTGTGTGTGTGTGTGTGAAACAGTTATATAGATGTTCTCCCAATGAGACACATTCCTGGGTCAGTTACCATTTCTCTAGGTAATTCTTAACAGCTCAAATCAGCCAATCACTGTAGAATAAACCTTCCTATGACTTGACATCCAAGGCAGCATTTCCACCTTCTATTGGTGACAAACCAATTGCTTCCACTATCCACCCGATGTTAGCCAGCTTTCTGCTACTATGATAAATATCCAAGAAAAGCAACGTAAGGAAAGGTTTGAGCTGGCTCAGGGTTTTGGAGGATTCAGAACCTGAAACTATATCTTGTGTCTGTGGTGAGTGTCTCATGGATGGGATGAGAATGTGTGCTAGAGGAAGAGCCAACAATGTAACTTCCCCCATGGGCTCTCTTCTCATAAAGACTTCACCATCTCTCAGTGACAACACAGGCTAGAAACTAAGCCTAGAGCACATGATTTTGGGGGCACAGTTCAAGTCCAACTGTAACACTAGATCAAGAAGAAAGGGGATACAACTGCCTAAGGAGGAGTGGAAGCCAGCTCACACTAAAAAGGAGCAGGAAGTTTGGGGGACACTAGGACAGCCATTGTTGGCAAATACAATCAACCCTTCTTGATGGCAGCATTCAAATGTGTTAAGACTGCCCCAGATGCACCATGTGGCAGAGTTGGTGGCCAACCTGCTGTCAAGTAGATGTCATAACAGAATGGAGTCCTTGAGCCCTGTGACCCAAGGCCAAACTCTAGCCCTTCATGGGTCACTTCTTCCAGCTTTTTTTCTTCTTTTTTTAATATTTAAGATGGTGAATGGGTGGAAAGTTGAAGAGATTTATTGATATTTTCCATACCTTCCTCAGGTGTCACTAAGGAAATGCTTGATTGTAATTATTGAACCTTCAATGACTTCAAAAGTGCAGTAACCTCGGCTTTAGCAAGCAGTCATAGGCTTATCATGGCACAGAAGTAAGCCACTGGTATGTGCTCTGCAGAGAGCAGAAATCCCTGCACATATGGGCTATCTCCAACCACTGCCTGTTCTACCTCTCCTTTCCAGCCAAGAAATAAATGTTTGAGTGACCTGAGTTCTGTTGAGTTATTATTTTTGTATGCTTATTTGCTGTTTGATTGTTTGCTTGCTTTTCAACTGACCAAGGATTGAAATCAAATAGATCTTAAATTTTGTTTCTTCATTTCCATTCCAAATATGACGAGAAGACTTTATCAGTGGACCCAACAGACAACCTTAATATTGAAGACCCTTACCCAAATGCTCGGAGCCAGAGATGATCAGATTTGAGAGTTTAGAGCAATGGTTCTCAACCTTCCTAGTGCTGCAAACCACTTCCTAGTGCTGTAAACCACCTTTAGTGGTTTACAGTTCCGTATGTTGTGGTGGCCCTCAACCATAAAACTATTGTGTTGCTACTTCATAACTGCGATTTTGCTACTGTTATGAGTCATGATGTAAATTTCTGATATGAGATCCTGTGGAGTGCTTGACCCACAGGTTGAGAACCTCTGCTTTAGAGTATTTGCACAGATATCATGAAATATGGTTAATGGTAGGGCCCAAGTGTAAACATAAAACCTATGTTTCATGTACAGCTACCTGGAGCTTGAAGGTAACTTTATATAAGATTTTTAGTTCTGACATGCTCTGGAGATGACCAATCTGTGAGATCAGCGTGGAAATCTCCACTGGGGCTTCATGTCAGGGGCAAAAAGTTTGGAATTTTGGAACATGTAGTCTTTGGATTTTCAATTTAAGGATGCTCTGACTACATAAAATGAAGATTCTAGAAAAACGTCTTCAGTGTGGATATATAACAGGGATCTGTTTCAGTGTTGATTTTCTTTAAGATATGCTGAGATTTAATGATCAAGATTTTAAGAGAAATGAAGAGACACAGGGAGGTGCTTGCTAGTGCAGCCTCTGGATACAAGGCCAGGCATTCATTGTTCATCAGTCAGGTACCATGCTGGGTTGCAGGGCTTTGAGACAGTGAAGTTGCTCAGACAGGGTGCTATCCTCTCCATGGTTGTAAAAGGGGAGATAGAAGAGAGCCTGGCTACCCAATAGACAGGTGCCAACAAGAGGCCCAGGGCACATTTCTGGTTGTTCATGGGACTGAAGGTAGCTTTGTTTCCATTGCTGGGTCTAAGTCAGGCATTCTGAACACAGGAGGGAAAGTCACATAAGTGTCGGCCATATTTGGAAGCATGGCTTCATGTTGGCTGCTTGATGAGTGGGCCACATAAGGAGGTGGGAGAAGATCATGTGGACAACAGGCTGGAAAACAGAGCAGCAGAGATGCCCAAAGGCACACAGCACCCAGGCTCCTGCAGTATTCTCTTCAGCTGGATAATCTTCCTCTGCAGTGGTTCTTATACACTAGTATCCAGGAGAAGACAACACAGCAGAGAAGGAAGATAAAAAATAGACCGTGAGGTTAGCAGCACATATCCAAAATGTGGAGAGCTTGGTGAGGAGGGGACAAGAAAAGTGGAACTACTGCAAAATAGCACCCAAGGAGCCTCAAGCCCACAGCAAGCTGCATCTAGAATTGGTGGAAGAAGCCCCCATCTGGTAG
Organism: Mus musculus; assembly: GCF_000001635.26. Classification (NCBI taxonomy): domain Eukaryota; kingdom Metazoa; phylum Chordata; class Mammalia; order Rodentia; family Muridae; genus Mus; species Mus musculus. Next base: position 147,258,902 of record NC_000068.7, on the reverse strand, counting down.
ACAGTGCAGCGAGTTAGGCTCCTTGCTAGTATTTAGCTGAAACCATACTACAATAACGTTTTAAAATAACCCTCTAAGATTCCATTTTTGTTTAATTTACATCCTTGGTAAATAACATAATACATGGTGGCTCCAGTCTTAGAGAAGTGAACCATTTTGCACCAGTAGAAACTGCCAAGTCATGTAGAAAGGGACCCTACAACTGAGTTGGAATTCTACTACTGGGGAGCACCTGTACTAGAGATCTGTCTTCTTGTTTGCGCACATATAAATGATCTTGTGTAGAGTCCAAAAGGACCACTGATATTGGGGATCTCCATTAAGAACTGTGTAGCTGGAAGTCAGAAAAGGGGGTGGGGACTTTACTTACATCCGTTCAGTCATTCTCTTTAAATTTTGAGCCACATAAAAGTGTTGTTTTTCCTAATTAAAAATCAAAACAAAAGCTCCAGACTACAGGTAAAAGCAACTCTTCCATTTCCCAACACCCCACCCTCTGGCCAACTTGGTCCTCAGTTCACAAAGCGTCCTGTTTCTATCCCTTCTCATTTTCACAAGACTTTGCATTTCAGCCTTAAGTTCCTGGCTTGAGTGAAAGACAAGTTTGTGCTCTGGAGAAAAACACCTCATACGAACAAAGTCGCACATGCAAGGAGTTCCCATGATGGGCAAATAAGGAAACCAATCCAAATGTCCCCCAGAGGAAGGCAAATCAAATGAATCCGCTGGGTTGTCTTATTCTTATTAATGACTCAAGTCACCTGGGAAGAGGGAACTTCAACTGAGGAATTGCCTCCATCGGATTGGCTGTGGGACTATCTGTGAGGTGTTTTGTTAATTAATGATTAATGTGGGAAGTCCTAACCCACTGGAGGTGGTGCCACCCCTGGGCAGGTGGTCCTGGGTTCTATAGGAAAGCAGGCCAAGCAAGCCATGGAGAGCAAGCCAGTAAGCAGCATTCCTCCATCACCTCTGCTTCAGTTCCTGTCTCCTGGTTCCTGCCTTGAGTTCATGTTTTGGCTTTGTTCAATGATGGATCATAACCTTTAAATCCTAATAAACCCTTTCTTACCCCAAAAGTTATTTCTGTCAGTGTTTGATCACAATAACAGAGAGCAAGCTAGGATACTAACTTATTTCCACTATACCCAACTGAGACGATTGGATTCCTTTTATACACTGAAACCTTGTATCTATTACTATACATAACACATATAAATATGTTACAAATATGAATATATAGTCTATAGAAAATATGCATACTATAAATTAGTCTGATATATCATACTTATAACATTTATAGTTATATAATCAAATCTTATTGCATATGTCAAATATATATTTTATGTAACATTTTAAAAGTACTTTTACATTTGCAAATATTATATGAACATGTATATATATGTATATGTGTATATGTATATGTACACTACTACCAGGCATGATCACACACACACACACACACACACACACACACACACATATATATACCCTTAATCCCAATCCCAGTGCTTGGGAGGCAGAGGCAGGCAGACAATTGAGTTTAAGGCCAGCTTGGTCTATGGGCAAGTTCCAGGCCAACCAGAGCTACATAGAGAGATCCTGTCTCAATATGTATCATACATACATACATACATACATACATACATACATACATACATACATACATACATACAAAAATATCTTTTAAAATGGTTAAATATAAGACATATTTCATATGTATGGATGAAGCATGTATGTGTCTACATATCTACTTTTCTATCTACACATACAGAAATGAATACATATGTAATATATACATTAGTCATTTGTAAATGCATAGAAGACTTGTGGAAGCATCATATAGTCAGGTAGAAAGATAGACAAGAGAGAAGGAAATGTGTAGCAGCTTGACCTCTGAATACTTACTATAGGATAAAAATTGAAGTACTCTCTTGGTGCAGGCACGACAGGCATCTGCCGCTAGAGGGCGCAGGAGATTGACAAATCATTCCCAGGGGCAGATGCTTCTCTGGGGTTTCAAAAGGCCAGTGACTTCTCCCAGCTGGATGTCCAACTCTGGGTTGTGTGGAGGAAGCCTGCAGCACCAGAGGGCCTCTCCAGACTATTGGGAACCTGTGTCACTAATCTGACCTCTGTCCCCGGACCTCATATTCGAGTCTGCAGATGCTGTTCCCATGCAGAACACAGAGGCAGCCGCCTCACAGAGCCTGATTTCAAGAGGACCTCCTGAGAGATTTGTGTGGGCCTTTGTGGGTCCTCAGTGACAACAGAGAAAAGGCTGGGCCTCTGCAACTGGCAGAAAAAGGCTGGATTTCTGAAGAGTCTCAAGTTCATCCTGAAAAGGTAGTCTCTGGTCCCTGGCTCTAGCCCACAACTGTCAGACCTGAGGTATGTCCTGCCTCTACAGACATGTGCTCAATATTCTCCCTAGTCTCTTGTTCTGTTCACTTCTCTTTCTCCTTTGCATTGCAAGGGAAACCTTTTTAAGAACGCAAATAAGTTTATGCTCTACGTTATTCATTTTAAGATAAAACAGCAATTATTGCATAGGTTTGTTTGTTTGTTTGTTGTTGTTGTTGTTGTTGTTATTGTTGTTGTTTGTCTCCTATGTGATTCTGAGCCACGAGTGGTGATATCACCTGTGCTCCAGCTACCCAGAAGACTGAAGCTGGAGATGGCTGGAGCCTGAGTTCAAGGCTAGCTGAAGAGTACAGCAAGTTATACCAAAACAAAACAAAACCATGATATTCTGCTAGCTGGAAATCTGATCGCCATTACTCCTAACAGAATTTCCTGCTAGAGCAGGGATTCTTCATCTGGCCTGGACCAGGTCACTGGGCAAGTTTTAAGCACTGCTACTGCCTGAACCCCATGGACAGAGATTCTGCTGGGAATGGTCTGGGCTGTAGTTGGGGAATTGGGTCCGTTGGTTCTGATGAAGCCAGTGTTGAGAACTGCTCTCTGGTGACCTGTAAAGTGCCCCGTGTTCTGTGGCACTCCCTATAAAGCATAGAATCCGCTCACATCGGAAACCAGCTGCCCCAGAGTCTCCGAGGCCCCGATATCTGTATTCTGTCCCCGGTGGACAACTTCTCAGCAAGTTTAAATGAAGCTTTTAAGAAGCTTCTAAAGTAGACCGACCCAGAAGGCAAGGGTGTAGGGGAAATAACCTTTTCACGACTTCTCCCGGAAACCAAAATTTTAGATTTCTTTAGAGGCGAAAGATTTTCCTGTCTACAAAGTTATTTCTGACTTCTTTCAAAGGCTCCTGTGTTATTATTTTGTTTTTGAGGTAGACTCTCACTCTGTGATCTAGGTTGGCTTTGGATGACTCCTGATTCTCCTGCCTCAGCTTCCCATGGACTGTGACAATAAGATGTTTACCACCAAGCCAGGTTCCCTCCTTGTTTTGTAATTCCTGGGTTTCTCTTCTAGTATTCACTGCCATCGTCCACCTAGCAGAGAGCAGTTGTGAGGGCACCTGTGGAAATCTGAGCGGCAACTGTCCCAGATCGCCAAGCAGAGGCAGAGGTTTGTGGGTTTGCTGCACATCATAACTGCACGTGCATATGGGATAGGGTGGAAGTTTGTTGCATGTACACATTGGACATGCTGAAGTCGGATCATTAGCATTTAGTCATCTTCTATAGTAAGCACACTCAAAATCCCTTCTTCTAACTGCTTTGAGAGATACTGCATGCCGTATAACTGTGTTCCCTTTCCTGTGTCCTGGAACACTGAGACATGCCCCACCCACTGAATGTGTGTCCCTTTCCTGTGTCCTGGAACACTGAGACATGCCCCACCCACTGAACTGTCACACAGAGTGAGTCCTGGGAGCTGTACTTTCATAGGGGCTCTAAATAATAATATTTTCATCTGCTGAAGTTTTAGCATGCTTGATCTCTTACACAAACAAGCACAACTGACTCACAACCTGGATTTTAAAGTCAAATTATTATATAAGATTACATAAGTTCACAAAAGCATATAATATACTTTGAGCATATTCCCTGCCATACTCCACCCACTATCCTTCTCCTTCTCCCCCCCCCGCCCCGCCCACTAATTCCCCAGACAGTTTCATTATCAGTGTCTGATCATCAATACCTATGTGGATTTATGTACCTATGAAATCTTGCATCCACAAAAGAAGAAAGCATGCATTGTTTTTGTTTTGTTTTGTTTTGTTTTGTTTTGTCTTGTTTTTTTACTTGCCAGAGAAGTCTCCCCAGTTAATTTGCAACTCGGTCCCAGCTTTTCATTCTCTTACCAAACAAGCACTAACCTGACAACCTGCAAGGCTCTTCAGCAGAGACACTGGGCTCCAGATAAGCCCATGACAAGAGAGCCTCATGCTGTGTTGATCAAGCTCCACTCTACTGCATAAGAAAGCCCCTGGGCCTCTCACACCAGCTCCCTCTTTCTGAACAACAGCACCAGCCCTGCATTTGGCCGAAGCCCTCACAAGATGATGGAGTTCCCTGACCCTCCAGCTAGCTCTCCTTGTCCTCCCACCCAGGGAGGTTCAGCCCTTTGGCACAGAAGCAGTAAAGGCCATTCATGCTTTAGTGACGCCAGCTTCCTCCGAATCCATTCTGCCCCTTGGCATCTGACACCCCTACAATGGGCAGAACTGCAGGAGAAAAAAAGGTTGACTGCCAAGCAGGGAAGACTGCCAGGTCTTGTCCAGGCATACCCAAAGAGGGCTATCTCCAATGTCCCGGCATTACAAGGTCCCGTTTTATGCTTCTAATGGTTTTGCAAGCAGAATTAACAACTGATTGACACAGTAGTGTAAATATATCAAATCACACATTGCGGGTGTATAATTATAATGTTGAATTCATAATGTGAATGTACTATACAGATGTGTGCAGATGTGTGTACCCATCTCTCTAGAGGTGTAGCTCCGACTCTGCATTCGTATAATCCTGTCCATGAATAGACAGTCGAGCTCACCAACCCAACAACTGCTCAAATAAACGAGTCTACTTTCTCTGCCCCCTGATGCACATCACCACGTTCCTAACATGTCTCGCTGCACTTCTGCAACAAGTTCAGGAATTAAGTCTCATCCCTAAGGCTCCATTAACCTATCCAAGAAATGGATATCAAAAATTAGCATAGTCATATGCGGCAGAAAGTGAGGCCTTGGTGCAAAGATTTCCCAGAATGCCTGTCAGCTCCGATGGATAAACACTGGTGATAACCTGCGTGGGCCAGAATTAGGCCTTAGACCTGGGATCCATTTTCAGAAAAGCAAGTCACCTTGATTCATTTCAGGTGGTTCTCAACATGTGACAGCCTCAGAGCCCACACTTGGTCTCCGATCCGCCCAGCAGGTCTAGCTGATTTTATTTACCTTGTCCACGCAGAACAAAAGGGGCACCATGAAGACAGGGTTCAATTTTGCTTTATTTCATCTTATTTCATGGATCCTTGGGCTTCAGCGCTGATTCCCTATACCAGGCACATCGAAGGCCACATTTGATTTTGCTGGTGTGCCCCAAAGCCCCTGGTTTCCAATGGGTGCTTAATTATGACTGGAATGAAACAATTTATTAAAATTAAAAATTGCCCATGTGGTGGTAAACTTCATCACTGTGCATTGAACACCCACTGCACACCCAACTTGGGCTAACTACCTGACATACAGTTGTTGCATTGGCTCTTCCTGACAACTCCAGGGAGCAAAGAGCCATGAAGCAAACTCACCTGACAATTAAGGAAACTTGGAGTTCAGAGAAGCCAAGAAAGTGGCAAAGAACTGCACAGCCCATTAAATGGTTCATGATTTATAACTGGAGGCAGCCTGGCTTCCAAAGTAGGGGAGGGTTTTGTAATGTGACTTTCTAATTCAGTGTGCTTTTTTTTTGTAAAACTGTAGTCTATATAGTGTTCTGAGTTTTGTAATTATAAATATTATAATTTTAAGCTGTTACAGTTTTGTAACACAAAGCTACATGGGACTGTGTGCATGAATGTAATTTTTTTCAATTGCTCTTTTATGTAATGATGTCGTACTTGTACAAATTTCTCAAAATAATCAAGTGAAAAATCAGGCCCATCTTCTAGGGTCTCATTCAGAAAACCGAGGAAGATGTATTCTTTGGTTTGTCTTATGAAGCTGTCCTGAGTTTGATAACAAAATCCATAGTCAGAAGGAGGAAAATTATAAGTGCAAAGCCAGGTACTCATAATCTCAACAATGTCGGGGCTCATTCAGGTGGACCCCAAGTTTCAGGTCAGCAGGGGCAATACAGTGACACACCGGCTCAAAATCAATGAGGCCAGAAAGATGCCGCCACAGTTAAAGACTTTTTTTTGTACAAATCTGATGACCTGAGTTAGATCCTGAGGCTTCATAGTGGAAAGAGAGAACCTGAAACTTGACCTCTCACTTCTACCCATGCACAGAGGCACATGCCTTCCCATACACTACACACACCATCATCACTACCATCATCATCAATAAAATTTGAACTGTAAACTGAACTGTATTTTTAAAAGATAAATAAAATGAAGGGGAAAGGGGGGCTGGAAATGATTTAGTGGATAAAAGCACTGACTGCTCTTCCACAGGACGTGGGGCCAATTCCCAGCACCCACATGGCAGCTCAGAACTATCTGTAACTCCCAATCCCGGGTCCTGACACCCTCACGGGTCTTGGAAGAGCGCGAGTGCTCCTAACCACTAAGGTATGGTCCCAGCCCTTTCATAGTAAAATCTTAAACGCTCTCTTTTGGAAGTCAGAATGAAGACAAAGATGTCCACAATAACCATTTCTCTCCAACGTTCGCAGTGGGGTTTTCATCCAATACAAGAACACGAGAAAAATCCACATTTGTATTCTTTAACTAGACGATATTCTGAGAGATGTATTTGTAGATATCTTGTATAAACACCATAATTTGTGAGCTTACACAAGGACAGCTACGATGCCACTAGCTGATATACTCATATACTGCTTGCTATACACATACACTGTTGTATATGTGACCTCCTAATGGCTTTCCAGCCATGTGCCAGTGACACGGAGCATATGATTATACTAAAAAGTATATGAAATTGTAAAGGAAAGAATAAGCACATATTTTACAGGCATGATTATATATACATAGAAATTTCAAAGAATATACAAAGAATTAGAAGTTATAAGTTTTACAAAGTTGCCCATTGCCAAACCAATACACGAAAATCAGCTGCGGGGTCTGGAGAGATGGCTGCATGGCTAAGAGTGTATAGTGCTCTTGAGAAGGATCCAAATTCAGTTCCCAACATCCATGTTGGTGACTCAAAAACATCTGTAACTCCAGCTCCAGGAAATCTGACATCTTTGGCTTCCATAGGCACCTGTGCACACACACATTCATTCACACATGCATACATACACACATGCACACAGAGAGAGTTTTAAAAAGTAAAATGTTTTTTAAATCAGTTCCATTTCTCTGTATTATGAATAAATAGCTGGACTACCAAGTTAAAAAAAATAAGCAAAGGATATCAATGATGTCAGCATCTAAAAAAAATATCAATGATAGATGAGATGCCTCAGTGGGTAGGAATGCTTGCTGCCAGGCCTGATAACTTGGGATTTATCCCCTGAACTCACATGGTAGAAGGAGAGAATTGAATCTTGCAAGTTGTCCTCTGACTTCCACATGCGCACTCTGGCATGAGCACACACTGAAACACACACGATAATGGACAGACAGACAGACAGACAGATGAAAGATAGATAGATAGATAGATAGATAGATAGATAGATAGATAGATAGATAGATAGATAGATATTCCTTACAAATACGTCTAACAAAATGATGAGACACCTATGCAAAAAGTGATCGCTTTTTAAAAGTAAGAGCTAAATATATGAAACAGCCTAGTGTTCATAAGTTGAAAGATTTGATATCATAAAATCACCAATCCTACACCAGATTGATGTACAAATTCATTGCTGTCCCCATTAAAATATCAGCACACAGATTCTAAAATGTACATGGAAGTCCAAAAGACCAGCAATAAGCAATAGTTGAGATGTTGCTGAACAAGAAAGTAGACAGTAGTTGGCTCTACTCACCACCAGGACCAATGATGGTAACTATGAAGGTGTGAGGGTGTTTGATGGTGAGCTCTGTCACACACTGTTTATCACCAAGGCTGACTGGCTGGCTGGTTGGCTATGTGAGTGACACCTTCCTCCCTCACTCCTTCATGTTCATTCTTCCTGTCAATGTATGCTTAGGTAAGGAGGATGCCCTTCCCTGGGCTTGCTTCCAGCCAAGGGCGTATGAGTCCAAGCTACACCCCCTGCTGGAACCCCCAGACAAGCCAACAAGCTCTCTAGGTTTATCTATAGGAGAACATTAGGTAGTCAGGATTCTTTTTAAAGAGAGAAAAAATAATCATAATGAGGAGGATGGGTAACTTAGCTGGGGCAGTGCTGGAAAGCTGGCCCTGGCCCTGGCCCTGGCCCTGGCCCTGGCCCTGGCCCTGGCCCTGGCCCTGGCCCTGGCCCTGGCCCTGGCCCTGGCCCTGGCCCTGCCCTGATGGGCTGACCAGCTCAGTTATGACCCAGGCCCCAGATCCAAGACTTTGATTTGGCCCACCCCAGCATCTTCCTCATCTGTGAGCTTGTGAAGAGGCTGGTCCTGCAGATCCAAAGCTGCAGGATCTCCATGACACAGGACAACCATCGGATATCTAAAAGGAGTCTCAGTGAGGATCCAGTATTGATAGTGTAGCCGAACCAGAGACCTTGAACCAGACCAATGACTTATTTCAATGATCATTTGCAGGTAAAGCTGTTTGGGCAAAAGGGTGTGCTGTGGGGCACACTGACACAAGACAGCTTCCACAAGATGTTTTCTATGGTTTATTTTGTTTTCTTATATGCAAGAAGTGGAAAGGTGCAAGGGTGGATGGTGGACATGGAGGGATGGGAAAATGAGTGGGATGGAGTACATAATGTAAAATTCACACACAAAAAAAACCAATAAAAAGTTTGTGTGTGTGTGTGTGTGTGTGTGTGTGTGTGTGTGTGTGTGTGTGTGTGTGTGTGTTGCTCTGGGAAATAAAAATCTTTCGTTGATTAAAATCTTAAAACAATTACCATAGCTACTGGTAAACTTTAATTTTATAAATATTCCTTTTATGTCTTTGTTACATTGCATTTTAATGAAGGCTAATTCAATTACACGGTCAGCTAATTCTCCATGTAGACTCATGCAGACTTCAGCTGCTTCAAAAGTGAGTTTTCCATAGGAGTGAAAGGGTAGAATTTGTCTTTCTATGCCTGTCATAGTTCACTTAACACATTTTCTTCTGGGCTCAGACAAATGACAGGTTTTCAACATTTTTACAGCTGTTGTATATATGCATTTTCCTTGTCTGTTCGCCTGTTGATGGGCACTTCAGTTAATTCCATATCTTGATTGTTGTGAACAACCAAATCCAAAAAAAAATAGTTTGAGAATAGAATAGTGGCTTTGGTGGGGCTAGGAAAGGGGAGAAGGGGACAGTGGAGGTTGGTGAGATTACAAAGTGCTATTAAATGGGAGATAACTTCTGGTGAGGACGGTGAACACTTTCAAAGTAGTACTGAATTATACAGAACCCAAAGCATCATTTTTGTACCCCTTAAACATGCCCTGCTCTTCTATGTCCTCCCAGAATCTCAAGCTGTGTGGTTGACTCAGTTTCCTCCAGACCCCTGCGTGCTGCACATTCACTTATGAACTGTGGATTCCAAACATAAACAGAGCTCCATCATCACCCTGAGCTTCCTGGATGCAGAGGGGCGAACCCTATTCCAGTGTGTCCTTCCATGCAGCCACTGAGGCTCTTGGTTCCTGTTTTAAATTCAGAATGATACAATGGAAAGCAAACTGTGCGGTGTTTTATTTGGGTCTGGAAAATGCAAAATTGAATCGGAGTCTGAAATATTGCACCAAACTCCAGTAATAGCTTTAAAATTGGAAGTTGTTGTTAAGTTTGATTTGTTTGTTTTAGAACTAAAGGAGGGGAAATCAAGAAAGTTTGATTGGTTCTGTCCTGTGGAGAAGCAAGATACACTGGTCTAGCCGCTAGAGCCGGGGTTCTCAACCTGTGGGTCGCATCCCCTTTGAGGTCCAGTGAGCCTTCCATGTGGGGAGCAAATCAGATGTACTGCTTATCAGATATTTACATTATGATTTGTAATAATAGCAAAATTAGAGTTATGAGATAGCAGCAGAATTTTATGTTTGGGGGTCACCACACTATGAACTGGATTAAGGGGTCACAGCATTAGGAAGGCTGAGAACCACTGTCCTAAAGGTAGGTGTGCACTGTGATGGTGCTGGGGTGTGGCAGCGTGTGTGTCACATACACACGTCATGGCTGGTGTGAGCTGGGTCAGCAGCGAGCACAGGGCTGAACACAGTAACTCAGCCGACAGGACATGGAGGAGATACAAGCAGGAACAGGGAACTCCAGGCCAAACTTCACACCCTGACTAATGGACTCCACGACCCCCTCACTACACTCCAGGCTTAAGGAACCCTTCCCCAGGCAGAGAGCTTGCATTCAGCAGCCTGAGCTCTCTTCTCATCCCACCCCCCCAGGGGCCCTGGGCAGTGTTTGCTTATGGGCTCTGTTTTGCTCTAATGAATTCAGGGGGAAATAACTTATATCAACACTGACCACAGCTAAAATGCCTGCATGTGAGAATAGGAGGTCAGAGTCCAAGAGGATGCGCGCTGAGGCATGGGTGGCTGGCAGCCAGGGGCTCTAGCGTCTGCATCTTCTTCTTCACCCTGGAAAGACTCCAGTCCACTCAAGCCCCTGAAGGAGACATACCCATCTCCTTCTGTACCCTTGTTCCTACTGGGAACTGCTCTGTCCATCCAACATATGCCTACAGAACCCTCTGCTTGGGTCTGAGAGCCACAGGGTAATTCGAACAGCTAGAAGAGTGTCTCACATCTGCCCTCTGCCCAGAAGACAAAGATTTGGTCCCTGCAGATTTGGTCCCTGCAGAATCCTCAAGAGGTGTGGCACATTCTACACCATCCCTAGAGCCTGAGAGACATAGATTCTGATCCCTTACAACAGGGATCTGCCTAGTAACACTCCCTGTGTGACTGCCCCTCCTATCTCACACCCCTGCTCCCGCTTCCATTGTCTAACCTCACCTGACTAAGTCCCTGTCTAGCCTCACCTAAGTCCCTACACAGGTCTTTGTCACTCCCATCTATTCCAGTGTCCCTCAAACCCAGCCAGCGATCCCCACATCATTGCACGCTCGGCAACCAGTAACTAAGCCAGGTGTTCAGTAGTTGCTCATGATCTCACATGGCTGGCCCAGGAAGCAACGGTCTGAGACTGTTGACATTTAACCTTTGCCCTTTGCTCTAGGTTGTTAAACTCTGACCAGCCTTGTCAGGTAGCCAAGCTTCTCATTAAACTAACCAGGGGAGCACTCGCCTGATGCTAGGGCTGGAGACATGGCTGATTACCTTTTCACGCTAACACCTCAGCTTCAGGAAGTAGACGGTCCTGGGAAGAGGCAGCACTATGAACTTAACACGCAGAGTGACAGATGCTGCCTTGACCTGCTTCAGGGGCAGACATTGTGGATGCTCAGGCAGCTGTAGCCTTATAAGACTTCACTTAAGCGCAGATCTTCTCAGCGCCTCTAATGTGCTGCTGTGCACTGAGGTCCACTCTGAGATACATCATTGGATGCAACCCCCTTTGCAAACAGGATCACCTTACATACCTCTTCCATTTGCTTCTCGTTCAAAATGCCCCATCATTGCTGAGCAGACTACTGCTTCCTGGAGTCAAGTCTGGAAGGTTGCATGCAACATTACCGTGACTTATGTCTCCTTGCTGTAGGAGGTTGAATGTGGCTTCCTTCCAGGAAGGAATGCTTCCACCCTAAGCCACCACGTCCTGTGGTTTCCCATGTCTATATCACCTCCCATCCCACCCATCTCCCAAACGTAAGGTGTTGGTCTAGGAATGTCCGCATTGAAGACACCACCCTTCCTAGGAGGTGGTGGAGACCTTCCTCCTTCTGTTCTCCCCGAGGTGTTTGGGACCCCTCTGCACCCCTGCCCCTGTCGGGATGTCCTGATGCCCAGTGTGCTCTGACTCTGGCCCTGTGCTTCCTCCTCTGTCCTCACTCACCAGGGTCTGTGGCTCACCTGCTTCAACCACTGAAGCAAGGATTCCTTTCCCCTGACCAGCGAGCTGCTCAGTGCCTTCTCTTCCCTGTACCACAGCATCCAGAAACCTTGCTTGTCCGTTATTTCCTGAAAAATCTCTCTCTGTGTAGAATTTTGCCACAAAATTAAACCCCTCAAAAGTCAAATCCCACCATCCTACTCAGAACCATCTCGATGTCTGTTTATGCTTTCAGGTTTGGAGGGGTTCTATCTGATTCTTTCTTTCTTTTTTTTTTAATTAGTGTTTTATTGAATTTTTGTGAGTTTCACATTATACGCCCCATCCCCACTCATCTCCCCATCCCCTCATACCTGCCCTTTTACCCTGTGACCTCCCCCACAAATAAAACACACACATGAATGAACAAACAAAACAAAAATCAGTATAGAAAAAAATCTCATCATGGAAGCTATAGTGCCTCACAGTGTGTCCCTCTGTCCACACATCTTCACTTGCAAATGTTTGTTGCCATGAGTCATTAGTCTGGTTCAAGATCGACTGCTTCTGTGACACCATCAATATTGCATCCTCATCAGGACTCCTGTCCATTATCCTGTTCTTGTCCTGTGTTGTGAAGGTCCTGCAGCTTTGGAAGAGCAAGAAGGGTCCTTTCACACAACCCAACACATTCACGGATAATATAGATTTTGTAGGGGGTCAATTCAAAGCTCTGGATCTGAGCCTGGGTAGCAGCTGAACTGGCCAGCCTGATGGCTCTCCCCTAACTGCACCACTAGGATGAGCGTTCCAGCACTTCTCCAGCTAGGCCACCCAATGCCACCATCGGCAGGAGGCAGGGTCAGCTCTCCTGCTCTCATTCCCTCCGGGCCAGCTTAACTGCACCCTCTGCCTCCAGATGCAGCTTCACTGTGCTGCCCATTTAAGGTGCAGGGCCCATTCTCCCAAGTGCTGCAGCCTATGAAGGGCTGGGCTAGCACCCTGCTCTCACACCTTCTGGATGGCTCACATCTGTATCAGGACTAGCTCCACTGTGTTGCCCTGGTGAGGTACTATGTTGAGTGCTACATTCAGTGAAGGGACAGGGATAGCTCTCCTGATCTCATGGACCCAGGTTCAGTTCTCCCAACTACTGCAGGTGGTGGTGGTGGAGTATCATTCTTATACCCATACCATCTTATGGCAGACAAAGTGGCAGGGCCAACTTTCTCACGATCCTCGGGGCCATCTCAGCTGCCAACCCTCCTCCAGGGCCACTTCTACTGTGCTTCTTAGGAGAGGTGCAGGGCCCACTCTCCCAAGTGCTGCACAGGGAGGCAAATAGGGCCAGCTCGGCTCTCGTGACCTCAGGGCCAGCTCTCCTGACTGCCACAGGAGGTGAGCTGCAAAATAGGCAGGGCATCATCTCCACACCCATGACATCTCACTGGAGACAGAGTTGGTGGGGGCAGTTCTCCTAATCTGTCACCCTCAGTCACCCCCAGCCAGATGTGCTGTCCAGGTGAGGTGCAGGGTCTGCTCTCTTGAGTGCTGCAGCTGGTGGGGCTCAGAAGAGCTCTCCTGAACTCATGACCCTGTGGGCAGCTTTCCTGATTTTGCCAGAGACAGTGAGGGGCAGCAGAAGCACACCACCTCTGTGGCAGGGTCAGCTCTCTCATACTCATATCCTTAGGGCTGTCTCACCTACACTGCTGCTGCCAGGACCAGCTTCACTGTGCTGCCTGGGTGAGCTGCAGGACCCGCTCTTCCAAGTGCTGCCACTGGGGAGAGATGGAGCCGACTCTCCACTACACCACATCCAGTGAGGAGCAGAGCCAGTTATACATACATAGCTCCTAGATATCCATGTGGCTCCCCAGTGGCTGCCCTGATCAGGGACATCCCATGTTCTCTACTGGACATATGAGCCATGGACATTGACACCAGCCCCTACCACTGCATAGTCATGGACTCAGACAGGGCTGTTAGTCACAATTCAGGTTGGAACCTCACCAGGGCACCCAGGTGTCAGGGCAGACCAAGGCCACTCACAACAGGTTACTCCTCTCCACACGCAAGTCTCCAGTTCCATCTCTCTTCAGAAAGCTCAAGCTGTTCCACCTCTCTTTCTCTCCCATCTGACCACCACATACTTGCACATTGTGGTGTGGGTGGCTCCTGCTGCAGGCTGGCCACATGGCTGGTAGGCACCTAAGCAACATCTTCCATCCATGCTGAGTGGTGTGGTAACAAGCAGTTGTCTATGGCTCACCAGTGCCATGCACACAGGAGGGTAGGTCTGTGGGTTACATGGCAGTTCCCTGTCTGTCTTCCTCCTCCTGTGCTGCACTGCCTAGATTTGATTTGATTTGATTTGATTTGATTTGATTTGATTTGATTTGATTTGATTTTTATGAGTCTTAGGCATAAGACAGCTTTGTCATGAATCCAGGCAACAAGCTAGAGTGTAAAAAGGACTGCATCTGCTCTGCCCCTGACTGGTGTAAAATCAACATCACCAACAAGGTATCTCTTTGCCCATTTCCAGGAGACCTCTTTTAGTTTTTTAAAACAGTACCTCACTCTATAGCCTAGACTGGTCTAGAACTTACTCTAAACCCTCAGGGTGCTTCTCTTGATTCAACCTACCAAGTGCTAAGATTACAGGCATGAGATCTTGTACTTGGCTTTATAGTTTTGAATGGCTGTTCCTGTGTCTTTCACATCTCCTCCTTGGCTACCCACACCATCACCTCTGTCTGAGGTTTAAAAACGCTTAAGTCTTGAGATATGTGGTGGTTCATTCCTTTAATCCCAGAACTTGGGAGGCAGAGACAGATAGGTCTCTGAATTCAAGGCCGGCCTTATGCAAATAGAGTTCCAGGCCAAGCTTATAGAGTCACCTTGTCTTAGATAGATAGATAGATAGATAGATAGATAGATAGATAGATAGATAGATAGATAGATAGATAGATAGGTAGATAGGTAGATAGGTAGATAGGTAGATAGGTAGATAGGTAGATAGGTAGATAGGTAGATAGATAGATAGGTAGATAGGTAGATAGGTAGATAGGTAGATAGGTAGATAGGTAGATAGGTAGATAGGTAGATAGGTAGATAGGTAGATAGGTAGATAGGTAGATAGGTAGATAGGTAGATAGGTAGATAGGTAGATAGGTAGATAGGTAGATAGGTAGATAGGTAGATAGGTAGATAGGTAGATAGGTAGATAGGTAGATAGGTAGATAGGTAGATAGGTAGATAGGTAGATAGGTAGATAGGTAGATCTGGTGTTCAGTCACAAAGTCTGTGGCATCTGAGCCCAGTGTTTCAGGGTACTCAGCATACACAAGAACATTTTAGCTTCTGCCCAAAGTACCCCTGTAGGCTTATATTATTTAAAAACCTACTTTTAATAAGGGTTCTTTTAACCTCCCTTTAGCCCACCACCCAGCAGAGGTAGTGGAAAGGAAAGGTTCACAGGGCAAGGGAGGACATGAACCTGTTTAGAAATAGTTTTGTGGAGCAAACCCAATTTGCGTTGTCAGGATATCAGCAGTTTAGTTTACACAAATCTAGTGTTGTTGCTGCTGCAGCTCTTGTGGGCCTGAGCTGGCCTCCATGTCTTTCTTCCTTCCAGAGACCTTTTCCTAAAGTCTCTGTGGCCTTTGGAAAGCTCTCATCTTCAACATTTAGGCTGTCAGCTGTTGGTTTATTACCATGCGTCAAGACAAAAACAGGAGGCAAATCTACCTGTCAGTAGAGTCTATCTCTTTCTCATATAAGTCTGTCTAGTCACATGAAGCCCAGAGTGCTGCCAGGTAGGACATAAAAGTCCTCAAGAGAGTATAACCCAACTTCTCTCATAGCTGTGGTTTCACCCGATTCCAAATCCAAAAAGATCACAGTCTCAGATCATAGCCATAGCCCTCCTGGTTTATATGGCAACAGTAGGGACCAAGGTGGAGTGAGGACTTGCCCTCAGTATCCTGCACAGATGAGTTATTTGGGCTCACATTGTATCACCGAGTAAACATAGCAACACCAGAAGATGATGGGTCCCAAGAGACAGGACCCTTACTGAATATGTCTGCTTCTCAAGAACATGAAAGGGTACAGTGACACTTTCTAACTGATATTCAAACACATGCTTATTTTAAAAGTCTTATCAAGTTCATGATTGCTGGGATACTCTGTTTGGAACCGTCTTCGAAAAGTGCAGCCATGGCATGGCAGAGACACCACAATGCCTCTCCACCGCTCCAGCCCTCCACCCTCTGGAATGTGGCCCACACATCTATCTTAAGGTCAGTCAGTCCAATAGTAACTTGAATTGGATAGACATAGCTTACAGCCAAGACAGGTTTTTATCTGGATTTAAATGAAATGTTCAAGGTATATATAAGTGATTTTTGACTAAAATGAAAATTTGGGAAGTTGTGCAAGATGGTTGAACTTGAGGAAGTGGCTTTCTGTATGCTTGAAGTTTCTGGAAACTCAAAGGAAGGAAGATCCAGCCTGATTAATCCCCAAGCCTAGGTCTGTCACACAAAGGAATAGGACAACCGTACTCGATGGTTGCCTTGTTTGGAAACAAGAGGTTTAGGTTGACTATCTAGAAAGCTGTAAGTTTGAAGGATTATTTTAGTTAGGATGATCCACCCAGGGAACTCCAGGACTTTCCCCTTAAGGCAGATAAACAGCTTTGTCTCTGATATCTGAACATTTCCCAGTGAAGAGCAGTCACTGCCACTATACAAACCCAGCTCACCCTGAACAGGGAGACCTGGCAGTCACATGACAAGATTGGGCCTGAAAGGGCCTTTACAATCACGGAGCATCCACAACGACCTTGAACAGCAATTGTTAAGGACAGGGACACACTTTGCATCCTGGATAATGAGAGAGGATTGCACACAGAGACCTTAGATACTTCAGCCAAGCCCCGCTCTGGGTCGTGGTCCCTGGTGAATCCAACCTGCCTCATTCACAGTAGCCTTGGCCTGCATCCCTGACAGTCACTGTTACCACCACTGAAGCCACCTTCTCACTGAATGGGTGAATGGAGTACTTTGCTTCCCAAACCAGAGTGTTTTGTGCTCGTAAAAGCTATAAAGCAACTTTAGGCACTGGCAGAAAGGTGCAGAATTCAAAGGTGCTGCCTCCAGACAGACAGCTTGCCCACAACAACAAAAACACAGTAGTATCACACCAGAGGATGGCTTCTGGGCTGCAGAACTGCTGTATAAACAGTAAAGTGGGGGTCTATCTATTTTGACTTGGTTTATTATTATTATTATTATTATTATTATTATTATACAAGATTATAGGAGGCCTTTTTCATGCAAACGTATGATACACCTGAGGCTATTCCCCCCCCCAGCTCATTACTCTCCCAATTCTCATCCATCCCCCCTTTCCATTAGCCCCCTTTGTTTTACTGGATGGATCTGTTTCTACTTTCATATCATCTATACATAAGTGATTTGTATATATAAAGCCTAGGGCCCACAAGTGAGAGGAAAAATGTAATATATGCTTTTCTAAGACTGACTTAATTTGCTTAACATGATTCTCTTTGCGTGTACCCATTTTCTTGCAAATGAGTTAGTTTCGTTCTTTTTTATGGCTAAAACATTTCCCTAGTGTCTATAAACCACATTTTCTTTCTCCAGTCCCCTGTCGGAACTCTAGAATGACTGCAAAGCAGAATGCATGAGAGCAGGTTGAGCTGGGCATTAGTGTCACGGGGTGCTCTGGGATTGCTTGAGTTACTGACAGATGCACTGGATTTGACTCAGAAGACTTGAGACAGAAAACCTAGCAAGATATGAGCCTACCAAAGCCACACATGCTGTCCCTAAACTTGGTTTCTATTGAAAACTGTGAAATTTTAAATTTCCCTCTAAAATTTTAAAAACAAAAACAAAACCTTGAGTGTTTAAATATGAGGAACAATTTAAAGGTCACAATTTGGATAAGTGTCCCTCAAAGACCCAAGCATCAAAGTGTGTCTCTTAAATACACACAGCAGTGTGCTATAGGGAGATAACGGGACACTAGAGAAGTGAAGACCAGTCAAAGAAGTTAGCTCATTGTGGGTGTGCTTTTGTGGGCTGTCTCTGGACTCTCATTCCTTCTTTCTTCTATACTTCTCAGTCACGTGAGGTGAACAGCTAGCCACTACACAAGGTGCTCCACCATGATTTTCTGTCCGGTTCTCTCTAGGTCTGGACCCACTTCACAGGTACATCCAAAATAATGTTTTTTCCAGGAGTATTAGTAAGTCTTACCATTTCTGTGAGCAAGACTACCAGAGACAGCAATGAGAAAGAGAAGAGATTGGTGATAGTTCAGTTTCAGAACTCTCTGCCCCTCGTGGCAGGGAAGGTGTGATAGAGCATAATGAACAGGAAGCAGAGAGACAAAGTTATAAGAGACCTAAGTGAGGTCTCCCAGAATGACCTACACACACCTACTTCCCACAATTGGCCCCTCCCCTGACTTTCATCTCTCTCATCAATATCATCATATTACACACCATCAAAGAATGAATTCATACATGAGGTCAGAGCTCTTGGAATCCAGTCACCTTCCAAAACCTGATCATCTGGGTATCAAGAGTGCTTCGTATGTAGACTATAGCATCTGCTTTCTAGGTACTCCCTAAGCCAGTCAAGTTGACCCTAAAATAAAGCATTGTAATTGTCCCCAACAAGAAATGCCAACAGGTGCTGTGATGAAGCCAAGCAGAAGCCAGTGCCACGGGACTGCATCCTACCTCCTTCCATTCCTTTGACAAAGACCAAAGTGCAGGCGAAGGATCGTCAGGAACTAGAGTGAGAAGCTGACTTGGTGTGAGCATGGGTCAATTGGGTGGGTGGGGTGGTGGTGACAGACCTCGTCTGTGTTCTGATATGTGCAGTAGTCTCATGACTACTATAGGCATTTGTCAAATACTTACAAAAATGCACACTAAAATATGAATTGTGCTCTAAGTACATTACATGTCGGTAAACTTGATCTTGTTTCCCTGACACGTGCACCCACCCACACACACACACACACAACAGTCCTGGAATTGCCTTCTTACAGAACTTGGATAGCTGATCGGGATAACCCTAGGCCCTCAAACAAAGCAGTTCGCACTAATATCTTGGAGTCCCCTAAACACAGCTCCTGAGATAGTCTTCTGTCTGTACATTTTTCCTGGGAGATCCCCAGAGACAGAAGTGAGGGAAGGAAGTTAGGGGAGCCAGAGGGGGCACTGGGGATGGTCTACTGATGACTGACTCCCATAGACCCAAGACTCTGCCCTGTGGAGACCCTTAAGGAACATTCTAGAACCAGTCTTCATGTTGTTCACTTGCAGAATGGGAGGACACTACCTTTGCCAAACTAACTCAGGCTTCCTTTTTACCATGATTCTTTGCCTGGCAGATATTCTCCATTCCCCGAGCAGCCCTACCACTGTGCTAGGGTCAGAAAAATTCCTACAACCTGGGAGAAATTTCTGCCCTTGGAAAAGGGCTCACTGCCACAGGACCAGCAAGACCAAACTGCGGAGTACAGACATGGTGGGAATCAGAGGGAACACAGAGCTCCATGTAAGCCAGGTGCTTTGCTGTCTGTCCCATGAGAAACCCCTCAGCCTAAACCCCGACATCTGCTTTTATACTGAGCTGTGTCCAACAGGAATGCCAGCGTACCACTGCAGCTAGACATGAGCCTAACCATTCCTCAGATCAATTATAAACTGACCCCAGCACTCAGGAAACTAGGTAAGGGGATCACAAGTTCAAAGCCAGTCTGGGCCATATAACAACACCCTGTCTCGAACAACCAAAAAGTAAGAAAATAATAATAATTATGAACAACAGTAAGAAACCATGAGGGAAACATGAGAATAAAAATTCATAATATTGGTTTTACATTTTTTTTGAAAAAGCAATCAAAATCATCCACTTGTGTCAAATTGGCTCCAGGTTCAGTGAGAGATCTTGTCTGAAAAAGGTGGCTAGGGTGTTAAAGAAGAAACCTGGGAGTAACTTTTGGTTTCTACACATACATACGCATACAAACACAGCTACATGTACACATGAACATGCATGTACATAAAATTCCAGTCACATATACCTGTAACTTTATCTCTAGGGATTCAACCCCTCTGACCTCTGTGTGCACCAACACACGTGTGGTATGTAGTCACAGACACACACATATACACATGATTAAAAAAGAAATGATGAAGATATGACTGATACTCTGATTGTCCTGAGTTAATCACTGAACATTGTATATGCCTATGAATTAAAACACTGCTCCCCATAAATGGGAGTCACTGTTTTATCAACATGAAATGTGCTTAGAGATGATGGCTTTAATAAATGTTTGTACCATCCCAGAGAGAGCAAGCGTCCCAGCCTCTGACTAGGAGAAAGGGAAGATATAACACTAGGTCAGAGGATACAGAGATATATCAGAGAAGAGGTGACAGACAAGGGGAACTGGAAGAGGGTACCGATGATGCCCCAGGGTTAGGCAGTAGTAACCATGTCCTGGGAGAAAGGAAAAACCAGGAAGGGCTCAAAAGAACACAGGACAGGAAGAAGCCTTAGAGGTATTGCCAGGCCCCGTTCTCAAAAGAGAAAAGCGTTATCAAGGTGACAGCTTTAGAAGCACAGAGCCCAGGACTGTCCCATCTGTGAGCACACAATGATGGCAGGGTGTGCGTGTCATAGCCAGAAATCACATACCGAGCCACGAAGCCGAGAGAAGAGGATAGATTAGGAGAGAATACACCCCAGAAACCTAAAGGCATCCCCCTAAATCCACCTCCCAGGATGCCACCACCTCCGTGGTGCTACTTTGGGGAACACATCTTTAACACAGGAACTCTTTGGGGATACTCTTCATAGTCAGACCACAGTGCTCTCCATGTCTTCATGCCCCTTTCTGTGATCACAGGCAGCTGGGATAGTTTCTAAGGCTGTTCCACCCTCCAGATACTTGTGGCTTCATCTTGTCTTGCACACTGATGCTTCATAACCCAGGAAAACATCAGCAGCACGTCATTGTCATGGGAGAAAGGAAAGGAAAAGGTAACCCTGGGCTATTGCCACATTTCCTAAGTCCAAAGCCAGGAAAGCTGGTTAAGTAAACAGAGAAGGAAGGTTAAACAGCTTGCAGCAGTGCATCTGGTAATCTCAGCACTCAAGAGGTACAGGCAGCAGGATCAGGGGTTCGAGGCCAGCCTCTGCTACGTAGAGAGTTCAAGTCCAGCTTAGACTATATGAGAACTGATGAGAGGTTGGAAGGTGGAGGAGAGGATGATGGTGCTGGTGACAGGAATAGGGTGGCTGAATCAGCAAAGTACCTGCAGCCCAAGCGTGGTGACCTGAGTTTGAATACCATTGGCATAAAAGTTGCATATAGTGATGTATATCTGGACCCCTGAGCACTGGAGAAGTGGAGACAGTGAGACCCTAGAGCTTGCTGGCTGGCTAGCTAACCTAGTCCTACTCAGTAAGTGAACTCAGGGTGTAATGAGTGACCCTGACCAAAAAGATCAAGATGGAGAGTGGTAGAGGAAGATACTAGACATCTACCTCTGACCTCTGCTCACCCACGTGCTCACATGTACACATGAACACACACCTGAGGAGAGGTGGCAATAACGATAAGGAAACCTAACAGAATGTTGTTAAATACATGGAGTGTTCCATTCTCTGAAGTAGATACAGTTTCTTTTGTGTCTTTGTGTACTGTGCCTAATGCTAAAGTCATCTTAACGTGTGGCTTCAGGCTGGTATGCTGGAGTGAGTGGCGGTCATGGAGGGTCTGTAACCTAATTTATTCTCATCCAGCCACCATTGCCAAAGACACCAAGAAGACATGCCCTGGGCTCACAAAAACTCTAGTGGTATCTTCTTTATTCTTGGTCTCCTAGACTCAACTCCTGTCACCACAGGGAGAGCCCTTCCAACAAGCTCTCACTCCAACGTGGCAGCGTCAGGCCAAAAGCCCTTAGGAGTCCTATAAGCTCCTCCTTTAAGAATAGGAGACATGGAGGACAGAAAAGACCATGAGCCTTCCTTCAAAGTACAGGTAGGCTTCAGGGCCACCATGGGTGACCAATCCTGTCTCCTGCCACGATGTAAGCATGGATGTTCGCCTGCCTGAGATGGACCAACACCAGAGTGACAGACAAGTCCGACCCTGAAGTCAGCCGCCTCACAGAGATACCAACACACACCCCGTGAGATATCAACACACACCCCATGGACCCCGCATCCTCTTCCTGGGAAAATGCCCGGCCTTTCTGTAGGAAAGCGTATGGACCTAAGAGACCAGGCAGGAAACACAGACTTTATTTTATTTTATTCTGCATTTCTTAGGTTTCAAAACCATAGAGAGTCCTAGGAAAAGAAGAAACTCCATTGGAGCAGCTTAAACTTTAAAGGCCATATTATCCAAGAAGCAGCCTTCGTGGGGAAGAAAATAGGAGCAAAACCACAGCAGATGAAACTCGCGCGGATGAGATGCTTTCATGGACTCGCCGTCGCTGGCATTGTTCCGTCTGAATTGCCCGTGTTTTCGCATTCACTGCAGACAATGAGTTCCTGTGACATTCTGGCATACATTATAGCGGGGGAGAAAATTCAACCTGCTTTGTTTGTTCCATTTTCTGCTTTTAGACGTAATGGAAACGTTAACGTGCTTAACACTCATGGCCTCTCCTCGGGCCTCATTTCACTTTTCATAGTTATCCTGGGTCCTGGGGAGGGGAGACGGTGCTTCCAGACAAGAGCCGGTGCACACGAAGGCGGCAGCAAAGCTGGCCTGTGGCGCGTCCTCTGCGGGCTCACTCCTCCTCTGGGCTTTTCAAGACTTCCACAGCATATAGCCTCATTATGGTTACAATGATCTCAACTGTCCTTCAGAGAAGAATGCGAGGCTGTTGATGACGGGAACCAGTTCAAGGAAAGCCTCCCGGGAGTCCAGGACATAAAGATCACCTTGTTGAACCCCCTTTATATGCATTCACTTACACCTGGTTTTAGAGCCCGCTCACTCAGCTCCCTGGATGGGTTTCTCATGCATTAACTGATGACTCGGTAAGTGTTTAATTTAGAGTTCATACCGTGGGTGAGAGTCACATAAATAAACTATTTCAACCCCATGGGAAAAAAAACAAAAGAGGAGGTAAAAACACAACTGCTTTTGAAAGCCCAGTGTGCAGGTCTAGAACATGCAACCTGATGACCGTTCACGCTGCCTCTGTTGCCTGCTTTTGCCAAGAGAGACATGGAGATTTTTATAAGTCCTAAAACTGCATTCCCCACCCCCATGGAAATTTTCCATTGTTTGTATTGGTTAGCTCTGTCTCACTGTGGCAATAGAGCTGAGCAGATTAACAGTTTAGAAGGATTAGAGGTGTACTCAGCTCACAGTTTCGGAGAGTTCAGTCCATGACTGGCTGGTTACTTTACCTTGGAATCTGTGATGAGATGGGATATCATGGCAAAACAAAGCTGTGTACCCTGTGATTAGCTGGTAGCCAGATGGAGGGAGGGGGAGGGAGAGAGGAAGGGAGGGAGGGAAAGAACTATCAGGCTTCAGCATCAATAACTTCCCTTTGAAAAGGCCTTTCTTCTAAAAGTTCCACCAGCTACCAATAGCACCGTTGTCTGGGAATCAAACTTCAATACATACGCTGTTGAGGGACACAGAATACAAGCCATAACACCTGTTAACAGAACCAAGCCCTACTTGGTTACCCTTCTGTTAATGTTGGCCATTTTTATATCCTAAGAAATACAACTATTACCCCACAAGGGATGAGGGCCTTGGGAACCTTGAGATACTGATGTGTCTTCTGCTAAACCTTAGAGGAAACAGAGAGAGGGGAGAGAGAGAGGAGAGAGGAGAGAGAGAGAGAGAGAGAGAGAGAGAGAGAGAGAGAGAGAGCAATGTCTCTCACCCACCATGATTTAGTAGCCCTCCTGGTCTCCTGTGGGAATCTGAGATGCATGGGTATGGGTATAGGCATGACCGAAGGAGGACCACAGAACCCCAGGCTACTTCATGCAGATCCTAGGTTGGGTTCCCAGAATAGTACAGGTCCTTTCGTGGACTCCAAAGCCTCACACCACCCGCAAGGGGATATGAAGGGAGAACAGGAAGATGCTTCCACATGCCGAGGAAAAGGCATCCTGACAAGTTACAGCTCAGATGAAGTTGGCTTCCCTGCTAGAGTCAGTCCCAGAGGATGGACACAACCTGATCCCATTTAACGTGCGCTGCCTCCTGGAGGCACCAAACCCACACGAGAGTGCCAGGGCTAAGTGGGAATAGGAAGCTGGTGTCCCCCCGGGGACAGGGTGTTGGTTTTGGAAAACAAAACTTCAGGGATGGGTGGGGGTGGCTGTACAACACGAATGTCCTTGATGCTCCTCAGGTGCACACTTGGTAAAGTCAGGACATCAAATTTCTTGCTATATATATTCTGCCATGTATACACATGGGGTGGGGTGGCACTTATGCTCAGGGTGGGGTTGGTTGGGGGCACTGAGGACAGAGTGCTGCTCTGAGTGGAGGGCAGAGGCACACCACACACACATCACATCACATACATATATATATATAGTTGGGACATAAGATAGCATGTGAAGTTCAAGTATGACCCCTTGTTGCTTTTGGGGTGCCCCACAGTTCCAGCCTCAGTGATCACCCCAGACATTCAGAAGCAGTCAAGCCCTGAGAGACAGCAGCAGCTCTCGGGGTGTGGCTGGACAACAACACCCACGGTCTCTCCCAGAGGCTATTTGCCCTCAAGTTCCCCTCAGGTTTCACAGGACCCATGAAATCCCAGAACTCTTTTCTCTTGGCTCATGAGAATCATTGCCCATCAAGTAGACAAAAGAGATGGGACCTTAACACAAAGCACTAATACTATTTCAATGCTAAAACACATTGAACACATAAAATCTAGTCACACAAAATAAAATGAGTGGGCTGAAGAGATGGATCAGGAGTTAAGAGAGCTTGCTGCTCAATCGTTAGCAACTGGAGTTCAAATCCCAACATCCATACTGACTGGCTCACAAACACCTGCTTTGCCAACTCCAGGAGACCATTTACTGGATTTCACAAGCAGCTGCACACATATGTGGACATTCTTACACAAACCTATATGTACACACACACAAACTTTTATATTAAAAAGAAACAAATAAAATTGCTATACTCAGACGACACAAAAGTTTCCAGTGGCTCTCTGGCTTCTGAAAAGGAAAGAATACACAATTCTCCCTTCAAACGGTGCCGAGGTAAGTCTTCCTGGGGGCAGTAAAGTGTCTGTAAACGCCTTAGAAATGCACAGAGACAAACTTAAACCTTCTAACCTCCATGGAATCACACTTCTAGGATTTTTATAATGAGAAAATTATCATTTGTTCTGTATCTCTACCACCAAGCACAGCACCTGACACTAAGTAAGTGATCAATAATGCTTATAATTAAAATGCTTATTACTTATAATTAATATATTATATTGTATAAATTTTATATATTATAAAATTATAATTATTATATAATTAGTGTAAATTAACTATATTGATTATATAAATAATTTATACTAATAGATAATTAATATAATTACAAAATTATAATTATATTGTTTAAAGTGTTTATTTGTAATTAAAATGTTACTTACACATTATATACTTATGTGCATATATACATAGTTGTGTGTGTATGTGTGTGTGTGTGTGTGTGTGTGCATGAGTGTGTGTGCAGAGAGTTGTGACAGAAGTTTAAAATAGCTTGCCATGGACCCAGTCGATTGTCTTCACTCTTGTAGCCAATTATTTTTCAGACTTGAGTCTTACTCTATAGCCTCAGATTCATAATCCTCCTGCCTCAGCTCCTGAGTCTAAGCTTACAGGCACACACCACACCATAACACCAATAGCTTTGTTGACAATACTAGTGCTCCAAAGAAAAACAGGTGCACAATACTTGTGATTTCCAGGCAGTTTCCTGAACACACCCTCCTGTGTCCTTCATATAAGGATCTTACCAGCTCAGTTTTTAGATGGGTAAACCAGAGAGGTTTACGTGACTTGTGAAGGGCAATTAAATTTGAAGAATACTCTTTTCTTAGGGTTTTAAAGAGAGTCTTGAATAGCCCAAGCTAGCATCAAATGTATCCCTGTGTATCTGAGAATGGCTTTGAGTTCCTGATCCTCCTGCCTCCAACTCCCAAGTGCTAGAATCACAGAAGGGTACCACACCCAGCTTCCTTCAGATGTTAGAAAAACAGATGTTGCTTTCAGATAGCAACCCGAGTTTGGAATTAGCTTTATTGTTATTATAACAAAATGCCTGAGACAACCAAGAGAGAAAGCATGTTTGGGCTCGTATTTTCCAAGGTTTCAGGCCATGATTGTTTGCCCCATTGCCACAGTGAGGAAGCACATTGCTATGGAGGTTCATGGTTCAGGAAAGCCATCCATCTACTTCACCATCAGGTGCAAAAGACAAGGCAAAGGCCAACCTCCCACAGTCCTCTTCCAGGCACACTTGCAACAACCTAAAGTCTCCCATTTATCCCCACCTCTCTCTGGTTCCACCACCTTCTGCAGTACCATGCTGAGAAGCAGGCCTTCCCCACATTGACAGGGGGCATTCAAAATCCAAAGTACAGCAGGCCCAATCTCCACTTCTCCCTGAATCCACTGCAACCCTCAAGATGCAAATAGTGCATGCAAGGGCCCTGGGGGTTTCTTCTGGTATGCACTGCTTTCTTGGAGACATGGTAGGAGCGTGCCTCCCTACCGCCCACCCCCGGGTGCTGCTGCAGATGTGTGTCCGTGCCTCCTGATTCCGTTCCTCTTTCTGCAGCAGGAGCTACTTGGCCTTGCCATCCTCTGCACTTAATTTGAGAATATTTGTTCAATTTGAGTGTGTTTTTGACCTGCCAGGTATCTGTGAAACAAAATAACTCCTACTGATAGCTTCTTATCAAGAGTAATTTAAAAACATCCATCATCGACCGCTGAATGTCAGAAGAAAGGTTGAGAGAAATTCCTCTTTCCCTAAATATGTTTTCTTTCTGGCTCCTGTCAGCATCGTCGTCAATCCTGAAATTATAGTGTGCTATGGGAGACCTCAGAAATTGAGGCTTCGGAAATTGTTACAATGAGAACATACAAATCAGCCTGTGGCTCCCAGAAGCCCAGGACAAAATCAGCCCGGTAGATAGATAGGAGTCCCACCTTGTGTGGGCAGCACTGCAGGCTTTGAGGGGTTCATTAGCATTGGAGCACAAAATGAGCACCCTGGGGAGGCAAGGGCCCCTCCCTGCCATCCAGGCTTGAAGTTTAGCTGTAAATCAGTGACTCCGGGGCTCTGTTGACATGCGGGCTGTTCTACCTGGCTCCTGACAATGATTAAGCGGGATGAGGGAGAAAGGGACAAATGGGCATTAATAACACCTGCTATTTAAACAACCCTGTGATTTTCATTAAGGGGAAGTTGAAGGTTGTGTATTTTTAGTCCTTTCTGTCACCAAGCTAACAACTGGAGTCACTAGGACACCTGTCAACAGAGAGCCAAGAGACAGAGATGGGAGGAAGTGGCATAAGCATAAAGCACCAGCCGTAAAGGGAGACTTGCAGGACACTGGTGGGCACTCTGCAGCATGTACCTGCTACTGCTATGGATAATGCATAAGAAAAAGAAGTTTGTTTAGCTCACGATTTTGGGAATGGAAAGTCCAAATGGCCTTGCACCAGTTCTGATGATGGGTGCCATGGCTGTCACATCAAGGAAAATGGCATCAGAATTGTGAGAGCACCTGCTGAGGGAGAGGTCACATAGCAGACAGATCCAGGAGAACACAGAGAGATTGGTGTTCCTCTATCATAGCAACCGTCTCTTAAGAACCAATCTTGGTTGCAAAAGAACCACATTAATCGCCAATAACTATACTTGACGTTCCACCAGCTCAGTATTGCCACTCTGGGAGCAAGCTCCTATGTGAACCTTTTAGATCCCACTCAACCCATCTCTAAACAATAACAGAACCCAACTAATGTTGAAAGACTTGGAAGTGGATGGTAAGCATGGATGGGCTAGCAACTCTGATAAGTGACCACACGCTTTTGCCTGCCATGAGGTGGCACCACATGGCCAGCTTCTCCAGAGACAGCAGAGAGTAGGGACATCCTGTGATTGCTCGCCTAAGCAAGAAGGTTCTGAGACAAAGTTCCATCAAAGAAGAGGAAAAAGAAGAAGAGGAGGAGGAAGAGGGCAATGGAGATGAAAAAGAAGGGAGAAGGAAGAAGAGGAAGATTAGCATAAGGAAGGGGAGGAAGTAGGAAATGAAGGGAAGAACACAACTCCCCCTCCTAACTCGACTGTTTTTCATTTTTGGTTTTGGGTTTTTCGAGACAGAGTTTCTCTGTGTATCCCTGGCTGTCCTGGAACTCACTCTGTAGACCAGGCTGGCCTCAAACTCAGAAATCCTCCTGCCTCTGCCTCCCAAGTGCTGGGAGTAAAGGCATGTGCCACCACGCCCGGCTTTTAAGACTTCTTTTTGTGTGAAAGAAAAATAATCCCAAGTAGGATCTCTGTATTAGTTGCTATTAAGTTGTTGTAATAAAACGCCATGACCAAAGGCAACTTTAGGAAAGGAGAACTTATTTTGACTTATGGTTCTAAAGGGGTGAGGATATATCACGGCAGGGAAGTGAGGCAGTAGGCAGCAAGCGTTCAGTCGATGTAAGATATTGAAACTCACATGCTCCACTGCAAGCACAAAGCAGAGAGAGTGAACAGGAAGTGGGGTAAGTGTTCAGTCTCTCAACCCCCTAGTAACAGACTTCTCCACAGTACCTCCCCAAACCAACAGGTCGGAACTGAGTGTTTAAATACCCTAGACTTTGAGGGACATTTCTCACTCAAACCACCGATATCTTCCTCTGAAATCAAGTATTGTAATTCTCACCTAAATTAATCCTTGGTGGGTCTGCCAACATGCTTAAGTTATACAACTTATTGAAGAATAAAGAACCCATCTAAAGAAATTTCCATGAGCCTATGTCCTGTGTCCTCAACTGCAGGTACTTACAACCAAAAGAAGGGGATTTGCAAAAGCAGGCGACATGGCCAGTAACTGGAGGGTTGTGATGACTTCCAGATGGTATTTAAGATACTGAGGTGAGTGGATTCCCCCTGCAATATGGTTGAAATAAAAGCAAGCCCGCTGGTCTGAGGGAGGAGCCTGCTAATTGAAGCACCCTGTGGACAGTATAGACAGCAGGAGAGAGTCCTAAAGTGAAAGGAGGGCCTCTCTCTCAAAATACCACTCAAGTTCTTCAAAAGGGCTTCCTGCTTCCATTCTCACTGCGGATCAAGCTAGTGGGATGCAGAGAAGTCCATAGACATGAGCCAACCTTAGGATGTCCTCTGAGGCAGGACATTATATATGTATATATGTATGTATGTGTGTGTGTATATATATATATATATATATATACACATATGTATGTGTGTGTGATTTTTAAGTAAAAGATTTTTAACTGTTTAATTTTTGTTAGTGGTTTAATTAAACAACATGAAACTTACAGTCTAACTGTGTTAGCAATGAACAGCTCAGGGTGATGATGAAATCTATCGTGCTTTGCAGAAGACCTTCAGATTCTAGAAGGCTGAAACTCTGAGTCCATTTCCTCAGCTACAGTGTTATCATAAAAAAATAAATAAACTCTTTTTTAAAAGAACATGGATGGAATAGTTCGAGGTCTCTCCACTGGAAAGGTGAGGTCTGTTTCCCCACTCCTTAGGACAGTATGGTTTTTGTTTCCATTTGTGTGTGGTGTGCATGTATGTGTGTGTGAGTATTTAATGTATTTGAGAGCACATGTGTATTCATATAAGTGCACATGTACCTGGGGGGGGGACTGACTGAGGTATTTGATGGCTCTTCCATATTATTCACTGAGGCATGATCTGTAGTCAGTTTCAGAGTGAGAGATACACCCTAAACAGCTTGCTCTAGGGATCCCATGTCTCTGCCTGCTGAAATTGCAGGTGGGCTACCAGATCCACCAAGCACTTACATGGGCTCTAGGGATCCAAACCCCAGTCCCCAGGATGGTCTGAAGGCACTTTAATCACATAGGTACTTCTGAAGCCTCAGGCTGGTTTTAATATGGTGCATGGCATGTTCCAGAGCTTAAGCCACAAGAGACCTTTCCATCCTTGCCCACTCTAAGAATGCCCAAGACGTGGCCATAATTTTTCATGGAGGGCAAGAGGTTGGAAGCTAGGTGGAAGAAGACACCTCAGGCAAAGAAAGCATAAAGAACAGCCATGAAAATGGGGCCATCTTGGACCTCACAGTCCAGCTAATCCAGAGATGAATGCAGTTGTATGCAGAGATGAATGCTCAAGAAAAACAGCCAGTACCCTCAAGTACCCCAAGAAATGACAAATCCCTGTGGTCTTGGGTCACTATTCTTTTAGCTGGCTTACTATACAACTACAGTTAATTGACAGTGCCAACATTAAGGCAGCACTGTACATACGTTAACATTTTAAAGACTTGTTTTATTTTACATTATGTGACTCTGTGTGTAGTTATGTGCACCTAATTGTGAATGTCCCTGGAGCTAAAGTTATAGGCAGTTGTGAGCTGCCCAATGTGGGTGCTGGGGACTGAACTCGGGTCCTCAGTAAGAGCAGTCAGTACATTTTGTTTGTTTGTTTGTTTGTTTGTTTTTGGTTTTTCGAGACAGGGTTTCTCTGTATAGCCCTGGCTGTCCTGGAACTCACTTTGTAGGCCAGGCTGGCCTTGAACTCAGAAATCTGCCTGCCTCTGCCTCCGAGTGCTGGGATTAAAGTCGTGCGCCACCACGCCCGGCTAACATTTTTTTTTAAACTGCTGATCCAGCTCTCCAGATCGCAATGTTACAATTATTAGGTACATTACACATATACTATATCACATAAAAATAGAAGGTGTGGTAATTTGGGAGGTGGAAAGATTGAAAAACTTAGGCTGATCTTCACTAAGAAATGTGGTAACTATCTTATCACTAGTTTCTCTTTCTTCTACACATAATTTACTTTTTATTTTGATTGTGATATATAACCCACACAAGAAAACTGTTCTCCCAAAATGAATGTTAACATTTTTGTCATTAATATTAGCATGTGTGAATACACATGTACCCTCATACCTGTGAGACATACACATGCACACCACACACACATATATGCATAATGCCTTTCCCGCTTTGGTTAATATACACAAAACACAGTGAAGATACCTGTTCTCCAGACACTAGCCTATTTGCTTGGTTTGATTTGTGCCGTCAGTCAGGACTTACTAGGCAAATGCTGGTTTAAAGAGTAAAGTGAGAGGGTAGAGCTGAGTGGGAGAAGAGGCTGCATCGCACACAAAGCCCTGAGCTCAACTTGTAGCATCACAAAACTAATTAATTAATTAACCAATTAATTAAAGATGGCAAAGTGCCACTTAGCCTCCCACTTCAGAATCAGATCAAACTAGACCCATGAGAGGAGAGACCCCACACGGCCCCCACCTCTCCCTCAGTAGCTTTTGGCAGTTAAAGCTTGCTGAAGGAGGTAGAGATGTTTTCTTTCCTGGTGTGACCACTGGTAAGTTGCCCACCTCCCTGTGAATGACCCTTAGGCAACCCTAGGGAAGCTGTGAGCTGGGTCATCAAGAGAAAAAAGATATGAAAGTAGAAGGGAGTTGGTAAGAATGGGGGGCGGGGGAGAAGAGAGAAAAATAAAGGCATGAATGTTATCAAATTGCATTGTATACACATATATGTGAAAGCATCACAACAAAATCGTTACTGTGTATAATTAAAATATGCTAGTGGGGGCCAGTGAGAAGTCTCGGCAGGTAAAGCTGCTTCATATTAAGCCTAACAGATGGCCTGAGTTTGATCCTTGTAACCCACACGGTAGAAGGAGAGAACAGACTGTCGAAACCTGTCTGTTGAACAGATGTACGTGCGCACACACACACAGTCACAGGCACCTGTGTTGGAGGAGGAATGAACTGGGTTCCTCTTACATTAAAATATTCCCTGGTTACTCCAGAGGCTCTGTTCTCAGGAGCATGTGCCTCCCTGATCCTTACTTATCAGTGTTTCTCCATCACTCTTCTCTCTCTGGATGCTCCTCCATTCTGTAACCACCGTGCTTTGTTTGCTCCCTGCCCCTTTCTTCCCTAGAGTGTGCATTTCATTTCCCCTCCACAAGGATGGGCCCTGCTGACCTCAGGAAAAACATTTTGTCCTTGCCAATCTTTCTCTGTGTGGGAAGTGCGGCCCATCCTCACGTCTGTAACTGGAGGGCCAGATGATGATAGAATATCCAGGCTGCCCTCTGTTATTAGCAGCTTTCACCTGTGGTAAGACTTTACAAACTATGAACTCTGGATCAATGTTCAATCTGCTGTAAATTGGGGGAAATGCAGGCAAGGGAAGAAAAATAAATTCTTTCCATCTAAAGGAGAATTTGTGTGTTGTTAACTGGCTGTGTCCTTTAGTGCTTTTGATTGTAAAATAAAATAAGTGCTAACCCTCAAAAAAAGAAAACAGAAAGGAAGGAAGGAAGGAAGGAAGGAAGGAAGGAAGGAAGGAAGGAAGGAAGGAAGGAAGGAAGGGAGAGGGAGAGAGAGAGAAAGGGAGGAAGGAAGGAAGGAAGGAAGGAAGGAAGGAAGGAAGGAAGGAAGGAAGGAAGGAAGGAAGGAAGGAAGGGAGAGAGAGAGAGAGAGAGAGAGAAAGAAAGAAAGAGAGAAAGAGAGAAAGAGAGAAAGAGAGAAAGAGAGAAAGAGAGAAAGAGAGAAAGAGAGAAAGAGAGAAAGAGAGAAAGAAAGAAAGAAAGAAAGAAAGAAAGAAAGAAAGAAAGAAAGAAAGAAAGAAAGAAAGAAAGAAAGAAAGAAAGAAAGAAAGAAGAGAGAGAAAGAGAGAAAGAGAGAAAGAGAGAAAGAGAGAAAGAAAGAAAGAAAGAAAGAAAGAAAGAAAGAAAGAAAGAAGGAAGGAAGGAAGGAAGGAAGGAAGGAAGGAAGGAAGGAAGGAAAGAAAGAAAGAAAGAAAGAAAGAAAGAAAGAAAGAAAGAAAGAAAGAAAGAAAGAAAGAAAGAAGAGAGAGAAAGAAGAGAGAGAAAGAAAGCAAGCATAAATTCATTGTACTGACCAGGAATTAAGTAAAGCCCAGCAGTGGAGCAGAACACGCTTTGGGTAAAGAATGTCCCTGACAAGGGAAAAGATGTCCAACACCATGGACAGTCAACTTCTTTAACACAAAGCTATGTATCCTGTCCAACTTTTCCATAATCTGGTGCTAGTCACATTAGCTTTTGCCTACATAATCTCAGTGTTCATGAGGCAGAGGCAAGAGGATTGCTGCAAGTTCAAGGCTGGCTTGGCCCATAGTGAGTTCAAAGCTAGCTATAGCTGCATAAAAAGTTCCAGACCAAGGAAAACTCATATCTCTGAGTGCCTCCAAAAAGAAACTAGAGAGAGCACACACTAGCAGCTTGACAACACACCTAAAAGCTCTAGAATAAGAGGAAGAAAATCACCCAAGAGGAGTAGACGGCAGGAAATAATCAAACTCAGGGGTGAAATCAACCAAGTGGAAACAAGAACTATTCAAAGAATCAGCCAAACAAGGAGCTGGTTCTTTGAGAAAATCAACAAGATAAACCTTTAGGCAGACTCACTAGAGGGCACGGGGAAAGCATCCTAATTAACAAAATCAGAAATGAAAAGGGAGACATAACAACAGATCCTGAAGAAATCCAAAACACCATCAGATACTTCTACAAAAGGCTATACTCAACAAAACTGGAAAACCTGGATGAAATGGACAAATTTCTAGACAAATACCAGGTACCAAAGTTAAATCAGGATCAAGTTAACGATCTAAACAGTCCCATATCCCCTAAAGAAATAGAAGCAGTCATTAATAGTCTCCCACCCAAAAAAAGCCCAGGACCAGATGGTTTTAGTGCAGAGTTCTATCAGACCTTCAAAGAAGATCTAATTCGAGTTCTTCACAAAATATTCCACAAAATAGAAGCAGAAGGTACTCTACCCAATTCATTCTATAAAGCCATAATTACTCTGATACCTAAACCACAGAAAGATCCAACAAAGATAAAGAACTTCAGACCAATTTCCCTTATGAATATCGATGCAAAAATCCTCAATAAAATTCTCGCTAACCGAACCCAAGAACACATCAAAACAATCATCCATCCTGACCAAGGAGGTTTCATTCCAGGGATGCAGGGATGGTTCAATATACGGAAATCCATCAATGTAATCCATTATATAAACAAACTCAAAGACAAAAACCACATGATCATCTCGTTAGATGCAGAAAAAGCATTTGACAAGATCCAACACCCATTCATGATAAAAGTCTTGGAAAGATCAGGAATTCAAGGCCCATACCTAAGCATAATAAAAGCAATATACAGCAAACCAGTAGCCAACATCAAAGTAAATGGAGAGAAGCTGGAAGCAATCCCACTAAAATCAGGGACTAGACAAGGCTGCCCACTTTCTCCCTACCTTTTCAACATAGTACTTGAAGTATTAGCCAGAGCAATTCGACAACAAAAGGAGATCAAGGGGATACAAATTGGAAAAGAGGAAGTCAAAATATCACTTTTTGCAGATGATATGATAGTATATATAAGTGACCCTAAAAATTCCACCAGAGAACTCCTAAACCTGATAAACAGCTTCAGTGAAGTAACTGGATATAAAATTAACTCAAACAAGTCAATGGCCTTTCTCTACACAAAGGATAAACAGGCTGAGAAAGAAATTAGGGAAACAACACCCTTTACAATAGTCACAAATAATATATAATACCTTGGTGTGACTCTAACTAAGGAAGTGAAAGATCTGTATGATAAGAACTTCAAGTCTCTGAAGAAAGAAATTGAAGAAGATCTCAGAAGATGGAAAGATCTCCCATGCTCATGGATTGGCAGGATCAATATAGTAAAAATAGCTATCTTGCCAAAAGGTATCTACAGATTCAATGCAATCCCCATCAAAATTCCAACTCAATTCTTCAACGAATTAGAAAGGGCAATCTGCAAATTCATCTGGAATAACAAAAAACCTAGGATAGCAAAAACTCTTCTCAATGATAAAAGAACCTCTGGGAGAATCACCATGCCCGACCTAAAGCTTTACTACAGAGCAATTGTGATAAAAACTGCATGGTACTGGTATAGAGACAGACAAGTAGACCAATGGAATAGAATGGAAGACCCAGAAATGAACCCACACACCTATGGTCACTTGATCTTTGACAAGGGAGCTAAAACCATCCAGTGGAAAAAAGACAGCATTTTCAACAAATGGTGCTGGCACAACTGGCAGTTATCATGTAGAAGAATGCGAATTGATCCATTCCTATCTCCTTCTACTAAGATCAAATCTAAGTGGATCAAGGAACTCCACATAAAACCAGAGACAGTAAAACTTAAAGAGGAGAAAGTGGGGAAAAGCCTCGAAGATATGGGCACAGGGGAAAAATTCCTGAATAGAACAGCAATGGCTTGTGCTGTAAGATCGAGAATCGACAAATGGGACCTCATAAAATTGCAAAGCTTCTGCAAGGCAAAAGACACCGTCAATAAGACAAAAAGGCCACCAACAGATTGGGAAAGGATCTTTACCTATCCTAAATCAGATAGGGGACTAATATCCAATATATATAAAGAACTCAAGAAGGTGGGCTCCAGAAAATCAAATAACCCCATTAAAAATGGGACTTAGAGCTAAACAAAGATTCTCACCTGAGGAATACCAAATGGCTGAGAAGCACCTGAAAAATGTTCAGCACCCTTAATCATCAGGGAAATGCAAATCAAAGCAACCCTGAGATTCTACCTCACACCAGGCAGAATGGCTAAGATCACAAACTCAGGTGACAGCAGATGCTGGCTAGGATGTGGAGAAAGAGGAACACTCCTCCATTGTGGGTGGGATTGCAAGCTTGTACGACCACTCTGGAAATCAGTCTGGCGGTTCCTCAGAAAATTGGGCATAGTACTACCGGAGGATCCCGCAGTATCTCTCCTGGGCATAATTCCAGAAGATGTTCCAACTGGTAAGAAGGACACATGCTCTACTATGTTCATAGCAGCCTTATTTATAATAGCCAGAAGCTAGAAAGAACCCAGATGTCCCTCAACAGAGGAATGGATACAGAAAATGTGGTACATTTACACAATGGAGTAATACTCAGCTATTAAAAACAATGAATTTATGAAATTCCTAGGCAAATGGATGGACCTGGAGGGCATCATTCTGAGTGAGGTAACCCAATCACAAAAGAACTCACATGATATGTACTCACTGATAAGTGGATATTAGCCCAGAAACTTAGAATACCCAAGATACAAGATACAATCTGCAAAACACATGAAACTCAAGAAGAATGAAGACCAAAGTATGGACACTTTGCCCCTTCTTAGAATTGGGAACAAAACACCAATGGAAGGAGTTACAGAGACAAAGTTTGGGAGCTGAGACAAAAGGATGGACCATCTAGAGACTGCCATACCTGGGGATCCATCCCATAATCAGCCTCCAAACGCTGACACCATTGCATAAACTAGCAAGATTTTGCTGAAAGGACCCAGATATAGCTGTCTCTTGTGAGGCTATGCCGGGGCCTAGCAAACACAGAAGTGGATGCTCACAGTCAGCTATTGGATGGATCACAGGGCCCCCAATGGAGGAGCTAGAGAAAGTACCCAAGGAGCTGAAGGGGTCTGCAACCCTATAGGTGGAACAACAATATGAACTAACCAGTACCCCCAGAACTCGTGTCTCTAGCTGCATATGTAGCAGAAGATGGCCTAGTCGGCCATCATTGGAAAGAGAGGCCCATCAGTCTTGCAAACTTTATATGCCTCAGTGCAGGGGAACGCCAGGGCCAAGAAGGGCGAGTGGGTGAGTAGGGGGGTGCGGTGCGGGGAGGGTATGGGGGACTTTGGGGATAGCATTGAAAATGTAAATGAAGAAAACATCTAATTAAAAAAGAAATAAATAAAGTTCCAGGCCAGCCAGAACTATGTAATAATACCATTTCTTAAAAAATAAAATAAAATAAAAATAAAGCTGGGCAGTGGTGGAGTACACCTTTAATCCCAGCACTTGGGAGGCAGAGGCAGGCAGATTTCTGAGTTCGAGGCCAGCCTGGTCTACAGAGTGAATTCCAGGACAGCCAGGGATACACAGAGAGACCCTGTCTTAAAAAACTAAATATATATATACATAAAAATAAAAGGTAAGTTATGCTTTTTATTACACATTCTATTATTATGATGTCTCATTTCAACCTTTGAACTGAACAACACATATGGGACTATGTTTCCCCCCTCACGGAGCCATTCTAGCACTTTCTAATGGAACTTCTTATGATAAGTGAAGTGCTGAGCATCTAACATGCACTGGACTGCAGAGACAGCTTGAAGATCTGTGCTTCCTGTGGATGGAGGTCAGCCAGTCAGCTCACAATCCACTGTCACTCCAGCTCAAACCTCCATAGGCACCTGCACACATGTGACTTGCATACATACACATAAATATTTTCCCCTTATAAATAAATCTTGAACATGTATGGCTATTAACTCTTTGATATATAACCATTACAACTGAGGAAACTTCTCTTTAATGGTTTTATTTGTATTCGCTTGGGGTTTTTCTTATTATCTGTTTATTTATTGAGACATGGCCTCACTTTTATCTGAGCTCAAACTAGCACACTCAAGAGATTCTCCCATCACACATGCTGAGGTACCGGCATGCCCCACTGCACCCAGCTCAGTCTAGACTCAATGATTGCCTGTGATTAGTGGCTTTGAGCTTGTCAGTACTGGACACTGACGGCAATGGCCCCTCCCACGTTCTTCATCAGGCCCACTATCCTCCAGTTTCTTAAATATCATGAATATGTGATTGTCATCCAAAACAGAGATACCATACTCAGAATAAGTAAAGAAATCAAAGCATCTCCAAAGCTTGCATGATGTCACTCGGCTTGTTTCTAGCCCAGGAGATTCCATGTCCATAAATGATGGACAGATGCACTTTATCAGCATGGGGCACTGTGGGACTCTTACTTCTTCTGTTTTCCATACCAGATACAAGTTTCCATGAATGGAAGACAGGAAGACAATCTATTGTTTTACTCCCTCTCCTTCTCCCTCACCCTCCTCTCTCTCCATCCCCCCTCTCTTCTTCCTCATTCTCCTTCCCTCTCTATCTCTGTCTTTGTGTATGTCCCTGTGCATGTGTGTCTATTTGTGTCTCCCTCCCTTTCAAGTTGTGTCTCCCTGTCTCTCTCTGTCTCTGTCTCTCTGCCTGTCTCTGTCTCTTTCTGTCTCTGTGCATGTGTTTGTCTCTTCTGTGTGCCATTGTCTCTTCTCTCTGTGTCTCTCCCCCTCCCCCTCTCTCTTCCTCTCCCTTTCCTCCTGTGGTAGGAGCACATACTGATTACCACTGACCTTCTCGACAGCTAAAGTCTCTCTTCCCTGCACGCCATCCCTCCCAGGTACATAAGCTGTATTTTTGTGACTACCCAAATGCAGATATGAACTTTTGGGTATCTTTTCTTTTGGGTTCCCAGTCATGAAGACCGCTGTGGGCTTTGGTTCATACCACCAGCTGAAGGCAGATGCTCACCTTGCTGGACAATAAGAGGTGTCTATCTGGAAGAGGTGCTTGCCCTGAGAGAAAGCTGCCTTGCAGGTATGGTTTAAGAGAAAGTACTCTCCTCGGAATGGATTCCCATGCTTCAGAAAACTCTGCTTGTGAATGCAGTCAAGGCTTGGACCAGATCCCTAGCCGGCACCTTATGATTCCAAGTCATCTGAGAGCCTACCTGGGAGGACAATGATGTCTTCTATGCAACACGTGGGAAACTAAGGTGAAGATACTACCTTTAACTTTCCAATCTGCCTGTAAGATAGAAAGAAAATAATTGTCAGAAAAAAAGAATAAAAGTGACAAAACTTCTCTGCTTGTATTTTTTTTACATCCCAATCACAATTCCATTCCTCTCAGCTCCCCCTCCACCTCCCCTCTCCCCACATCCCCTCTCCCCACAATCCACTCCTCCTGTTTCCCTTAAGAAAAGCACAGGCTTCCCAGGGATATCAACCAAATATGATATATCAAGTTCCAATAAAACTAGGCACCTCCCCTAAGGCTGGACAAAGTGACCCAATAGGAGAAAAGGGTCCCAAAAGCAGGCAGAAGAATAAGAGACAGCCCCCACTACCACTGTTAGGAGTCTCACAGGAAGACCAAGCTACACAGCCGTAACATACATGCAGAGGGCTTAGGTCAGACCCACACAGGCTCCCTGTCAGTTGACTCTCTGTGAGCCCCCTATGATGCCATGTTATTTAATTCTGTGTGTTCATGACTCCTCTGGATCCTACAATCCTTCCTCCCCCTCTTCCACAGAATTCCCTGAGCTCCACCTAAAAGGTGGATATGAGCCTCTGCATCTGTTTGCATCAGTTGCTGGATGAAGCTTCTCTCTCTCTCTCTCTCTCTCTCTCTCTCTCTCTCTCTCTCTCTCTCTCTCTCTGACTGTATTTGGTTATACCCTATGTCTCTGGGCTTTTCAGCCTCTGGTTCCTGGCTCTCTAGACAGCATCAGGAATGGGCACCCTCTGGTGACATGGGCCCCAAGCTGAACCGCTCTGGTTGGCCACTCCCATAATTTCTGCACCACCTTTACCCCAGCACATCTTGTAGGCAGGAAAAACTCTAGGTCGAAGGTTTTGTGGCTTGGTTGCTGTCCCAATTCCTCCATTAGAAGTCTTGCCTGGCTAGAGCAAAAGGTTGGTTCAAGCTCCATCACTCCCCCCACCCCAATCACTAGAAGTTTTAGCTGGGGTCACCCTCGTAGATTCCTGGAACTTTCCATTGCACTAGTTTTCTACATTCCTCCCCCAAAATGCCCCCCAATTCCAATTGTGTCTCCTAGTACTCTCTCCCTCCATCCTCCTTCGCCCCCCGAGATCCCTTCTGTTCCCATCCCCACCTGCCCCCAATCCACTGACAATATCTGTTCTATTTCCCCTTACCAGGGAAATCCATGGATTTCCCCATTTGGGCTCTCCTAGTTACTTAGCGTCTCTGGGTCTATGGATTGTAGCATGGTTATCATTTACTTTCAGCTAATGTCCACTTATAAGAGAGTAGAGACCATGTTTGTCTTTCCAGGTCTGGGTTACCTCACTCAGGATGATTTTTTTCTAGTTCCATCCATTTTCCTGCAAATGTCTTGATGATATATATATATATATTGACAGCAGAGAGGTACTCCATTGTGTATCTGTATTTTATCTGTAGGCATCTATGAGGATCTGAGGAAGCCTTGAGTTACTGAGTCCATAGTAGATGAAGTCCTGCATGCATGTGTATTGTTTCAATGGGCCCAGCCAAATCAAGGATCGATGTCTGATGTCCAAAGCCTATGGGAGTGGCAAAGCCTTCCCTTGGGCTGAGGTTCAGAGGGTGGGCAAAGCCTTCTTCTGTCTGAATGTAAATGCTTATAGTGTATGTAAGCACAAGTGTTTACAAATGGTTGACCAGTGTGTGCAAAATCTAACAATTAGCAGCTTCTCCCTCCCAGATCCTTACAGCCTGGTCTCCCACAAAGACTTCCTACTATGACTACCTAACTGCTCTGCCCTGTAGGAGCTAGCTAACCCCTTCTCCCTGTGCTGTACATAAAAATCTGGTTGAGGTTCCAGGGTGTTGTATAGTTGGTGCCACTCCATCAGACGGTGCACAGACCAACTTCTTCCAGCTTTTCTATATGTATGTCTCTGTGTCTGTCCTTTCTTCCTTCTCTTGCAACCCGTCATGTTTCCAGGTCTCAGGCCATGCAGGAGACAGCATTAGTGCTTAGCACATATGTAAGTGCATTATCTGTGTGCCTAGTGCCCTCAGAGGCCAAAGAAGGCATTGACAGGTGTGAGCCACCATAGGAGTGCCGAGAATTGTACCCCAGTCCTCTGCAAGAGCAGCAAGTAACATCTGCACCCTCTCTCCAGTATGAGTAACAGTTTTATTTTTGGCTTGACCAGGCAGAGCACACAGTTAGATACCTGCAGCACAAATGAACCATGGGAAACCAAGAACTATAAAACTGGGCATGTTATCTTGAAGGTTTATAGAGATTACATAAAATTGAAATTGTACTCACTTCTTGTTGTTGTTTCTGTAGTCAAACAAACAAACAAACAAAAACAGGTGTGCATTCATTTAGTCTACTATCTTTGTAATTCAGAAATAGAGAGCCTGGTATGCATGAGCCCTTGTTTTAAACTCCACTTACACAAAAATAGATAATAATTAAGTACAAATCAATACATTAACTATAGGAGTGGCTTTGGTGCCAGGTAGTGAGGTGAACAGAAACAGAAGCAAAATAGAAAAAGCTCAAACAACTGAGCAGTAGAAATTTTTGATCTTGACTTTGGGGGCTATGCTAATGAGAACTGACACAAAGAAAGGAAGGAGGGAAGAAGGTGCTCCCAGCAGCTTGGGAAGGTGCTCCTGGAAGCTAGAGCATGAAATTCTTAGGTGGTGGCAGAAAGTTAGTGAAGCTGTCAGCTGGTGCAGTTGTGCAGAAAGTGAGTGCGGTCGCCTCAGGAGACTTTCTAGCATAGAGGAAGGTAGCACTTGGTCTTTTCTTGCTTTAGTAAAATGTGAGACAAGAACAGGAAGTGAGAGGGGGGCTGGAGATGTGTGGCTCGTCCCTTATGAAGCCAGAGGTGGGCGGAATGACTTCTGTGCGAACTTAAGGAAAGCTCAGCCTCCGAGTTCTCCTTTCCACAGAACATTAAATCTAGTCAATGCTTTTCAGGACCTTGATAGACTAGGAAACTTTCCTATCAGGATTTTTTTAATTACCCTCTACAAAATGGGGTTCCCCTATAATATTGTTTTAAGAATAAAAAAAGATTTTAATTACAATTTTAGGCTGCTATTTCAGTGAGCTGGCCCCTGGGCTTTCCTTCAAATGAGATGGCTTTGCTCACAGATTAGTCATTTATTCACTGATGTTTAGTGTCCTGCTTTGTTATCTGAACTTCTTGTAAATGATGAGTGTTTCCCTTGTGTACTGGGGACTTTACGTGTTGAGGTTTTTATTTAAACTATGGCATATGTCTTATTATAACTACATAAGTGGCTGAAGACAAACAAATTTTGATGGGCATATAGAATGCAGTTCACTGAACTTATCCTACACAAAGTCACCTCAAAATCACTCACTATCAAAATTTGTACTTTTATTTTTAAGAACAAAACTACACAAGTTTGAAAGAATGGTATCAACAATCAACAAATTTCCAGTTACTCTCACTTTGATATTTTGCTAGAGTGTGTACATGTATATGTATATAAATCATGCATGTGTGCATATGTGGGCTTGCGTATTTATGTGCATGAATGTATATATGCATGTTATGCATGAGTATATGTATGTATGTGCATAAGCCATGCATGTGTGCATATCTGAATATACTTGTTTGTGGACATGTGAGTGTGTACTTGTGTATACACGTTTATGTCATGAATGTGCACATAGGTGGAGGTATGCATGTATGGAAGTGTGTATAT
The DNA here is from genome assembly GCF_000001635.26 of Mus musculus. Taxonomy (NCBI): domain Eukaryota; kingdom Metazoa; phylum Chordata; class Mammalia; order Rodentia; family Muridae; genus Mus; species Mus musculus. The sequence continues at coordinate 147,216,009 of NC_000068.7, read as the reverse complement.
ACATGCATATCAGTGTGTTAGTATATGATGATATGTATGCATGTGTATATGTTATACATGTGTACATGTGTGTGGATGTTGCTTATATTCATATATGTGAGAATATTATTTCAGAGGAAGGCGTAACTATAATGACCATTTGTCCCGAGAGTCTCCACTGTGTATTCCATAAGCTCAAGAATCACCACAGTAATCCAGGAGGCAAATCTTTGCTTTAGAAAATTGAATATTAATGAAATAGTGCTGTATATAGCAATATTAAATATATCTAATATTATCTTCACTCTCCACCTGTCATCTCAACACTCTCCTCCATAGTAATATTCTTTTGAATCTAGGATTGCATTTTTGTCCATGTTACTCTGGACAGCTGAGAGCTCAGGACGCCTTGTGCGGGGCTGTGCCTCTTGTGAGTTCCCTTGCACTCTCCCGTGCCTTGTTCTCTCTGTTCCACTGTTGCACCAACACACTGCACTGGGCCTTCCTTGGTAATGAAAAATCCTAGAGGGCTCATCCCCTGCCTTAAGGACCCTCCTGGGGCTAAAGCCAGCTCCAAGTGGCAACCAGACTAGGAAGCCTGCCCTGTGGTGGCTTGGCTAATCACCCTCCCTTAGAGGACCCTAAGGAAATCCCAGAGCCTGGAGCTTAGATTCTGGAGCCAAAATGACTTCTTGGGATAAACTCTTCGTAAGCTATTTCCTGCTTAATAAGGATAATAAAAGATCCTGTTTAAAAGATTAAAAAAAGTAAATTGAAACAAGATAAATCAAGCAGAAACAAATGCACCTAATTGGATTTGAAATGAATAACAAAATCACACTGGAGAAAAGAAAGTGCTCAAATTTAAATAATTAATAAATAAGCAAATAAAGCCAGACATGGTGGCATTTACCCGAAACCCCAGTACTTTGGAAGCTCAGACAAGAAGTCATGAATTTGAGGCCAGCATCCCTGGAGGTAGTTCAGAGGATAAAACTTCCAAGCTTGACAAACTAAGTTTAATTCCTGTGACCAACATGGTAGAAGAAGAGAACTAACTCCAGAAAGTTGTCCTCAGACTTCCACACATGCACTGTGGCACAGGAGTACCCACATGTATATATGTACCTGTGCAGACATACAAGATGAATCAACTAATTAATTAAAATGTAATTTTAAAACATTTTTGTAAAATAAGAGTTTGCAGAAGCCAGGGATACACTATCAGACTCGAGTTTGAAAAGCAAACATGCACCGGTCGTGGTGGTGCACACCTTTAATCCCAGCACTTGGGAGGCAGAGGCAGGCAGATTTCTGAGTTCAAGGCCAGCCTGGTCTACAGAGTGAGTTCCAGGAAACCCTGTCTCGAAAAAAATAATAAAGAGAGAAAGAAAGGAAGAGAGAGAAAGAAAGAAAGAAAGAAAGAAAGAAAGAAAGAAAGAAAGAAAGAAAGAAAGAAAGAAAGAAAGAAAGAAAGAAAGAAAGAAAGAAAGAAAGAAAGAAAGAGAAAAGCAAACACGCAAACAAATTAAACCAAGGAGCCAGATGCAGTGTTCCATTCTTAGACTGAAACTTCACAACAGGGAGGCTGAGTATGTAATGCGGTGACTACATGCACTTATCCTGCACATAGAAGGCCTTGGGCAGATAAATAAATAGGTAAATAAAACAGAACAGACTAAACAAACATCAAACACTCGCTAAACATTTATCATGGCTGTGTGCGCTGCTGTCCTGAGGCTTTCTCACAGTCCTGAGCCCAAGAGCAGAGCAGAGGGTGATGTGAGAAACAGTCAGCTCAGTGGTGGTGTCAGAGAGAGCATGAGCTGTCCAGTATGAACCTCTCACTTTTATCATAGAGGAATGGATGGGGAGGGGGGAGTTTAACGCTTGAAAAGACCTAAAAGCTTCAGTTTTCCAGTGCCTAGGCCTGTCTGATGCCTTTGAAGCATGAGACGGTTGTGAGTACCTGTGCCAGGACACACAAAGGAGTGCTCAAAAAATATTGGGGCTAGGGCTGGGGCTGAAGAGACGGCTCAGTGATTAAGAGAGCATAGTGCTCTTCTGGAAGACCTAAGTTGATGCCCAGCACCCACAACATTGTGTAACTCCAGCTCCAGAGACTCCAATGCCTCTGACACACACACACACCACATTTAAAAATAATAAGTCTTTTTATTTTTTTTTTAAGTTGAATATAGGGGACAGGAATGATTGGCAAATGCCAAAAGGCATATTCCTGAAAACAATCTCAGGCGATTGAGGTGACAATGAGAGTGTTCGATTCTAATCCTTCAGATAAATTAGGATTCGTGCGCTCCTGCACACACAACTTAATTACTTTACATCTTCGAAAAGGTGCTGTCCTTAATAAAATAACCCAAAGTTGCTGGGAAGGCCAAGGCCCTACCAAAGGGCCCTTCAGGTAGAAGACTGTGTCCTAAGCCGTGGGGAACAGCAAGAAGAGCTTTTCTTCCCCAGTGGGTCCTGTGTGGAACAGGATAAAGGACCACAGTGCAGAACCTAAAGACCAGGACTCACACCACAGGCTACCCTGCCCATTTCTGGCACACAGGGTACCAGGATCCATTGCCTGGGAACAAGAAAGAAGCAAGCCCAGAGTGTGCTGTCTCTGCTCACCATGCCTGTCAGTTTTCTACTGCTGACTGGTCAGTCACCAGTGAGTGAATGAACCAGACAGTTAACCCTGGTGCAAGTGTGTGGAACCCTCTGCTTAGGGTCAACACAGGATGGCATTCCCCAAGAGCTCATGGTCTTCTGGGCTCACTAGCAGTTGGCAATATGTATTCCTTGTGGTTATCAGACTGAAACGTCCGACCAGGGTCTTCCATGGAGGCCTCCACTCCCACTGGAAGCTCTTGGTTGCCGGCTACATGGTTCCCACAGGGTTGCACTGACAGATCCAGACCAACTCCAGAGTTATTTCCAAATGTTTCATTCTCCTTCACTGGGATGGTACGAATAGTTCAAGCCTGCTCAGATAATCTGCTAATGATGACCTCAAGGTTAAACAACTGGGAAGTGAATCACGGGAGTTCACAATCCTCCCCACAGTCAAGGGATAGTCATACACCTGTGTGTGCTGGGAAGCTACAACATGGCAGCCACTGTATGATTATGCTACTACCACCAGGAGGCCAAGAGGAATGTGGTCCTGCTGTAGATAGCCACAGTATAGACCATCAGAGTGACCTATACCCTAAAACTTAAATCAGTTGCTTAAAATGTGTTTTAAAAAATTGAAAACAGCAACGGAATTTTCAGTCACTTGTCTCAAGAATATAATTAAAAGCCACACACTGATATATACACAAAATAATGAGTAATGTCTGTAATGTCAATCATAAAATTCAAGACCAACTAAACACCTGACACTCAGGGGACTGGGGAAGAAAGTTACAGAGCACCACTTGTAATGCAGACCTGTACTTGCTTATACAGAAAAGCATCTTAAAGACCTAGTCAAACAGAAAAGTGCCTTACAGTGCAATGCTATGGAATAACCCCCATTTATTTTATTTATATTATAAATAAATATACCTGTGCATTTAAAATGCCAAAGCTGCACAGATCAAGTTGTCCCTGGTTTCGATCTCTCTGGGCTAGTATTATAGAGGTGTCTTCACCAGAGTGTTTTAGTTAGTTTCAACATGTAATTGTCTCCCAATAAGCCAAAAATATCATGTTCCTTATGCTTTGAGAAAGAACAGGGAACCCCAGAGCACAGCCCATCAGCTGAGAGTCAGGTTTTAGGCTCTAGGCTCAGTCCAAGCACTTGGAAAGAGAAGAAGAGTAGGGGACCTCAGAGGAAGACATTTTCTCTTTCTGTCATTAAAATGGCAAAGCAATCTTTCTTTCTCTCCATCTTTTCATAGCGAGAAAAAAAATTTCACACTACCTTGTCTAATAATACTAAATTGAATGTCTTTTCGGAAAAGAATATTTGAGTTGCTTGCTGATGAGTGACAAGTCCTCAAACCCATAAAATGCACAGAGCTTTGGGACTCGTGGAATCAGGCGAAATAGAGCCAGAGAGCGTAATATGCATTTCTAGAACAATACGGCAATAACTGCAGGCTAAAGCACCATCATTCGCGTACTACAAATGTATTACTTGCATATTAGTTTCTGATTCATTTACTTCCAAAATTTGCTTATTCCTTCTGTTAAAACATTGCAAAAACTACCATCAGCCAGTTCATCTTAAAAAAAATGCATACTGGCTCTCGTGTCAGACTGATTTCTCAGTGTGTCATTGCGGTTAAGTTATTCTACATCCAAAAGCTAATACTCTGAAATAATAACAGATTTCAGCATTGCTAGAGTATTAGCTTCCAACATGTGGCTGTCTTTGCATGTTAAGAATTAATACAACCACCAGCAGCCTCTCGTTTGTTTGCCTCCCAAGTTCTCGCGCACAGGCTTATGTGTCTGTCAATCAGCTGTATTTCATCCAAATAATTCCACATTGTAGTCATATTTTAGAAATGCCAACTTTAAAAAGAAGGGATGTTCTTCATGGCTGCTGAAAACAACAGGAAGTGAAAATTCAGGTAAGCAGTGGGGGCCTTCTGGGAGCTCCTCACAGGAAGCCCAGACATTGCTGTTGCTGCTGCTGCTGCTGCTGCTGCTGCCTGCCTGGGAACTCATGCACTGAAGGTCATTGTGGGAACTGCTTCTTCTGGAAAAAGATGGGACTACTCTCAACTCCATCAAGATGGTGAAGTACTTTCTTAGGGGTGCAGTCCCCTGAGGAACTGTAGTAGTCCACAGGCCATCCCTGACAATGGTGTATGCCATCTAGATTGTAAGGCAACAGCAGTCCGGGCACCATCTGTGCCGCTAGATGTGTATGCTCTGGGCTCTGCTCTGCTCGATGCAAGAGGTCAGTGTCCCAGCTCACATTTGGTGTCCTGAGCAGTGCCCTCTAGAAGTTTGAGAACAATGAGGTTTCCTGCCCCCCCCCCTCTCTGTCTGTCTCTCTCTCTGTCTGTCTGTCTCTCTGTCTGTCTCTCTCTGTCTCTGCCTCTCTCTGTCTCTGTCTCTCTGTCTCTCTCTCTGTCTCTCTGTCTCTCTCTGTCTCTCTCTCTCTCCCTGTCTCTCTCTGTCTCTCTCTGTGTGTCTCTCTCTCTGTCTCTCTCTGTCTCTCTCTGTCTCTCTCTGTCTCTCTCTCTCTCTCTCTCTCGTGTGTGTGTGTGTGTGTGTGTGTGTGTGTGTGTGTGTGTGTGTGTGTGTGTGTGTATCAGAAGTTGACATCAGGTGTATTGAGTCAGTTGTCACTGAACCCAGAGCTTAACTGTTTGGCCAGGCTGGCTAACCTACAAGCTTTGTTCTAGCCATGGAATTATGGGCACCATCATGACCAGCTTACATGGGCACATACCATCATGACCAGCTTACATGGGTGCTGGAGATCTGAATTCAGGTCTTGCCAACTGATCTATGTCCCCAACCCTCCTGCCTGGTACTGCTGAGTACCATGTCCCATTTTACAACACATCTATGTGTCCATGCCTGAAACAAGCAACAAGCACCAGTTTCAGCTAAAATCTCTGAGTTCAGGGCTGACAATGGCTTAGTCTGCACATGGATAAAAGAGCCAGAGAATTCAAAGATGCCGTTCACCCCTAGAACACACGGCCTTGGTACATGACCCCTCCTTGCAAAAAGCCAAGCTTTGATCAAGCTAGAGAACTTCCAGCCAGTTTGAGAAACGATTTTGTAACTAGCAGATCTTCAAAGGTCTTGAGCAGGTTTTTCACCTGAGGCCTGTCTGGACGGGCAGATGACCACAGTGGGAGAACTTGAGACCCACAGAACACATTCCTCAGCTGATAATGGTCAAGATGGGTGTGTCAGTGACTGTGAAGCCATTAAAGAAAGGGATTCTTCAGCCCTGACATGGAAATGAGGACAAAAGACATAAGCCTGTGACCATAAACATCTTGGTCTCAGCGACTAGACCAGTCTAAGGCAGCCTCCTGCAGGGTGTAATTTCCTTTGACTGCTTGCATTTTGAATTCTACCCTCTGGTGAATATGTATGGCTTCCATCAAAAATAGTGTTCTCATGAGACCTAACATGCAGAAGAGCCACCATTGCCTGGTTTGGGGCATGGCGGGTGAGATGCTGTATCTACACCCATGAAATTTTAAAAACTTGGTCCCTGATAGGGAAAACTGCCATCCAGCATCCACTTGACCATAAGAAGTTTCTTTTGTGTGTTTGGGAGCTACCACAGTGTGAGGATCCAAATTCACAAATGATGCATTAAAGTTACACTTTAAAAGGGGTTGTGAGTTAGCTTAATGATGGGGCACATGCCTCACAGGTAAGTTAAGTCCTCCACAGTGCATCATCTTTCTGAGAAAACACCTTGGCGGGGATACACAGACACACAGCACACTTCTGGAAAGTGTGAGGCTGGTCATCAGTGACATGAAGAGAGAACAGCTTTTGATCAGAGGACCCATGAACTCAGAGCCATGAAGTCATGTGAAATGGATCTCAGGTCACATGCTGTCTATCACTCAGCTCCAGGCATGGTCACTCCCACTGTCTCTTGGGATTTCTCTTCTGTGCATTTGTGTCCCATCTGCTTAGTTCCTCAGTATCACTTACAGATCCCCTGCTTTCGAAAAAAAAAATCATCTCCTTCAAGTTCATGGCTGTGTCTTATATCACAAGGCCTCCTCAGGTCTTACAGCACACAGACCTGCTCTTGCCTCATCTAAATGTAAATTCCCTCTTATATGCCATGGTCAAAGGATTCCCCACCTGAGCTTAACCCTGAGGGGTCTGTGTCCACTACACACACACACACACACACACACACACACACACACACACTCCTGTTCTTTTGAGAAAAATTCAGAGAAATGGCTTTCTAATGCTGATAAAAGCTCCCCTTGTAAAACTGTAATGGAACCAGAGTTTGTGGGACAGTGCCGAGATGAACAGAAAGCAGAGAGTGGTCAGCCTTCCTCTTCTGCAGATGTCTGTCGTTCCAAGCCCTGGTTCAGGCAACAAGGCCAGGGACTGACGGCTGTAGGACAGAGTTCTTTCAAAGGCTGTGAAGAAACTTTGGAACTCTGTAAGGACCAGCCAGTCGACAAACCCAAAGGCTCTATATGATTGATATGTGTGAAAGTGCTAAGCAAAGGCTTTTAACCCCACAGCTCTTCTGAGAAACTTATAAATAAGAACTCTCCTAAGGGTTCGGAAATATGGGACTTTCCAGGTAGTTTTCTGGAACAGTATTTATTGGGATGGAATTTGGGGAACAACTTAACCTTCGTTATCAAGAATTAAGAAAATTTAAAAGCCAGGGATGGTGGCACACACCTTTAATTCCAGCACTTGGGAAGCAAAGACAGGTGGATCTCTACCAGTTCAAGGCCAGCCCAAACTGCATAGAAATTTCCAGGATAATCAGGGCTACATAGAGAAACCTCATCTAAAAAAAATCAATTAATTACAATTAAAAATTAAAAAAAGAAATGTTATGATGCATTGAGGGGAGGGATGGGAGAAAGAGGAGAGGAACAAGATGAAGGTATAAGTCACACAAAGATCTTCACGATGTAGTGATAAATGAAAGAAAGCATTGGAGGACTCAGGACAGTTGAGTGGTATGTAAGCAAGGGCTTAGAGTCAATGCCAAGAGAGGAAGGAGGAAGAGGGAGAGAGGAAGGAGAGAAGTTAAGAAAAAAGCAAGGAGAGAGATGGAAGGTAAGGTATCATACAGCATGTGTACAGTATGATAATTCTCTCATATATAGATAATATACTATATATTCAATGTATATGAACATATATACATTGTATGTTTAATTATAGGTCCAGTGTTACTCATGTGGGATTTTGTATGAAGAAGAAAGTTATCTTTCTTCAGCACACATTGTTTCCATCTGTTGGGGGGAGGAAAATAATAGATAAACAATTTTATTTCCTTCACAGACTATGTGGGAAGGGTTATCCTAGGTCAGCTCCAGCAGGACGCTAACTAGCTGTAACTAAACTAACCAGAAGCCCATCCAGTCCCAGCGCACCATCTCTAGGAGGACAGCAAAGGGCCAGCCATAAAGCTGCACTCCTTCTACCCTTTGGGGAAAACCCAGGCCTCTCCCTGATGTCAGGACACTGCAGCCGCCATGTTCTTCCTGTCCATGGAGCCCACAATTACTGCAGAAACTGCAAGATGAAGCAAACCCCCTCCTTCCCCTCCTCCTGTTCCTCTTCTTTCTCCTTCTTCCTTACCTTCTGTGCCCACTCCTCTTTTTCTGCCCTCTTCCTTCATAGTCTTACAGGCAGGGACTCACTTGCAGCTCACGTTGGCCTTGAACTTGTGCTAACAGCCTCCCACCTCCTAGGATTACGGAAGTGCACCATCACTCAGATCCTATACTACTTCTCTAAAATATTCTAGGGTTTTTGGGTTTTTTGGTTTTTTTTTTAGTAAATAACTGGACAGATACAATAATTCTAAATTCAATTTCAATCATTGGCACCACCAAACTGCATTTCTTTTCTTTAGCACTTAGAGTAGGATAGATAGATAGATCAATAGATAGATAGATAGATAGATAGATAGATAGATAGATAGATAGATAATTATAGGTGTAATTTTATTAGTGTTTATTACAATTACTTATTTTTACATGCGTGTGTTTGGGTACATGCACCATGGTACACATGTGGGGGGTCAGAGGACAACTTTTGGAACTCAGTTCTCTCCTGCTACGGTGTGGGTTCTGGGGATTGAATTCAGATGGTCAGGCTCAGTGGCAAGCACCTTTATTTCATCTGTCTCAAGGGCCTGGTGTGGAGAGCCGTGCCGTGAGCAATCGCCATTATAAGATGGCACTGGCTTCCACTGCGCCTAACTAGTAAACAAGCCTTATGCGCAAGTGCAAGAGTGAATTCACGCCCAGTCACTGCCCATCTTGGGGCATAGTAATGGGGTGATGGGCGAGCAACTAATCAGGTGCTGAAACGTCACGCTGCGGGCTATATAAGCAGCGCCATTTTCTGGGTTCTGGGTCTTCCTGAGAAGTAAGCAATAAAAGCTTTGCCCTAGAAGGATCCGGTTGTCCGAGTGAATTCTTGCCGGTGAGATACTAGCTTGGGCGAGAGCCTGGCAATTCATAATTTTACCCTTGAAAACACCAGCTAGGGGCTGTCCAGCCTGGCAGTTTAAGTTCAACTGTCAGAACCCACATAAGGAAAGAATGAGTTCCACACATACACCGTAATATGTGTGCATACGTGAACACATGCACATGCTAAGTAATACAAATAGATATTACAAAAGATATTACCAAAATGAAATAAAGTAAACATTCAATCCAAAATTCCACTGTGCGTCTATGTAATCATATGCTGTGAGCATGGGTAACCATGAACACTCACTCGCTAATGATACAGCATTTATGGGCTCCCCAGTGTGGGTGCTAGGAACTGAACTTGGGTCCTCTGGAAAAGTAGCAAGCTCTCATAACTACTAAACCATGATTTTAGCCCCTTATTTGTGGTCATGATTGACAAAAAAAATTCAAGATGCTGAACATTTAAAACCAGTTTATACTCATAAGCTTCAGAAAGATACAAGGATGATATTTAATTTTTACTTATCAATGTTTTGTTTTTGAGATGGGATTGCCTTACGTTGCCCAGGCTAGCCATAACTTGGAGTCCTCTCTCTTCACTCTCCTGAGTAACTGGGAAACCCAGTTACTGACAATAACTAGATTTTAAAAGACTAGTCAAATGAGGCACAGATGCCTGTAATCAAGCCTAAGACTTAGAAGGCAGAGGCAGGAAGATCAGAAGTTCAAGGCCAACTTCTCTTGAAGCCCATCTGCAAAAGAAAGAAAAACAGAGATGAGGAAAGAAAAGAAAGGGACTGGGAATATTGTTCCCTTGGGAGCACACATTCCTAGCATACACAAGGCCATGGGTTCAATTCTCAGCACTGCACAAACCAGGCACAGTAGCTCATGCCTGTAATCCTAGCACTCAGAATCTAGAAGAAAAGAATGAGTCAAGCAACCCCCAAACAAGTTTCCTTTCCTTCTAACCTCACCGGAAGGAGCAAGTGAGTCCTATTCTCTTCCTGCTTAAACTTATTTAAAATCAACACTCAAAAATTATTAGTTATCCTACCCTACCCACCACCACAAAAACAAACAAACAAACAAAAAAACACCCACCAAGAAAAAGGGAAGGTAAATATATTTAAGTATGACGGGCATCTTCAAAAGTTCAAGATAGAGTCATGTAGCACCATTCTTCTTAGTACAAGTAAAACAAACTCTCCTGTTCAATTAAGGACCAGAACATGAGTCTATCAGTAGTGATAGATGCTGCATTCACAAAAACCAGCAGCTTTCTTGTTCCCTCCAGCACACCATATGTAACCACTTCTGGGAGTCTAAGTAGAAGAATTCTAGATACTGGTGTATGTCATGCTCTTGTTGTACATAGGACTCATCTGTTCTTGGCCACAAGGGCCTGCAGGAAGTCAGTGACTGTCACAAGACTGCTTCCATGTGAAAACCATGGTCCTGCACCTAAATGACCTCTTGATTCCACAGACTTGGGCCAAGAGAAGAGGTGTGTTCAACATCTGGCTGCAAACAACGCTGAGGCTCAGACAATGAAGTGGTATTTCCCCCAGGATGGAAAGCCGTGCTCTGGAGAATAAACAAACTTCTGAATGCTATCTGTAACAGCTCCATCTGCTGGTTCCCAGATAATGTTACAGATCTGACAGGTGGCCATCGATCATATTGATCCAATAATAAACACTGCATTATAATGGGAGTTCTGTCGTTTTTTTCTTCTCAATTCAGCCAGAACTGTGCCTGGGCCAGACACCAGCCAGCATACACAAACAGTGACTGGAGATGCCAAAATAGAAAAGAAGGGCTGCCTTGGGGGATGGTCTAGATAAATATAGAACTCTCCAGAATAAACGGCACCATAAAGGGACAGTGAGGCCCCTTCTGTCTCTCTTTGTGGCATTAGACAATAGTCCTTCCTCTTCTGTCCCTCAGGTTTTCCTCCCACAAGATGAGAATAATGACACTTGTAACTCGGGTCCAAGTGATGTTAAGAGGATTACTGTAATGAGCCCTTGCTTGGAATGCTATGAGCTCCTGAAAGCCACGAGCCTATGAAGACGAAGACAGAAGCATTGTAATTACATCTCAATGCTCAAATGGAAGTTATTAGTGAGCCAAAAATCTTCCATTAATTCAGTGAAAATTATATATCTATCAGAGACATGTAGTTCTGTGGTGAGATATCAAAGGAAGGGGTGCCAAAGAGAAGAGACGGTGAACACAGTGCGGGCAGAGCTCTAAGAGACCAGGTTCACAGCAGTTTTCTTAGAGGGAGCATAGGACCAGCTACTTTTCTCTTTTCTCCAAGCTGTTGCTACACACATGCCCATTTTTCTAATGGAATTTGTCCAACTCTGCTGTCTTGTCAGTTTAACTGATACCCACGAAAAATGATCTTACAGAGAGAAAGTTTTAGAAGTCTCCAACTGTGGTCACACAGATGGACCCATTTCTGGGCAGGATGCTGGGTGGCCGTGCTGGAAACAGAGGTCAACTGCTCACCTCATGGCTGTGAAGTAAATGGAAGCAAGATGGAAGAAGAGGAAGGAGCTGTGTTCCCACAATCCCCTTCGAGGGCACACTCCAATGACCTGAAGACCTCTCCATAGGCCCTGCCTCTTTTTTTCTATCTCATTCGATCTTCTTGTTCTTGTTATTTTGCTCAGCACATAGAATGAGTTTTGTTGTAATGTTTTCATATATATTATTACACTTTGTTCTTCTGCTGCTCTTTTCTCACCACCCCACCTCTCCCCATCTCCTCGGTCCCCTTCTCCCTCCCAAGCAATCCCCCTGCTTTCATAAGACACATATTCCATATCCACCCACTGTTATCCCTCACATCTCCCTTCAAATGTTTTCTTCCCCTCTTGAAGTCCCATGTTTAACTTTCAGGGGGTGGGGAACAGAAGTCAGCATCATATGTCTTCACATATAAGAAAAAAATATGTGATTTTTTTTTCTTTCTGAACTTGGCCTATTTGATAACATGATTTCTAGTTCCATCCATTTTTTTCATATGTCAAAACTTCACTCATCTCTACAAATGAATGAAAGCCTGTTCTGTATATACACCACATGGTCTTTATCCATCCAGTTCTTGTTGGAAATCTAGGCTACAATCCATAGTTCTGCTACTATGACTAGTAAGCTATAAGCTTATTTTGTAAGTGTCTCTGTGGTATACTGATGTCAAATACTTAGGGTACATTCCAGAAGTGTAGTTGCTATTAGTATTAGTTGTTTGTTTTGTTTTGTTTTGTTTTGTTTTGTTTTGTTTTGAGGAGCCACCATACTGAGTCCCATAGTGCAAGCCCCATTACCTAAAAGATACAATTCTCAATGGTGCCACTACAGGAATCACACCTGAACATGTACGGACAATGAAGATCCAAAGCAGGTCAAGCATGGTGATGCACATCTGTAATCCCAGCACTTGGGAAGCTGAGATAAGAAGATGGTGAATTCAAGACTACCCTAGACTACATAATGCGATGCTGTCTCAAAAAGGCACACTCTAAAAAAAAAAAAAGAAAGAAAATTCAAATCAGGGGTTCTCAATCTGCAGATCATGATAATTTTGTGGTTGGGGGGTCACCACAACATAAGATATTAAAGCATCACAGCATTAGGAAGGTTGAAAATCACTGATCCAAACAATAGCAATATTACTGTCGTAGTTAGGGTTTCCATTGCTGAGGAGAGACACCATGACCAAGGCAACTCTTACAAAGGGCAACATTTAATTGGGGCTGACTTAAAAGTTCAAAGGTTCAGTCCATTATCATCATGGCAGGAAGCACAGCAGTGTCCAGGCAGACATGATGTTGGAGAAGGAGCCAAGAGTTCTACATCTTGATCTGAAGGCAGCCAGGAAGAAGACTGTCTTCCAGGAAGCTAGAAAGAGGGTCTCCAAGTCTACCCTCACAGTGACATACTCCCTCAGACAAAGCCCCACCTACTCCAACAAGGCTATACTTTCTAATAGTGCCACTTCCTGGGCCAAGCACATTCAAACCACCACAATTACTATTCAAACCATTTTATTCACTTAAAAGTTGCAGCTTTCTAAATGCATATGAAATACTGCACAGCCAAACCCAAAGCATGTACACTCAGAGGCCAGCACTGACACTGGACTAAATATGGCATTGGGTCTTTAAGCCCTCCATGATCTTTAACATTCTCATCGCATCCAAAACACTGATCTTTAGGATGCAACCTTATTTGGAGATATTTACAGAGCTTAACAAGTAGACAGGTGGTCACTGGGATGTTACCAAATTGAGTATGATGGATATCTTCACTCTTAAAAGCAGAAGGGCTAGGTTGAAGCTGACCTATAATGCTAAAGCTCCTGGCTAGCATGCACAAGGCACTGGATTTAATCACCAACACTGAGCGATCTCCATCCACAGGGTCTGGGGACAGAGACATTGCAGATATACACAAGTGGAAGAGCCATGGGAAGAACACAGTCATCTCTAAGCTAAAAACGGAATCCTGATACAGACTCTTCTCTGCTAGCATGTGGGTTTGGGACTATAAATGATTGTTTAAGCCACTCAATTTATGGTACATATTACTCAGTTCTAGCAAACTCATACACCAAGTAAACACAGAGCCTAAGTAAAAATAATTTCTGAAGCTAATGACTGGGTAATTTTTTTCAAGAAACAAGACCAAAGACACTGTAGTTCCTCTACAACAGGCCAAATGAACTGGTTCTTCTTCTGCGTAGTCCTTACCATACAAACACTTCTTATATGATGCCAGTAGTATGGCTCAGTGGCAGATCATGCACATGGTTGCTGTATCAATACCCAGTCCTGAAATAAAGAAAAAAACAGCCCAAACAATTTAAAGTCTTAAACTCAACAAGATTTACAAATTCTCTGATGATCTCTAAAATTGACAAGAGACGGGAGTGGCAGGAGAAACCTTTCCCTCCTCACCAAGCCCTTTATCAAATTCACCTCCATGGTTTCCCATTGAAATTGAAAACTGTCAAAGAATCACTGAGATTTATGATGAGGGTTTTTTTTTTCCCCCAACAGCAGCATCAGCACCAGCTACAACTTGACAACCATGATCTAGATGACAATTTTGTGATTGGTCCTAAATGTAATTTTTTTCTTCCTCTGATGCTGTAATTGCTCTGGCCTTATCATTTCCTTTATTGTGATATCAGCCATGATATTCACACACACACACACACACACACACACACACACACATCCCCCCCCCAAAAAAAATCACTCAAAGAGCTAAACTCACTAGGGTCAGATAAATATAACTTCACCAAGAAAACCCTAGGGGGCTCAAAAACTAACTTGTAATTCAGTCAATGGATTGCCCATCACCTATGGGAAGCTCTCTGGATGAAGTACAAGGAAGTTTAATTTCCTACCTTCACCCTCTCACCCCTAACACATAAAAGGATCAGGGACAGCAACTACCTGATTATTACAGGAAATACCAGTTGCACTTGATCTCTGTGCCTTTCTGTATTTTACTTCCAATGATATAAGGGTGGCCAAATGCCTTCCAAGGAAACATAAGCTGCTTCTTTCTCTCTGATTTTAAATGTCAAGCAATATGCCTTCCTTTGGTAGAGTCTCTCTTGGTAGGATACTCCCCAGGCTCCACCCATGCCCACCTTCCCTCACTCCACTGCCACAAGAAGAACGAATGACAGAGGAGAGCGGAGGATGTTGTCTGTGATTCATGAAGTGAGGAAGGTGAACAGTGAACCTGTGGGCAACTACGTTGTTATAAGAAACAACGCCCAACCTCTAGACTACCCTGAGCCTAGAACACCTAACTTTGGGACTCAGCCCCACTCCTGCCCTGTTAGAGAACTATGCCATTCAGACAGAAACTTCTGACCAGAAACCAAAGAGTAAGACTGGTCTTTAACATGCAAATATTAATATGCAATACTTCCAAGACTGGAGGGTGTAGCTCAAAGGTAGATAGGCATGCTCCTGGTTTTTGGTTGCAATAATCCTATAAGCCAGAGGCACTGAAAATGATATGACTGCCCATTTTAAAGTTCTCATCTTCTATTCCATGCACCTTTTTTTTTTACTAGAAAACAATAAAATGTGTCATGGAACAGGACTTTATTTAGTCCTGAACGCTGGCAGTTGAGACAGTGTCCCTCACTGCTGTCAAAAGAATGGACTGAAGAAAAAGAAAACTACAGCAGAATACAAAACAAAAAGGAACAGGAGCAGGCCAGGCATGACGGTGTACAACTTTAACTCCAGCACTCTGTAGACAGCGGGCAGGTGGAATTCTGAAAGCTTGAGGACAGTCTGGGCTAGAAACTGAATTCCAGGATAGCCAGGGCTGTTACACACAGAAACCCTGTCTCACATGAGAGAGAGAGAGAGAAAGAGAGAGAGAGAGAGAGAGAGAGAGAGAGAGAGAGAGAGAGAGAGAGAGAGAGAGAGAGGCAGACAGCGAGTCAGAGAGACAGAGACAGAGAGACAGAGAGAGAAGCTTAGCATGGTGACACAGGCCTGAGATCACAGCTTAAAGGGGGCTGAGCAGTAGTTCAAAGCCAGCCTGGGCTACATTGTGATTTTTTTTTTTGAGAGGTAGGGAAAAAGACAGATGTGAGGAGTGGAGGGTAGGGAATGGTAAAGAAACAGGAATGGAAGCAGAAAAGCAGACACCCTGAGAGATGCTGAAAATCGGTGTGGAAGCAGTTGGTGGTTATAGAGCATCTACACAGAAGCAAAGAACACTGAACCAACACCATGGAGTCATTCACGTAAATGAATGACTCAGCGATCACTAACTCACATGAGCTGACCTGGCAGCCAGCCATAGATAGAAGTGATTTGCCTCCTTTCGAGACACACTCTGGTGCCCCACCTGAGGTGTCCTTAAGCCATATGTGAAGTGTGCTTCTATTAATGCTCTGGGACTGACACTTAGCTTGTAGCTGTACAGAGGTAGGATAGCAAGAAAAATACAAGAAAAGCAATCTGGCAAGGCCAAAGTATAGGGTGGCCTACCAATGCCCTGGATTCTCCAAAGTCCATGACAAGGGGGAGAGTAGAAGAAAAGCGGTTGGCAGAGAAATAATGTAATGCATTTCAAAAGAATAAAGACATTAGCCAAGCTTTCAAGGCTGGTATATAGCTCAGTGCTATAAACCTACTATATAGCCTAGGATCACAAGGTCCTATGGCCAATACCTAGAACCAATTAAAAACATAAACAAATACAGACACCAAATATAACTCTGTGGTAGATGCAATAGATGATTCAATGCCCAGCACCAGTAAAAGCTCCAACACAGTATACAATCCTAGAACAAGTCCTAGATCTGAAAAAAAAAAACAAAAAAACAAAAAAAACTAGGCTGTTATAAAATAAATTTTGTTTTCAGTAAAACTTAAGCACTGTAAATAAAGAATGAATATCAGACAGTATTATAGCCTTGATACTATTAATGTTCTGATGTGTGGTACTGCTACCGTGGCTCTCTTGAAGAAGATCCATTCCTGGGAAATACATGCAGCTATATCCAGTGGGGAATGTATCAGGACTCCTGAAATCTTAATGCTGAATAGTTCTGCAAAGATAAGGTGCATTTAGGATAGGCAAAACATTAATAGAGGTTGACTGGGGGGGGGGGGCAAGGAGTAGGCAGGTTGTACATCCTGGTAGACTTTCAACTTCCTGTGTTCTTGAAAGCATTTGGAATAAGTGGACCAGGGGTCATTGAAACAGGAGGATTATAACTCCAGGACCATTCTGGGCCATGTTGTAAAACTTTGTTTCAAAAATAATCAGCATAAAGTTAGGAAGATGAGCTACTGCTCAGAATCTCCTGTTCTTCCCCAGCTTCGTTTCCACTCCTCCTATCTTCTAACCCAGAGGAAGAAAAGAGATGTTGGCTTTTCAGGCATCTTTGTTGAGACAAAAGTCATGAACTGTGCAATCTATCTGTGTTGTGTGTACAGTTTCTGTCAGCTGTGATATATTTGCAGCATTGTGTGCCCATTACCAAAGTCCATTTTAGGAATTTTTCGTCCCAACCACAAATCTCCATACCCTGCAGATTTGCTCCCGTTAGAGCTCACTACTAACCTAGCTCCATTTCCAAATGCACTGGATTTTTACCTGTTGAAGACTTGGCACAGGCTGCCAACTCTTTCACAAAACAACCCATTTGTGCTGCATTTGCTTCCTATGGCTCTCTGCAGGAAGTAAGGGAGAACTGGGACCCTGCTTGGTCTCTGGAGCCTAGGAGCCTCCTAAGCAGGATTTCTGTCTTCTGCTTCCCAACTCTGCTAAGAGTTCTGTGGGAAGAAAAGCAGCACGTATGCCCTCAAAGAACTCCAGTGTGTTCTGAACTGAACGAACTGAACTAAAATACCTTTGGACTTAAAAAAAAAAAGAACAAAAAAGACAATTGTGCAGCTAAGTGTGACTGTGTGATTCCAAAAGGAGGCCCAGCCTGGGCTACATTGGACAGACTATGTCTCAAGAAGAAACAAAACCCACACACCCAACCAGCCAGCCAAATTGTAATACCATGGTTCTCTCAGTAAGAAATGTTTGCTTTTCCCATGCATTGAGTTGTTACATGGCCAGTCTCACCAAGGAAGAGTGCCTTGTGTGAGAAACATGAATGTCCAGAGAGGCTCTCATGGAGGTGAGATCTGAAAAAGACTCTTGAGGAAAGCCAGTAAGCATCCACTTAGCACAAGAGTCAGTAGGTACAACAGATGTTCCTGCAAAAGTCAAGGATGCACAACTGGTGAGCGTTTACTTATAAATTCCGAGAACTGCTCCCTCCCAGAGAAGAACCATATGAAGTCTCAGAACTGATACTTCAGGGAACTTTGGAGGACAGAACTTCCCCAGTATGAAGGTTCTGTGAAGTTCAAGTCTTTGGATCAGACAGGAACATGTCCAAAATAGTAACAGCATTAGAAAGTTTGGTGGTGGTCCATGCCTTTAATCCCAGCATTCAGGAGGCAGCGGCAGGAGGTTTTCTATGAATTGGAGGCCAGCCTGGTCTACAGAGTGAGTTCTGGGATGGCCATGGCTGCACAAAGAAGTCGTGTCTTAAGGGGAGGAGGTGAAGCTGGGAAAGGTATCAGGGCATGATGATCCTGCCCAGGTCTGGAGTGCTTAGTGAGGCCAGGTTTTGCAATGGGTTTCTGAGGAAGCACAGGACCCTTAAGGAGATACAATGAAGCAGCTGTGTTTCATCTTCAGCTTGGCCCTCTCTACATCCTCTTTGCATCAAATTCTAACAATTACCTGGGTGGTGCATTTGCTGTTTCTAAATGGGGTTTGCCACCATGGGGATGAGATGAAGCCTGCCTGGTAAACTTGGTGCTTCATGTCTCTCAGGCTGACTTCTTCACAGAGCCCAACAAATACCAAGCTTAAGTCCCCCTGTACATCCCAGAACATAGCCTTACAGGTGTCTGTGATACCAGTGGGAGAGTCTTATCACAGTGCACATCCATCCCCATAAGGCAACTAATGTAAAGGCCTACCATCAACTCCTTTTGTATAATGTTGGACAGGCAGCAGGAAGTTCACCCAAAGGAACAATGCATCACAAACTCCTGAAGGTGGTGAAAAACCAAAGATTCTATATTTCAGTTTTTAAATATAAGTAATAACTTCAAATCCAAGGAGACTGACTACATCTCTGTGGCATAGTGCTGGCCTAGTTCATACAAGAAGACCTAGATTAAACCCTCAGAAACTATTTAATTAATTTAATTTTAATTTTTACTAATTTTCGAACCTCAACCATCCCTGAAGGCCTGAAGATTCATTTAGATTTTTCTAAAGTAACTAAAGATTTCAGGATAGTCGGCTAAGGTGTTATCCATGTCTGTGTCCAGGTGGGTTTTCTAGCTCCCTTGTGACCTGTTGAGTGCCCCGCCCCCCAGATTCACATATTCATTCTCTCTTTCCCTCCCACTTCTTTTCAATAGCATCATTTCCCACCCCTAAGAGCCACCTAAGGACAGTTATCCAGGGAATGCAATGGAGGGGTACCTTGTAATAGTGAAGCCAGATGTTTATGTTTTTCCCTGCAGTAGGGTAACATTTTTCATCTCTTATTTTCTGTGGCCAGGAGGAAGATGCCATTCAGAGAACCCCAGGTGTTTTGAAGATGAGAAGGAAGGTAGGAGGCCTGGCTCAGTGCTTATTAACCACAGAGAGAGCTGGGTTCACTTCAAGAAAGAATCAAATAATGGCCAGGAGAGACAATGACTCTTAATGAATTCATGTGAGGGAAGTGTGAGGTGACCAGTTTGGGGACATGCAGTCTGCAAACTGCTTTCTGAAGGAGAAAAGCAAGACAATTGTTTTCTATTATGGTCCAATAGTACAATATATCCTTGCTTTCCTGGGGCACATGCGGCTGGCTGGGTTTCACATACAGCTGCTGGTGTGGCTTCCTAGGAGGGCCTTAGCTGCCTTTACTTTAAATACAGCCTGGGCTTGAGAAAGCCCAGTCCATGAGGAAGGAGGAGTCTCAGTTCTCTCTCCAGGTGAGCTACCCCTTCCTAGGTTTCCTGTCCTGATTCCCACCTACCCACCCACCCACCCCAATTAATTTCTCCCTAGAGGGTCTGGGACCCCCCCCCACTTACTCCACCTAGGTGAGAGAGAGCAAACCCAGGTTTCCTGGATCAGACTTAGTGTCATGGACTTTCTGGAAGAAAGAGAGAGAGAGAGAGAGAGAGAGAGAGAGAGAGAGAGAGAGAGAGAGAGAGAGAGAAGAAGAAGAAGAAGAAGAAGAGAAGAGAAGAGAAGAGAAGAGAAGAGAAGAGAAGAGAAGAGAAGAGAAGAGAAGAGAAGAGAAGAGAAGAG